>NW_020897756.1:4007650-4186651 GCF_003984885.1 Neopelma chrysocephalum | reverse complement strand
CTTTCCTTTCCTTTCCTTTCCTTTCCTTTCCTTTCCTTTCCTTTCCTCTTTCCTTTCCTCTTTCCTTTCCTTTCCTCTTTCCTCTTTCTAAACCTTCCCAAACCTTCCCTTCCCTTTTTTCTTTTTTTTTTTTTTTACCCTGAGATGGTCAGAAATCAAAGTATTCACAGCTATGCAGAGCCAAATTCAGTTATCAGGAAGACTTGCCTGGAGAAAAAACTGCAATTTCTGGACAGTGAGAGGGCAGGTAAATGAGACTTCCTAAACCCAAATGCAAATAAATGAATAACCCATAAAGTCTTTGCCTATCTTCACCCCCACCACTTGCTTTATGTGCTAAACCCCTTTTTTTTGCCACTTTTCATCTGCCCTTGTCTTTTTTTAGGGCGTGAGGGGGCACTGGACCTCCCTTGAATTGGGATGTGCTGCCGGGCGGTGCCTGGTGCAGCAAGGCTGGGAAAGGGCAGCCAAGTGGCACATCCTGCTGAAGGGAACAGGGGATTGCTCCAAGCAGGAGCCTCCAGGCTTGCTGGGACAGCCCTGGCTCAAGCCTGGCCACGGGCAGGGCTGCTGAGAAGGGTGACAGGGAGAGCCCAGGTGGTGCTTTCTCCCGATGACCCCCTGAGCTCCCTCCAGCTCTGGAAGGTTCCCCGTGGATTATCTGATTTTTAATCATAAAATCACAGAATGGTTTGGGTTTAGAATGGAATGGTTTTGGGACCTTAAAGACCATCTAGTTTCACCCCCTGCCATGGGCAGGGACACCTTCCACTAGACCAGGTTGCTCCAAGCCCCATCCAACCTGGCCTTGGACACTTCCAGGGATGGGGCAGCCACAGCTTCTCTGGGCAACCTGTGCCAGGGTCTCCCCACCCTCACTGTAAAGAATCACCCCTAAAGGTCTCCTGATGAGAATTTTGCAGTCCTGCTCCCACCATGGGGGCTTTCTGCACCCACACAGTGCTCCACCCAGGGCACCCAGCTGCCTGTCCCTGGGGAATTGCCACGCTGACGTGGGAAGAGCAGATCCGAACAAAACTTCCCACGAATCCTCTGTGTAAAGGCAGCTCTAGTGCCTCATTTATAACCTTTAAAATTTTAATTTAAACATTGACAAAACCATGTTACTTTCTAATTAAATCCCATTTTCTCCCAGGGATTTTAATTTCAAAGTAATTTATCAGATTTAAGGATCCTCAAAACATTTTGCATGTTTTCCTTTCTAACCTGCCATGCCCACTGATTTATTTTCCTTATTCATTAGCAGGAGGATTCATTAGTCATTAAGTGAGTGGGTGGGTTGGGGAAGGGGGGGGGGGAGGAAGCAAAAACGGTTAGTGATTATGAAAACAAAAAATCAGAGCTGTAAGAAGCATATGTTGGGATCGTAATCCTGACACCTCTGTGTCTCAGCAAAGCAGCCAGTAATTGTACTGTAATGAAATGTTCTTGTTTGATAACCAGTTAATTAGAGGAGACAATTATTCCAAACCCCGCTGACGCCCACGAACGGCTCCGTGTCACGCAGGCACTGAGTGACAGCCGGAGCTGTTATTGGCAACCTCTGCATCCCAGCCCGCCTGCTCCAGCAGGAATGCTGCTTCCCAGGCCTGGGGAAGGATGGAAAGAACTCCAAACTCTCCCCCAAAGCATCAAGGGGTGCACTGATGTCAAGCGGAAAGGTCTCTCTGCTTCAATCCCAGGTGGAGTTCGCTCCAAAAAAGAGGCAGGCTGTCAGGAGAGAGGAGATGGATAGTGGAGGAAAGGTCTCAGGGAGGATTTCTGGGAGGGAAGGCCAAGAGTAGCCACGTGTCCAAACACAACCAAAGTGATCCTGTTCATCTAGGAAAAGAGGCAATAGGCTTAAATTGTAACAAGGGAAATGTTGGCTAAGCACTGGAAAGTAAGGATAATTAAGCACGGGGAAGAGATTGCCTGGGGAGATGTGTAATCTCCACCATTGAGGGTTTAAGAACAGATTAGGCACACATCCATCAGGAATGGCTTAAGTAGAGATGATCCTGACTTCAGGCAGCAGTATGGTCTGGTTGACCTCTTAAGCCCCTCCTTGCTCTCCTTTCTATGATTCCATGACTGGGTTTTTTTTTTTCTCCCAAATGTATAAATTTGGGTTTTATTCTGCTTGTAAATCTGGAGGTTTTTTCTTCTCACTATTATACACTTTCCTGCAATATATGTCTTGGGATCACCATAACTTATGGCTTATTCACAGGATGACTCGAAAGTCACGACTGGGGTCAGTCACACCCCCTGGAAAGGCCCTGGCTATGGGAACTATTTGCACGGTTTCAGGAGAGCTTTCCCGTTATCCTGGCGGAGACATGGTGCTGTGAAGTAGTCCTTTGGACAATGAATGGATGGACCTGTAATCAAGCAGCAATTAGCAATGATTAAAGCATCCTGAAAGATTCCTGCCTTCCTCTGCCTTGACTTCATGGTGCCGCCAGGGTGTAAGTCACCCATCACTCCATGTGAGGGCACCAAGAGTGTTCCCAGGGCAGCCCATGGAAGACTCCGAAGGAAACAGAGGAGGAGGCTCACAGACCCAACCCCTAATCTCCAATGAAAAGCACACAACACTCATGTTTCCACACTTCTGGTCTTTCTCTCCAAGAAGAGAAGTCACACTCTTGGAGCTGCTGTTAGGAGAAGATCTGACCCCTCACATCCTCTCTATCATTGTCCCGCTCTCCACCACACCTCTCTCGAAACCTTGCTTGGGATTGGTGCTTTGATGCTTCTCCAGCTTTCCTTGATGCTCAGAAGATGCTGAAACCTCCTTTCAGGCCAGAGTGACTGCTTGGACCCTTCAGCCCCTCACTGCCAGGGCTCTGGGGCTGCAGGAGCCACCAACCCATGGTGGCTCCAGCACTGACAGCACTGACTCCAGTGCTGGAATTGGCCAGTGTGCAGCACCTGCTGCGTGCCATTCCCATGGGATCTCTCCCCTGTGATGGCTCTTCCATAAAACAGCTTTACAGTTGGCCCGAGATGCCTCTGTCCCACCGCAGATACCTGCAGTGCCCTGTCACCAGGTGAGGTATCAGGTTCAGTGAGCAGATGGATCTGATTAAATGGGTGATCTATTATTTTCTGCTGAGTGAGCAATTTTTCTGCTGCGTAATTTACCCCTGGAGTGTGACTTTACCCCTGGAGCTGTGCAGTTCTCAAGGCTGTGCATTTGTTTGGGAAAACCCCAAATGCATTTGGCCACTGAGCAACCTGGCATTACTGAACTGGTCCTGGTGAAGCAGGGCTATTGCTATCCCCAGCACCTTTGTGTCCCCAGTGAGTCTCCAGACTCATAAACTCAACTGGAAATGTTGGTTTTGTCCAGCTTCTGCTCATTTTGGATGGGAAGTCCTGGGTTAGCCTGGGGTTCACTCAGCAGGTTGCTCTGGAGTTCCTTGATTCCTCTGCCCTGAATTTCCAGGGTTTAAGGGAAACACCGACCCAATGCTTTGACTTTATGACTGGATTTCCTGATCAAAAGAAGCAGGTTCCAGAGACATCTGCAAATGCCACCTTGGCAGCATATCCCATGCTCCAACATCACCAGTTTCCAACCCAAAGTCCTTTCCCCCACAACGGGAAGATGCCCAGAAAGGGAATAAGAACACAGCAGAGCGAATCCCACCAGTGACTCCTCAATACACTCCAGAGAGTTTCCAGGCTTATCACCCACAGGAAATCCCCCTGAGGGAGGACAGCCACCAGGGCTGGTGTCACCAGCTCTTGAGCAGAGATGGCACTGCTGGTGGCCCCATGGAAGGAGATGAGGGGGCTAAGAGTGGCATGGACTGGGACCAGCCTGCCAGCATCCCACCCGTGCCGGGGAAAAATCCTTCCTAGTGAATTAGCAGAGCTTGCTCCAATCTAGTCCTCAAAATCCTCTAATTTCTGTCAAATCAGGCAGCCCTTTTTAACCTATCTGTGTTGAGATCTGCTAATGAAAAAACTTCCAGCACAGGAGGCACAGGATTCTAGGAGCCTGGAGCTGGGACCCGGAGCTGCAGGCAGATTCCTAGGACAGGTACCCCATTTGATGCTAATGGCTGAATTAGCATTTCCCTCTCCAGCAGAGTCTAAGCTATCTGTGCAGGAACAGCTGCTAAACTATTTGCAAAGTTCAAAGAGGATGTATTAATATTTTTTTTTCCCCGAGTCACATTCTTCAGATTCCCGTGTAAGCTTCTTAGAAAGGGCCACGCCAGCTGTTGAAGAATGAAGATTACAATGTCCTGCCAACGCAGAGCTGGAGATATTTCAAGGTATTGTTATTTATTACTGTTCCACACGCTGGAAGGGGTTAAAGTGGGGAAGAAAACGGAGCTTTGCAGAACAGGTGTCCTTGAGCAGTACCCAAGGACACGGAGATTGCTAATCCTGTATTCCACAGCATGATCAAATCACCAGGCAACAGATATAAATAAAAAAAGGCAGGAAATAAGGAAATTTAGATACAAGTGTGTCAGAGGGAAAATGAAGATTCATTGTGAAGAGGCTGAGAAGAAGGAACAAAATGACAAAGGCACAAATGATAAACCAGTAAGAACAAAAGGAAGGAGGGGGGGAAAAGCCTCACTGTGAAATGCATGTCTGTGACAGCAGCAGCCAAATCAAAGATGCTCCTAGATTATATGGTTTCTTGCATAATATGCATTCTGGTTCCCTCTCTGTGTTTGTCTTTCAGCTGGTGCACAGGGAAAAAAAAACATATCTGAAATGGGACGTGAGCAACCTTTATTTTGCTTGTTTCATCAGGAGGAGAAAGCAAATTTGCTTTGTGGGAGCAGCAGCACCTGCTCAATGGCAAATAAATAGCTACAGCTTTGATATTACAGTGCATATAATCATTAGCAGCACAAATGGCAGAGGATTAACCCTCCGTGTGCTGGGCAGGGCCACCTGGCAAAGGGGTGGCATCTCACTGCTGATGGCAGAAATGCTCCATGTAGCTCCCTTGGAGAGGGGCTGAGGTTCTGGAGGGGGCACAGAGCCATCCATCCCAGCCCAGGGCACTGGCTAGCATGGCTACAAGCCACCAGCACTTTCCTCAGGGCTTTCCTCATCCCTTTGGCACTGGCACGGTGGCCACTCCACCTCTGTGCAACCCCTGTGATGGGATGATTGATGGGCACAGTGCAGGGACAGCAGGACATGTGCCAGGGGAATCACAAGTCCAAAACACCTTGGCTGCAGGTGGGTTTATGGACCAGCTTCCCTTGAAGCCCCTCCCTGGTTGCTCCCTGCCTGCTGCTCTCCCACAAGGCAGGAAAACAAAACACATTCAGGACTGAAGAAACTCTCGGCCCATTGGAAAGTGAAGAATAAGGTTTGTAAAAGTCACCTGAAGCAGAAATTGCAGAGATGGAAACAACTGGTAATAATGCCTGGTGGGGCTGGGCTCTGCATGTTGCCCCTCTGGAGATGGGATGCCCCAGCCCCACCATGAGCATCTTGGGGGTTGTGAGAGATCCAAGTGTGGGACAAGCTCCAGATCGGATCCTACAGCCTCAAATCCACCCTCTTTTCTTGTGTGAGGAAGAGGGGAAGTGTTCTTGAACTGAAGCCTTGGTCATAATTGAGGCAGAACGCCCAGATTTGGCTCTTGCTTGCCTGCTGTGCCATCCCTGTACTGGCTGCTCCCTCCTGTCCTCTGCACTGCTCTCTGCAGTGAGCACATGAAGCCACTGCTGTCAACAAAGCTAAGAGCAGCGTCCCAGATGAAACACTTCCCTTTTCCTGATTTCCACTCCTTCCCAGAGCACGATGCTCCTGCCTGGCAATGAGCTGAGCCACGATTTGGCACAGCCATGTGGGAATCTGGACTCCCAGCTCCCAGTAGGATTTTGGCCAGTGGCACGTGGCTGTCTTGCTCCATCCCTGTCCCCTCTCCAGATGTGCCAGGAGAGCTCTCAGCATGGGCTGCCTGCCTTCCTTGGGAATGTGTGCACCCTGTCCTGCAGCCCTTGGCAGGAAAGATCTACAGCACAGCCCAGGTACTTCTTTTCACATATTAAAGACATTTTGTTAACGCTTTTTAAATTTTCTCTTCCTTTTTCCCTTTCCATTGCATTGCCTTGTGAATCTAAAAAAAAACCCAACTTGTCTGGGGATGCTGGTGGAGGAAAGCAAACAGGGACTAAATAAACTCTCCTGCAGCCAGACACTTCAAGAGTGAACGTGCCACATTGCACAAATCAGCCACACGGTCCCAGAGCCAAAGATAAATAGAGTCCCTCCAGCCAGAGTCCCGGGCAGGGAGGTAACTGTTGTGGGAGAGAAGTATCCAGCTGGAGACAAAGCCAGGAAGTTAATATTTAAGCATTCAGACAAGGAACAAATGACTTAATTAAATCAATTACAGAGGGAGAAATGGAGCCACTTAGAAAGCGTGTGTGTAAAGAGACGGCAAGGCTGCTGCAAGC
Organism: Neopelma chrysocephalum; assembly: GCF_003984885.1. Classification (NCBI taxonomy): domain Eukaryota; kingdom Metazoa; phylum Chordata; class Aves; order Passeriformes; family Pipridae; genus Neopelma; species Neopelma chrysocephalum. The sequence continues at coordinate 4,180,199 of NW_020897756.1, read as the reverse complement.
TCATAAAAGAGAAGGAGGGAGAGTTAGCAGGGAAGATAAACGGGCTGGTTTAATCCCTGCTGTTAATTAAGAGCTGAGCATTTGCACTGCGCTGAGTCAGGGTCGCACCAGTGCTTCCATTCTCTGAGCCACAGTTGCAGCCGAGCTCAGTGCCCAAACCACGGAGACATTGGTAACCAGGCAGAGCAATGCAGAGGCAGAACGAGATGTTGGGAGGGATGAAAGCAGGGGAAAGAGGTGACAGAAAGCTTTTCCATGCTCCTGAACCTCCACACCCTGCCCCAACAGCCCAAACCCAGACCCTGCCCCGCAGCTGCCCAGGGCTGGGGTCACCCTGCTGCACAAGCAGGGACCTTCCTCCCCTCTTCAGCATGAGGAACTCCTGCCTGCATGATCCACCAGGGATCCAGTCAAAGAGGATCATGAGAACATCAAAGCACCACTTTGCACAGAATGGAGGCTGCAAATGGAGCAGCAGAAGGGCTTCCATCCCAGAAGATGCCTTGCTCGTATTCCCAACGTGTTGTGGGGTGGAAAGCAAGGCTATTTCCTAGCATGAATTCCAGCTCAATGGCTTTTTTCCTCCCTGCTGCTCCTTCTCCAGACATAGGTGCTTCCAATGCTGGCCATGGACACCCAACAGGAGCTGGCAGCCAGGCTCTAGGAGAAGGGCTCCCAGACAAAGCCTGTTTGGATCCAGGACACATCCCACAGTGTCAGATCTCACTCTGCTTGATAAAAAAGCCATCCTTGCTACAGGAAGTGTTCCCTGGGGTTCTCTCAATAGGCAACAAGCAATTACAGGCTTTTGTAACAGACTCAGCAGCAACAAAACAGTGAAAGCAGGACACAGAATTCTCCGTGAATGAAGCAAACGGAAAGTGGCTGACAGCTTTGGGGCAGGAAGGTTTCCTCTGTGAGGCCACTACAGACATCTCCTTCCAAAGGTTTTAAAGCCTGAATGTTGGATTTGAAGGCAGCAATATAGGGAGTTAATAGTGTTTAGCCAGTTTACTGTCACTCCTTGTAAGTAAATAAGCAAATACAAACCCATCTCCCATCTAAGGCTGTAAAACTCCAGGTCAGGGAAAGGCCACTGATGCTTTTGCAGAGTATGAACTTATCAAGAATAATTAGTTGTCATAAAAATTTGCTCTTCCCAAGGCAACAACAGCGATTTTGCACAGTGGGCACTTCAGCACTGCTCCTGAAAACAGCCTCTGTTCCTGACCACACACTCCAGCCTGGCCACGCTCTGAATGTGCCTGGGGAGATGCTCTGTGCCATGGAAAAACACATTTCAATGGCTGAAAGAAAAAAAAAAGTAAATAAATCAGTAACTCACCTGTTTTTGTTCTTCTCCCAAACTGTCCCACATGGATGCCACAATTTTGGACACGTCCCCAAAGGTGGCATTGGGGTTTTGCCCTTTGATGGCTGCCTGTGTGTCTCTGAAAAACAGGGCGTAGGCTGACACGGGCTTCTGGGGCTCATTGGGGTCCTTCTTTTTCTTCTTCTTTTGGCTTTTGGGCTTTTTGCCCAGGTCTGTTGATGGTCTTTTCTCTCCAGTAGCCTGCAAAACCATGAGGTGAACCATAGCAGTCAGCTGGGAGCGGTCAGATACAAGTCCCTGCTACAGCCAAGGAGATGAGAGAGAGGGGGAATGGCAAGGGGAGGGATCCCAGCATGGAGAGGGGGGGGGCAGCAGCCCTCAGGGTCTCTTTGGCCCCAGGAGCCTCTTGGATCACTACACAAACTGCTGGTGGGTGCCTGAGCCTGGCTTGGTGACTCCACTCAGACCAGCTCACAGCTTGGGTTCATCCCTCTGTACCTGCTCCAAAAGTAGGGCTTTCCAGACACTCACCCTTGGTCACCCTCCTTCCCCCTCCTCCTCCCTGGCACCACAAGTTCACTCACTCCTTGATACTTTTCTGGGACCTCTCCAAATGCTTTGTTTCCCAGCCATATCCCTTTACCCGTCCACGAATTTTTCCAAAGTTGGCTTCCAAATGGTTTCTGGTTTCCACCCCAATAAGCCCCCTTTGCAAGCTGCTCCTGATTTCCCTTATCCATGTGTGTGCCAGTGGTTGAGTGCCCCCATTCCCAGGAGGATTGTGAGCACTGACCAAGCAGCACCAGCATCACATTAATCATCACACTGGGGCCATCCAAAATTTGCTTCCCCCTGCTAACATGTATGTACCCCTACCCAGGAAAAATATCCAGGAATGGAACTATTTTAATCTTATGAATGAAATGCTTTGCATGCGCCGTTCACTTTTAGAACCCATCTGGGTGCAGCTGGATGACCAGGACTGGCTGTACCCATGCTCAGTGCCCTGAGGGTGTTGGAACCAAGGGGAGCAGCACAAAGGCAACAGGAGCTGGACTTTGTGGCTGCTCAGCACAAGATGCTGCCACTGGGCTGGGAAGTAGAACAGCAGGTCAGGAAACAGGGATGCTTCCAGTGAAGGTAGCACAGAAAGAAGATCCTACATCAGCCTATATTAGGACACCTGTGCAATGTGTTAGGAAAAGGTCCTTCCCCAGAGGGTGGTTGGCACTGAACAGGCTCCCCAGGGCAGTGGGCACAGCCCCAAGGCTGCCAGAGCTCCAGGAGGGTTTGGACAATGCTCTGAGGGACAGGGTGGGATTGTTGGGGTCTCCTTGGCAGGGCCAGGAGTTGGACTTGATGATCCCTGGGGGTCCCTTCCAGCTCAGGATATTCCACGATTCTATGAATATAAGGGAGTGCAGAAGTCTCCATGTGAGGGTGTGAGAAGGAAAATACCCCTAGAAAGCACTTGGACATCCATCAAAGCTCTTAACACATTACGTGTGGTCAGTGAAAGCTCACACTACAGGAAAGCACCATTATCCTTATTTTACAGCGAAGGAAAAACTAAATACACTGGAGGTTAAACATGGCAGAGAATAAACCCACTGCCTGCTGCAGGCTGGATCTCTGCACCGAGGAGGGCAAATGGGGCACCAGCCCCTCCACCTGCAGGCCCTGAGCTCAAGCACTGAGTGCTCAGCCAGCACCCAACTGTGTCAGTCCCTGCTCCACCAGCTGCACAGGTGGTTGTATCACTTAAAAAGACACAGGTCTAAACATCAAGATGTTGTTAACACACTTCCTCCTGCTGAGCTGGGAGTAAACAGCCTCCTCTCCTGATGGATTTGTTGATTTAACCACATACTGGGCAGTGCCAGGATTTAAGAGGCTTCCCTTCAGCTGGCACAGGGCAGGCACGGGGAGGAAAGGGCAGCACTGCTCCTGTTCCCCCCTCAGCAGCTCTTGACTGGCCATTAATTTCAGTATCAACGCAGTGACATTTGTCAAACAGACAGTGACCATTAGTGAATGAGCAGTGAGCTCAAAAAAATTGCATTTAATTTAAAATTGCCCAATTGGGCTTGAATGGGAGGCCTGGAGGTGAAAGGCCAGCTTATTAGGAGAAAAAAAAAAAGCATGACAGGGCTTCAGCCCATTAGGAAGTGAGATGGTATTTTAAATAACTGTGATCCTGTTTGATTCGCTGAAATGCTACAGGGGAACCTCCTCCCTCACAGCCATCGACCACGCCAAGGAGCTGGAACAGGACCAACACAACCCCAGGCAGGGTTATAGCCAGTCCTGCTCAGGCAGCACCAAGAGCACATGGGATTTATGAAAAACAGATGCTGTGAGGCTGCCAGGAGCTGTCAGTGCCCAGGAGGGAGCAGAGCAGATCAGGACTTTGCCTGGTTTTCATGGGGTTTTCCAGCTGTGATGCAGCTGGGATAAGACAACAGCCTGGCCCTGGCCCTTTCAAGATGCTTGAACAACCTAAGCCATATTCATGGCTAAAGCCAAACTCCAATGAGCCAGAGCCTTGCTGTCCCAGAGCACCCCCAAGGGTCATCCCCAAGGGTCATCCCCCATGGTCAAAGGGACCATGAAGGCTCGGGCAGCAGGATGAAGAGTATGGACTTGCCCTGGAGAGGCATCAGAAAGTCTGTTTGACACCAGATGTGGACAGATGTGGGGCAATTCACTGGTGACAGATATGATCCCATAACCTCAGTGCCTTCTTAGATGTTGAGCCCATGAAGAGCTGGAACCACACGGACACTGTGATTTTAATAACTATGGAGGGCGACCACTAATCCAGCTGGAATTTGAGCTGTAACCACCTCTCCTTCCCATGCACGTGTACCCCAAAGCAGTGAAGCAGGTAAATGCACCAATGGGGCTGGGAGACCTCCTAAAATCATCAACTCCCTGGCTCAGAGGACCTGCTGGACCTGAAGTAATTGCTGGCATCAGACCCATTTCTTTAATGTGTGACCTTCTTCCTCACAAGATGAATTTCTGCTTGTTAGACGTTGCTTTGATGACCTGTTGCAGAAAAGCCCTTAATGGCCACATGAAAAATGACTGGTGGGTGAATGCAGCAGCTGTGCAGACAGAGAAAGCAAACAGAAACCTGCAGGCCACAACACAGCTCTGCTGCTTTCCTGACATTTAGGGTCTCCTCCTCCATCAAACACATCACTGCTGTCCCACCTGTCTTGATGGGGAGTTTACAGGGCAGAAAAAACGAGGGGGATTGCCTTAAGGGTTAGGAAAAATTCTGATCTCTGCAAATTTGGACGTCTCCAAATTCTTCCTACTCCCACGGGCACCACTGGCTCAAGAGAACAGAAGATGCAACCCCAAAGCTCCAGGGACTCCTGGCTGGCTGGGAGGAAATGCTTGGTGATGCTGATGGAGGCAGAGAGAGAACCTGGTGTGTCACTAAGCTGAAACGAATTTTTTGCTGACATGAATTATTTCAGCTCCCAGGTCATTGCTTGGAGCTGTGTGACACAGGCTTTGGGAGATGGCAGACTGGGGGGTCCAGCAGCATAACCCATCCTATAGTGCACCCCAAACATGGAATCAGAGAGTTTGAAAAACTCCATCTATTTTTAACCATGCGTATCCCTTCTTTTTACAGCTGTATTCCACTGAAGCTGCTTTTGCATCCACCTTTGCACTCTGCTTTGAAATGCCCCAGTCTAAAGTGAAACCTGCCAATGGATGAAGAACTACAGGATTGATGGCAATCCATTTTCCTGGATTTCCACAGAAAGGGAAAGGTTTTTGCCCAGTCCTAGCACTTTCCTAGTTTTCCAGTGTCTGCACTGTTTGCTGCTCTGGTTATACATTCAAATCCTGTCACAACAGTCTGTTTTGGTGAGACAAGGTTACAACCCCAGTGCCTTGGGTCAGCACCTTCCAGGAGAGGGTTCTCCATGACAGGCTTTAATCAAAGGCACAGAGACACATCAGGTATTGAGGCAGCAACTCAGCAATTGCTGGAGTTTGCCCTCAGTAAACAACAGCTGCAGACTCCTGGAGCACAGCACGTGTTGTTTGCTCTCCTGGTGCATTTTGAGAGAGATGAGCAACAACCAAGATGTGCCCCAAACCCTAGGAATTCCTTGGGTTTGTTCATGCCATGCTCAGCAGCAGTTGTGTTGGCTGTAGAGACCACTGAGACATTGATGACTACTTAAAACACCACCTGGGTGAACTAAGAGACTCTTCCTCTTTTAATTTCTGGGTTTTTTTACCTTAGCAAGCCATGTCCGGTGAGCTCAGTCAAATCCCACCATGGGATATTTTCCTTCCCTGGTTTAGTCTCTTCTACCCACCACTAAAAATCTAATTTTGCCTCAAGCATTTGCAGACCCTCAGCCCTGAACCAGCTTTGCTCCTCAAAATCCTCATAGGAAGAAACCCTGCAGCTTGATGGACCCGGCAAAACGTGGAGGCAGAAGCCCAGCTCTCATCTCCAAACCTTCTGGGTGAGTGCTGGGCCTCACCCTAGGCTGGAAACAGTCACCTCATCCTTGGGGAAGTCTCCCACTCCATATATTCAAAATAAAAGCCTATTTAGCACGATTTACCCCTCGCTGAAGAACATCCCCCCCGTTTTCTCGCTGTTACAACAGGGCACGTACCTTGTAATGTGACTCCGTCTCCTCTTCCTGAGTGGAGCTGGAGGGAGATGGTGTAGCTGACTTACTGCCTGGGGGTGAGGGGGAGCCGTGGGCGACCCCACTCCTCATCCCCATCTGAGAGATGAGCTGGGACTGGCTGAGGGCGCCCATGGGGCCGGCCAGCATCCCGGGGCGGTTCAGCAGGGGCACTTGGCGGTTGGAATCGTAGGATGCGGCGTCCGAGTGGACCATCTCCTGGATCTGAGTGGGGAGAGGATCACCTCGTCATTACAAAATGCACTCGTGGATTTATTACGCTGTTAAATCGCTTCAAGATGAGCTCTGATGGATTTATTGTTTAAATTGTCCTCTGTGGATGGGAGAGATTCTTCCTACCAAAAAAAGCCGAGAGCAGGAGCTGAGCGCTGTGCCTCCAGGGCTCTCTGCTCCTGCCAACCCCCTGCCCATGAACATTGCAGAGAGGTCCTAAATCACCTCTGTACATAGGTCTGTATGCCCAGGAGGTGCCCCTGCCTGCCTTAGGGACCACTGGTGCCCGGCATCTATTGGGGATATAAAAACAAAATGTTCATAAATGAGCAATTTTTGGCCACGTCACCAGGAGAAGGGACTGCACTGCAATTTACTGGGCATTTCTGGGGCCAAGCTTTGCTGCTGTGATGTAAGGCCATTGCTGAGCACAGGCACATGTTGTGCCAGGGTATTGGGGGACAAGCCCTGGTACATCAGGGATGCAGCATTAGAGGCTGTGTATCCCAAACATGGTCTTTCTGAGCAATACTTGGTGCTGACATTTAGTAACTGCAGAGATGAAAAAAATATCTACTTGTCTGAGTATCTGAAGGTACCACAACCAACCCCCCTGCACCCTCTGCAGGGCTGTTGGGTCACTTGTGCTACTGGGATTAAACCTAGGAACAAGAAAGCACAAAAGCCATCAGTGGAAGCCCCAGGTCCCTGCTCCCACCACATCAATCTGCCCAAAGCTGTGACACCACCCTCAAACCAGAGGTTTGTATATCCCCAAGCTCCAGAAGCCCCAAGCTTCTCTCACAACATAGAACCACAGAATCAGCAAATGGTTTGGGTTGGAAGGAAAGTTAAAGATCATCCCACTCCACCCCCTGCCATGGGGAGGGACACCTCACACTACACCAGGTTGCTTAAAACCCTGTCCAACCTGGCCTTGGACACTTCCAGGGATGGGGCAGCCACAGCTTCTCTGGGCAACCTGTGCCAGGGCCTCCCCACCCTCACAGGGAGGAATTTTTTCCCAATATCCCATCTAACCCTGCCCTCTTTCAGGTTAAAGCCATTCCTCTTTGTCCTGTCACTCCAGGACCTTGTGCAGCTCTCTTGGAGCACTTAGGTACTGGAAGGGGGTCTAAGCTCTCCCTGGACTGGACCCCAAGGTGCACAAGCAAGATCTGCTGGTGGCCACCACCTCCATCTCAAGATGACTCTTCCATTTTTAAATATTACAATCTGTTCCAATCCCACTCAAAAGGAATAAAGAAAATAACATAAAAAAAAAGAGTCCAGACAAGAGAAAAAAACATTATGAGCTGCTTGTTAAGATCTCCCAGAGAAGGAAGGAGCCAGAAGCGACGTACGTGTGTGCACGTGTGGAGGTAAGAGACGAGAGGAAAAGGCCACGTGACAGAGTCGTCCCCAAAAATGTGGAGTTTCCTAATACCCATTAATCTGTTCTCATAATGGGAGAGAGAGGGAACATCTGATGGGACTGAAAGGTGACTAATGACACACGGCTGCAGGGACACACGGACATGGCACAGGCCGCAGGCACAGGCGCTGCCTCCTGAGGCTGCTGAGCCCACTGCCCTTGAAAGATCTGAAGGGGAAATGAAACATATATATATGTGTCTAATAAAGAATGCTGAATGCTGCATTAGACACAATAAAAATATCTGGTGAAGTGTATATTCCCCGTGCCACAGCATAAACCAAAGTTCAAGTGGTTGGGTCAGGAGGGAGCAGCAGCAATCACAGAGTCCTGGATTGGTTTGGGTGGGAAGGGAACTTAAAGGTCATCTCATTTCAAACCCTGCCATGGGCAGGGACACCTTCCACTAGACCAGGGTGCTCCAAGCCCCGTCCAACCTGGCCTTGGACACTCCCAGGGATGGGGCAGCCACAGCTTCTCTGGGCAACCTGTGCCAGGGCCTCCCCACCCTCACAGGGAAGAACTTAAATCCCATCTAACCCTGTCCTCTTTCAGCTTAGAGCCATTCTCCTTGTCCTGTCACTCCAGGCCCTTGTCCAAAGTCCCTCTCCAGCTCTCCTGGAGCCCCTTTAGGCCCTGGAAGGGGCTCCAAGGTCTCCCTGGAGTCTTTTCTTCTCCAGGTGAGCATCCCCAGCTCTCCCAGCCTGGCTCCAGAGCAGAGGGGCTCCAGCCCTGGGAGCATCCCCATGGCCTCTCTGGACTCCTTCCAGCATGTCCACCCCCTGTCCACCAAGAAGCAAGTATGAGATGGGGACAAACCCTGCTGTTTGTTGCTCCAAGACCCCATTTCCAGTTTGTAGTATTTTCCATGAAAACCCAATTTTCCCCCCAGGATCCATCCCTGCCTGGTCACCCCCAGCAGCAGAACTCAGTGCCACAGGCAGAGCCCAGCTCCCACACAGCCTCCTCCAGCCACGGAGTGGGAGGGAGGCAAACCCTGCCTGAACTGTTTTCCAGGCTTTTTCTCTTTCATGTTAATCTGATTAACGTTAACACGAGTTTAAAGACCCGAGCTTTATTTATTAACAATCTTCATTCCTGATAAGCCTGCTGAGGTGTGATCTCTCATTACCAGGGGAGGTTTGCCAACTCCATTAGCAGCACACACAGAAGGAAACCCAGGGAAGACCAGTGAGGGCTCGGCAGGCTTCAGAAGAAACAAATCCGAATGCAAAACCAGATTTGCTGCTGCAGGTCAGCAATCAAGAGCTTTACACAACACCCCACAGCATGTTCTGCTCTCTTTTGGATTCTCCATCAGCAGAGGAGTGGTGTCAGGGGGACAAGTTTTCCTAGATCTGCCCTTTTTCTGTATTAATTACCAAGTGAAGGGATTTCATTCACAGGAATTAAATGCTGCCTTGCATTTCAACAGCAGGAGGAGCCTGACTGGGGCTGACTTAGAGGCCACTCTGAATTGCTCCCCTTGGCTTTGGTGGTGTCCAGGAGGCAGCAGGGCTGGCTTTGCTCTGGCAAGATTTATGTGCCCTTAAAACCTCATTATGTGTCTTATTGCAGAGCTCTGGCCTCTCCTGGCCATGGTGTGGGAAATCCTGGTCACAAAGACATTGAGGATGATGCAGCCACGGGGACAGACACCAGGCTTGGGCAGCACAGGAGGCACCAGAAAGGCAATTTCTGCACTTGCAATTGAATTTGCTGAAGTCGTGGGAATGGCCAAGGTGGGACAGGCAGTGATGAGGGGCATGAAAGGTGGGGAGACAGCTCAGCACCCATCTGCTGCACGAGCAGCAAGCTGCTTCCCAAATTCCAGTGGAAAAGGTATGTCTGTCTAGGGTTTTGTCACTTTAATCCAGACCTTTCACGCTGGAGAGGCTCTGCCAGCTGCTAAGGAAAAGAATAATTTATTGTCCTTATTTTAAATTTAAATGACGGAAAAGTTTAGAAGATGGGTGTTGTAGAAATGGGGAAGGCTATGAAACGTGGCTTAAAAAAATGTTTAAAATTTAAAATAGCTCCCTCACGTTTCAGCCACGGCAGTCTCCTGGGGAAACACTGTATTAAGACAATTTTTTTTTGGAAACTTTTATTATGTGGCCAATAGACCACAACGGCTCCGTTTATCCATTAAATATGTAATCATACACTTTTTCTTTACAGTGCATGTTATTTATGCATCAGAGCAGAACAAGTCCAGGAGTGCAATTATGGATATGGGCCACGTGCTGCAAATGCTTCTGAAAATTAGTAGGAAAAACCAGAAACCTGAGCCCTGGCTCAGAGGACTCGGGCAGAAGCCTCCTGCTGACACAACCCCACCACGGCCCCCTCTTAAAAAGTGTGGACACTGCATTTTTCCTGGGACATCTCTCCTCCAAGGGTATCTTGGCCCAGAGGCCTCCCCCCAAGCAGCTCCCTATTTCTTTACATCATGAATGGGGAGCTGTAACAAAGATGGGGACAGACTTTTAATCAGGGTCTGCGGTGAGAGGACAAGGGGGATGGTTTAAACTAAAAGAAGGTTGATTTAGGTTATACATAAGGAAGAAGTTTTTTTATAGTGAAGGTGGGTAAAACACTGGCACAGGTTGCCCAGAGAAGCTGTGGTTGCCCCTGGATCCCTGGAAGTGTCCAAGGCCAGGTTGGACAGGGCTTGGAGCAATCTGGGATGGTGGAAGGTGTCCCTGCCCATGGCAGGGGGTGGGATGAGATGAGCTTTAACAGTCCTTTCCAACCCAAATCATTCTGCAATTCTATGATAAAAAACCCATTTTAGTTGAATGTTGCTGGTTCTGACATCCTCTCTCCCTCTCCCACATCTCCATTTCTTCTCCCCCAATCCAGGAGGTTCTGCAGAAGGACATGTACAGCTGTGCTCCTCACAGGCACCCTGCTGGCCACTGTTTGAAGGGGCAGGAACTGCTCCTAACATTTGCCACTCACTAGATTTCTCTCCACTTCCCTTTTTTTTTTTTTAAGTTAAAAAAAAATGCAGTTTTGGAAGCAACAGGCCAGGCTGCCACCTTCACACTGCCCTCCCTGGAGTCCTCAGGACTGGACAGGGCAAGTGATGGAAAAGGCATTTGTGTTTTCCAGATGTAAAATATTTGGGGTGAAAATGAAGGTGAGTGGTTTGTGTGAAGCTCTGGAGCTTCTTCCACAGGCTTGAGGATGACAACGGCCTTGGCTCAAGGGGTAAGGGTTAGTCCTGCTTCCTGCTGTGGGACCCTGAGACACCCAAAGGAGGTGATACCCCTTCAGAAAAGACCCAAGGAAAGACAGACCCAGGAGCAGGATTCTGAGATGCTCCCCTGCAGCAAATGGCCTAATTAGGCAAGTAAATGATGAATGAAACTGGGATGATGGCAAATCGAAGCGAAAGAAGGTAAAAAACCACAACATTCCCCCGGTGAGAGCAAACAAACCCCCGGTCCTGTGGGATGCAGCTCCAGCCTTGGGCTCACTGAGGCTGCCTCACGCCTTTCCCCTCCCCAAAGCACTCAGGATCCCCCCAGGGCCCAAGAGAAGCACGTGTGTAATTAAATAACTGCCCTCCAAATGTGATCAGCTCCATCACCAGCAGGAGAGGCTGTGACAGCCAGGTCAGATCCCGTCTCCATCCCAGGCATTCAGCACAGCAAGCTCACCACGAGGTGCTGCAAAAGGTTTGGGATGGCTTTGCCAGCCTCTGCTGAAAAGATGTTTTGCATCTCAGAGGAAACACGAGTGAAATGTGATGTAGTCATAGCTAAAGTAATTAAGTGCATCTTACTTAGCAGATTCCCAAAGGCTGTGCTAACTCAAAGACAGCTTCTTTTTTTCCACAATATTTCAATTCTTTTAATGAATATGCATATCAAGCCCATAAATGCTCCAGTTAATCCTAAGAAGGAGAGAAAAACAGGCTGACAAACGGCACATGTTCTGCACTCCTTGTTTATGGGGAAAAGGGGAATCCAGAGTGAGTGATAAATGCCATAAGGAAGAGCCTGGCCAGGAACAGGGAGCTCTGCTGACACAGATTATGTTTGAAATGTGTCAAGCCAAACTTCAACTTAACTGCCCCCCCAAATTCCCAGGCAAAAAGGAGCTCTTTCAAGCAATACAGGATGCAGCACCAGCCAGCAGACCTGGGGCTCAGGTCCCAGGCTCCAGGAATGGTTGCTCTCATGGAATGTCCTCTCCTGCAAAATCCTAATTCCCAACTGAAGCCTCGAGGCAGGTCCCACCCCTATAACCACCTTCTGCCTCTGCTTTCCACGGGATTTTTCTGCTCCTCCTCCCACCTCCCTTGGTCTCAGACACATCTTGAAGGTATGTTTTGGTGCCAGAAGTATGAATTCAGACTTTCTGTGTTATTCCCCCCGGGGTGTGCTCTGCCCTTGCTGCACAGGTGGAGCAGGGACGCTCCAAGCTGCTCCAACCCCACCAGCTGCTTGGCTGGGCTGCAATCCTGGGTGGGATCCAAGCCAAACCACTTGCAGATGGTTACCCAGCAGGAAAAGAAGAAACTTGGCTGGAGTTTGCCACATAACACTGTCTGACCCCACTGCACTGCATCCCCCCGAGCTGAAGCAAAGCTGTGCAAATTGGGGTGTGCAAAAGACAATGGCCAAGATGAGCAGGAGTGGGCAGGTGGTGCAACCCCACTGAGGGGCATTGCTCCATGTTCCAGGGAGACCAGCACATGGGGACCACCAGGCTTCCATGCAGAGAAGGACTCGAGGGTGCTGGTGGATGAAAGGCTGGACATGTCCTGGGGATTGTGCTGACAGCACAGAAACCAACTGTGTCCTGGGCTCATCCCACAGGTCAGGGGGGGATTCTGCCCCTCTGCTCTGCTCTGGTGAGACCCCACCTGCAGAGCTGCCTCCTGCTCTGGGGTCTCCAGCATCAGAAGGATGTGAACCTGATGGAGAGAGTCCAGAGGAGGCCATGGAGATGCTCCAAGGGCTGGAGCCCCTCTACTCTGGAGCCAGGCTGGGAGAGCTGGGGGTGCTCACCTGGAGAAGAGAAGGCTCCAGGGAGACCTGAGAGCCCCTTCCAGTGCTTAAAGGGGTTTATAAAAAAGATGGGGACAGACTTTTCAGCAGGACAAAGAGTAATGGTTTTAAGCTAAAAGAGAGATGATTTAGACTAGATACAAGGAAGAATTTTTTTAGGATGAGGGTGGTGAGGTCCTGGCACAGGTTGCCCAGAGAAGATGTGGCTGCCCCTGGATCCCTGGGAGTGTCCAAGGCCAGGTTGGACAGGGCTTGGAGCAACCTGGTCTAGTGGAAGGTGTCCCTGCCCATGGCAGGGGGTGGAACAAGATGGTCTTTAACAGTCCCCTCTAACCCAAAGCATTCTGTGATTCTATGACTCTCACCCTTCCCAGGGTGACTTAACACAGGTGGGCTGAGCAGAACTGCCAGAGCCTTCCCTGACCGGGGTCTTCCTCCCCAAACAAGGCAAGAAGCTGCCCCAGGGGCAGCCAGCAGTCTCACTGGCAGCACAGCTCACCTCTCCTTGGGTTTGTTCCCAAGAACAAGTCATTACAATCACAATCAACCAGGGAGAGAAATTATCTGCTGAACAGCTTTGAAGCAAAGTTTTCCCAGCAGGCTTTTTCTTGCATTGAAGTTTAAATGTAAACGCATCACCATGGCTGAAATGCTTAAAGATGATTTACTTAAAAAAGAGAGAGAGCAGGAGAGAGAGAAGCTGATAAGAAAATATATCCCCAATTACCACCCCTCCTCTTCCCGATTTGTAACTGCTCCTAATAAACTTTCATGGTCTATGTAAAATGCTTTAGTGCAGTGACAAATTTCTGCTGGAATTTGAGATGTCTTGTTCAGAGTAATAGCTATCTCACACAGGTGCCCAGCTGCTGTTGTAAAATCAGTAAGCATTTAATTGAAACAAATGACTATAATAATAGTACATTATCCCTGCAGGCTCATAGCCATAACAGTTTTAATTATTGAGTTAAGAGTCAAACTAATTTATCCTTTAAAGTAACAGCCACATCTTTGGTTCCACCGATCATCCTATTACGAATACGAGGGGAACAGTTGGAAAGGATTTTAAAAAAGGAAGTAATTTATTTTTGTAGAGATGGGGGGGTTATTTATCATATGGCAGGGGTTTTCTGTATGCAGTGGGGTTCCCAGCTGTGTTTGTCGTTTCCTGGGACGAGCCTCCCTCCCAGATCCCAGAGGGACCAGGTACCCCCCTGCCTCTCCCAGGGATCTGTAACCCCACTGGGCTGCTGTGGGGTGGCTTTGCTGGCAGCAAAGCACAGGAGCCCATGGGAACTGGTGAGAGTTTGGGCACAGGGAAATTTTTTGGAACCGTACTGAAATTGCTGTTTCTCCTCACTGAACACGGTGGGAAAAAAAATAAAGGTTTCACAGACTCAGGTTTGCAAACATGACCCGAAGGAGCATCTCTGAACTCAGAGCCAGGCAGCAAAGAGAAAGAATCCACATTCTTCATTTTAAAAAAGTGTTTCTGAGGCACAGACATGCCCTGGGGCAGATTTGAAGGTACAGCTTTCCCCAGCCCTCGGTGGCTGTGACACAGGGGATCTAAAGCACCTCTGTGAGCCCGCGGGGCATGACTCAGGCACTGCAGGTGGAGGGGATGGATGGAGAGGGGGTGGCTGCAAGGAGGTGCTGCCCACTGCCCAGACCCTCCCTGACAGGTGGGGTTCAGAAGCTGCCCAGGAGGGTGGATTCACTTGCCAAATCACCCCGTGGGTGATCCCTGGAGCAAGCCCTGAGTGCAGCCTGTGTGCTCACCCTGAGCCACCAGCACCCAGAGCTCGCATTCCAATGCTTGCCAGGCTCTCACCAGTCTGTCCTGCACCAAAGCACTTGCAGATCACCATCAACCCCCTCCCACTTTGGCCAAAGGTGCAGGAGTGATCCTCTGCACCCTCTCCATGTTCCCCACCCTGCTCATTGCTATGGATGCTTTTTGGACTTCTTCATCTGCAGCACCCACCATGAAGATCTCACATCCCTTTTCCAGAGCCACCATCTCTAAAGAGAGGTGTCCTCATCTTGAAAGACCTTTTTTTTTGCTCCTGCAGGTGGGACAATACTGGTTCTCCAACACATATTCATTACTGGGGATCAGGTTTTCGGGTCATGCCAAAAGCTCTGCATTTCTGTGTTCTGCTGCTTCCCTGCTCACTGCATCATCTACCAACTCCCCTGCAATTATTTAATTTCTTCCTCTGGCAGAAATAATGACAAACTCCAGGAAGACAGAGTGACAATCCAGCCCACCAAAGCTGTGTATCATTGGGTTTGTATTGTTCAACTTTCTCAGCAGACTTTGTGCTTCCAAGTCAAATGTCTTGCAGATGTCTAAGTGTGTTATGTTAACACTGTTACCTCTATCACCCAAACCTGTAATCTCATCAAAAAAGATATCAAGTTAGTTTGACAAGATTTGTTTTCCATCAGCCCATGTTGATTGGCATTAATTATATTACCTTCCTTTAATTCTTTATTAATTGAGGCCTGGATCTGCCACTCCATTATTTTACTGAGGATTGATGACACACTGACAGGTCTGTAATTACCCAGGCTGTTCTGTTTCCCTTTTTAAATATTTGCACATTAGTTCTTTTCTAGTCCTCCAGAGCTTCCCCAATATTCCAAGAATTACTAAATACCAGCATTAGCAGCACCAAGAGCTCCTCAGTCAGTTATCTGAAGCCATGTGCAGACAAGCTGGCTCAGCCTGATGGCTTAGAGGGAACCTGAGCAGACATATATGAGAGAAGAAACTTTTATGGTTGGCTTTAAACGCTTTAAATGAAATCCTGACCTTTCTAATTAAAGTTGGCAGTTTCAAATGCAATGCTTTCAAACGTGAAGCTTCACCCTAAAGCCACACAGTGGCTTTCACAGTCCATTCACACATAAAAACAACTGGGAGAAGCCCAGACAAGGCTCCCAGGGCTTCTCCCAGTTGTGTTTATGTGTGAATGGACTGAGGAGAAGCACTTGGGTGGATGAAAAGCTGAACATGACCCAGCCATGTGCACTGGAAGCCCAGAAATCCAACTGTACCCTGGGCTGCACCCCCAGCACTGTGGGCAGCAGGTGAGGGGGGGATTCTGCCCCTCTATTCTGCTCTGGTGAGACCCCACCTGCAGAGCTGCCTCCAGCTCTGGGACCCCCAAAGAAGATGTGGAGCTGCTGGAGCGACTCCAGAGGAGGCCACAGAGATGCTCCAAGGGCTGGAGCTCCTCTGCTCTGGAGCCAGGCTGGGAGAGCTGGGGGGTTTCACCTGGAGAAGGGAAGGTTCCAGGGAGATCTCAGAGCCCCTTCCAGTGCCTAAAGGGGCTCCAGGAGAGCTGGAGAAGACAGGATAGGGGGAAATGGCTTCCCACTGCCAGAGGGCAGGGTCTGATGGGATATTGGGAAGAAATTCTTCCCTGTGAGGGTGGGGAGGCCCTGGCACAGGTTGCCCAGAGAAGCTGTGGCTGCCCCTGGATCCCTGGAAGTGTCCAAGGCCAGGTTGGATGGGGCTTGGAGTAACCTGGGCTGGTGGAAGGTGTCCCTGACAAAGACAAGGAGGGTGGAACAAGATGGTCTTTAAGTTCCCCTCCAACCCAAACCATTCTGTGGTTATACATAGTTCTATCTGTCTCCTCTCTGCGGGGATTTTTTGGGATCTGCTTCTGTTACTACAGAAATTACTCCATGTCTTTTCCATCCTCTAACAATCTCTGCATGTTGGGAGTTTTTTTCCCCCAAAGAGAAGCTCCCTGCAGCAGCAGCCCCTGGGTGCTGGCAGGGGTGGGCAGGACCCAGGGCTGGTGTTGGGGAGCACCAGCCTGACACACTGAGCTCAGTGCCTTGGCAGGCTGTGATCCTGTGCTACCACATCCTGCTATTGAGGGGGAAAGAACCCTCCAAACACAATTAACACTTCATCAGAGGATAAAGCACTGTAACTTCTGAGGGAGAACAGGGGTGTTAAACAGAAATATTTCTCATCCATATTGTCACTGCTCCCGGTGCTGGAAGGGCACGGTCAGAAGGAACAGACCAATTGGTACAGCAGGAGCTAAATTTTGTTATTCTCCTGTGATACAACCTCCCACCATGGTCATCTGCCAACAAGAACATTATTGGAGATTTACAAACCAGAGATGCCCACAGGGGTCCCAAATCCAGCTGTTCCCACCCCCAGGGAGTGCCAGGCATGTTGGAGTCCTGCTCCAGTGTGTGCTTCCCTCTCTCTCGGGCCAGTGGAGTTATCACACAGATTGCAAGAGGTCGTGGTTTTAAAGGAAGTCAAGATGGCAACGACAACCCTGGGCAAGC
Source organism: Neopelma chrysocephalum (assembly GCF_003984885.1). Taxonomy (NCBI): domain Eukaryota; kingdom Metazoa; phylum Chordata; class Aves; order Passeriformes; family Pipridae; genus Neopelma; species Neopelma chrysocephalum. The sequence continues at coordinate 4,163,168 of NW_020897756.1, read as the reverse complement.
TGGAGCTCCAGCCCTGTCCTCCACCTCAGCCCTGCTGCAGCCCTGCAGCCCCAGCTGGGATGCTGCTTCTGGAGGAGGTGACCAAAGCACTGTAAAATCTTGGCCCATCCTGAGTCATGAATCCCACCATCATGTGAGGATGGATGAACCACACAGCTGAGGTGGGTTCTGAACTGCACAGAACCACAGAATCATTAAGGCTGGAAAAGACCTCTAAGATCAAGACCAACCATTAACCAAGCACTGCCGGGTCCACCACTAAACTATGTCCCTAAGTGTCACATCTGCATGTTTTTTGAAGACTTCCAGGGATGATGACTCCACTACTGCCCTGGGCAGCCTGTTCCAGGGCTTGACCACCCTTCCAGTGAAGAAATTTTTCGAAATATCCAACCTGAACCTTCCCTGGTGCAACTGGAGGCCATTTCACACAGCTGAGCACATGGGATGTTTCCCATAGCTGAGCTCCTGCAGCCCTGCAACCCCACCTCACCTGCACCATGGAGACCCCAGAGCTGACCTGGGGCTTCCTTCACGCTCCTGAGCTGCCCCATCACCAGCACAGAGGTGACACTGTCCCTGCACACCAGTGTCACATCCCCTTTGACAAGAGGGAGGGTTAAACCCTGCTGCTTGCATTGGGGGTGCTTGGGAACAACCCGATGGGATGGATTCTGCAGGAGAACTGCACGAGCAACCAAGACTGGTGGCAGGACTGCTCCTGGGCACGAGGACCTCAGACTTCTGCCCTACCATAAGATGTGGTTCTGAGGGCGAGGGTTCCCACCCCTCCCAATCCCTTTCACTCAGGGCAATGCGCTGCCCTGGGGGCACATCATCCTTGGGATCTAAACCATCCATTCCCAAATGATCCTTCACTGCTCGCCAGGGCTGGGCACCACAACATGATAATGCCACACAAAACAGCCTCATCTCAGAATCACAGAATGGTTTGGGTTGCAAGGACCTTAAAGACCATCCCTCCCACTAGAGCACGTTGCTCCAAACCTTCCACCGACTTTTTTTCCAGGTGTTTTGCCTCTTCACCATTGAGTCTTAGGGGAAGGAAAGGAACCATTGTGACTATTCCCATGGGGACTGCGGGAGGGACAGCATGTGTCCCTTGCCAAACTCACTCTTCCAAGGTCAAGGATGAGCAAAACAGTCCAGCAAAATGTGAACAAAGTTCTGGTTCTCATGAAAAAGTTCCTGGTTTAGTCGAAGATGTTCCTGCCCATGGCAGGGGGGTGGAACTGGTCTTTGAGGGACCCCCAACCATTTTAGGATTCTGTGACCTGTCTGGAGGAGCAGAATGCTGTGGCACTGGAAAGCTCCACTGGTGTTCCCGCAGCTCTCAGCTGGAGAACTGTCTGTAAATAAAGTCTTCAATCAACTTCCTTTTTTTTTTTTTTTAAGTACATTATTTTACGGATAAAGAACAAGCCTGATAATTCAGTGAACATGTTTGCAAATAATCTATCCCATTAATTTCCAGCATGTTTTCTGAATACATTATTTAGCGGTTTTGTAAAAACCATTTGTAGAGGAAGGGAATTGCTGCTCATCCAGGCAAAACACCACCACAGCCCAAAAGCTGGGGCCAGAATTCCCCTGGAATGGCCAGTGGGAGGTAATTAAACAGCACCAGACCCTCAGCCCTTCTCCCACCCATTGGGGATATAAAACTTACTCAAATTGTTCCATCCCCTTCCTGTGTTGGCAAAAGGAGGAAAGACAAGGAGAAGCAGCTAGAGAGGGGAAAAGAAGCAAAGGGGTCAGATGATAAAAAATTCAGGGGTGCAGGTGAGGGACTGAGGGGGCTGGGATGGTGCTGGGAGCAGGGAAGGGTTTGCACCAGCCGTGGAGCCCGTCCAGAACCATTTCCTAGTCCAGATTCCTGTCTCCACACTCGAGGTGATGGAGGAGCAGATAAATTATCTCATGGAGTATTTTTGTTGCTGTATGTGGATGCAATGGTGAGACAAAGCCATCCCAAGCAAGGGGAAAATCTCTTTCAGCACCAGAGCTGTTTATACATCAGATTTGCTTTCATTTCTGGCTTTCTCTTTCTAATCCTGAAGATACTGGTGGGAAGACGGATTCAGAAGCCAGTGTTTAAACATTCTATGATAAGTAGCTCTATAAATGGGACTTGCTGCTTTCCAGGCCTGGGCTGAGACACCACATGTTGTGTGGGGCTACAGGTGGTCCCCGGACACACGTCCAAGGTCCCCTTTTGTCATGAATGGAAATCAGGATCCTGCTGACTACAGTTCCTAAGCTGTGCATTCCATGGGACCATCACCTGCCCAGCAAAGCCATCCCACAGGTCAAAGACAGGATTTGAGACACAAATAGATTCCTGGGGAGCAGAGACCTGCTTTAATGCAAATAGCCTTAGGCATAGAAAAAAAGGGAAAGCAGGAAAATACTAGAGACAGAAAGTTTTTCACTTCACACCTCCAGCTTTACAGAGGAATTTGCTTTTTTTTGGGGGGAGCAGGGGGTGGGTTAGCAGGTCCTTGACATCATTAGATGTTTAACAACCTGTGTTACAGCTCAGCCTTCCCTTTGGCAAGACTTTGAATTGCTGGGATGGACAAAAGTCCCGTTCCAGGTGGACTGGAGGCCAATAATTTAGTTTTTGTTACCCTGCCTGCCCAATGGGACAGCAACATGGTGTTTGCTTCTCAGGGGGATAAAAACCATCACTGGTAAGAGCATCTCCAGCTCCCAGGGGACTTCCCACAACCAGCTCCCCCGTGGCTGTACATCACACTCCCCCACCCCACCTGCAGCCACGTTGGCCCCCTCATCTCCCACAGCAGTTATTGCCCCCTCCCTGTGCTCGTGCAGCTTATTGAAGCCTTTCTGCCCAGCCAATTTCCCTTTGCTTTATGTCTCTCCTGGCTCTTCTCACACATTTTAGATATTGCATTCACATAAAGCAATAGACTCGCAGGTAATGACAGACCTCCACGTTTTATTGCGTGGAGCATTAAAGGAGAAGACGGAGAAGAACGAGAAAAGAAGTAATTTTAGAACACAACAGGAAACTGGAAAGACTAGATAGAAAACTCACCCCAGTGGGATTAAACTCTCTGAATGAATTTTAATAGTTTTTTCTTTTTTTATTGCAAAGTCTATCAGCCCACTTTTCAAGCACCGTAAGAGAAGCTGTGGTGTTAGAAAGATTTGGGTCCCAGTGCTGATCCCACATCTGCACACAAACCACTTCTCCCACACATCTGAAACAAGTTGCCCCTTTTTTGCCCCCACTCAGTTTCCCTCTGTGGCCAGATGTTGTTGGGATTATTGTGTTAGTCTGTAGTAAGTGTTTCATGAGTCTCCTATTACCAGGAATACAAGCATCCAGGGAAGGAGGATGGTTTTGTGGCTGAATATTCTTTGGGAAACCATAGGTTTTTCAACCCCCAGCTCTGCCAGAGCAGTCTGAGATGGAACCAGATCTTCAGCACACCAGTTCCCCACCAGCTTAACAGCGATCATGGCACTTCCCTGCTCTGCAGAGGGGAACCTCCGAGAGCTGCGGGATATGCCACGACCCTGCTGTGTCACATAAACTGTTAACAGAAGGCACAGTCTGTTATCTGCCTGTCTCTAATTATAGCAAATGCTGAACACTTTTAAAATAGGTGTGAAAAGCCCAAATGACTCCATGTGTTCAAAATTAATTGCAGGAGGGAACAGAGAAGAGAAACTCGAGCGCCGACTCCCGACACAAGAGCCAGATGCCGTAACTTCTGTTCTGACTCCCGACAATGGCAAACCCTTCTCACCCCTTAACCAGCCGACGTAACTGCAGCTCCTATTCCAGCACAAGTTACAGACAGGCAAAAACCCACCTAAATGCAGAACTGAAGCCATGCAGGTGAAGGAAGTGCTCACTGAGGTTCCAGCAGCAGCGTTAACCTGAGGTGTTGTGCTGCCTGCACTGTGCAATACAAATTATTAGATTAGCTGTGGTGTATTCAGGGGGGCCAGGGGAAGAATATTCAGTCCAGCAGCATCTCTGTCCTCCTGGGCATCTTCATGATGGATAACAAACACCTCAGAGATTCATTTATTTCCTTCCAGCAGCAAGGTACTCAGTTCCTGAAGGTGAAATATGCCCTATTAAATGAGGCTTGGGTCTGCCCAGGACTGGATTGCCACAATAACAAGTGTTTCTACTGCCAGTCTTCGTTTAATCCAGGTAACGACAGGGATCCAGGCCATCAAAAACACTTCCTTCCCTCCAAAAACACATAACCCCAAGTGGTAAACCAGGAGTAATGAATAACCCCATTAAAGGCTTGATTTTTTCCCCTGGGATTACACGCCGGCACTGGGGAGCGTGATCAATGGAGTCTTGAGGTTCAATCAATAAGTGCCAACGACAACATCCTGCATTCCAGCGATGCTCTCCATTCATCAACTTAAATAACTCCAGTCACCCAAAAGACAGAGGCACTAAAACAGCAATTAAGGTCTTAGGGGAAGACCCGGGACAGCCCTGGGTGTTCGGTGCTCCCAACACAACCGACGGAGCTTCCACCTCAGGATCAGGCACATCCCCCTCGGTGCCAGGCTGTTGATTTGATAGATATGGCAGGGCTCAAAACGCAGCAGAAAACATTTCAATTAGGCTCTTAAAAAAGTGATCACTATTTTGTCTTGCACATTGTGCCACCAAAACATTTTGGATGGCGTGCCACGCTCGGCGCCGCATTTGCATTTCCATCTGATCAGACATCAAGGACACGTGCCAAGCGCGTGTTTACATTCCAGATCAAATCACATATCCCAGAGATCTCATTAACCTGCTGCCCTGGAATTACACAGAACCACCTGGAAAGGAAGCAGCTTTCCTCCCCGACACCTTCTGAGTTTCCCAGACGAGCTTTGAGCATGGGCGGCTTCGTGGAGGTGTAGGGATTTACGTGCCTTGGAAGGCTTCCCAGGTTTTTTCTGTCCAGTGAGTTTCACCACAAGTGCTCAGGTTCTGCAAGAGCTTCATCTGTCTCTGTACATATGAACAGGCTTTACAGATGGCCAGCATGGTGAAGGGATGGGTTAGGGGGAGGATGGGTGATGGGTGGAGGGGAAAGTACAGAGAATATTCACCATTTCTAAGGGTTGAGCATCAACATGAGGGCTCACAACTGATGAGGACCTCAGCTGTTGGAGACACTGCTGTCCCCTTGCTACCTGAGGTCAAAGCCATGCTTTGACACCACAGATCCCAACCCTCACAGGCACAGGGCTGGTGCCCTCCTTGCCCCACAGAGGGGCAGGTGGTCGGGACTCTGCAGCCCCTCTTGCCATGGGCAAAAGTGTCCTTCTCCCACAGAAAAAGCCCTTTATAAACTTGCCAAATAGAGACAAAACTCTCCCTGTTCTGCTCCAAAGAAAGCAGCAACCTCAGCTTGAACCCTGGCTTTAGGCTTTTATCTACACACATCCTCGTTTGTTAAACAAAACCTTAAAGCTGCTTATAGGACATGACTGCCAAAAACTTTTATCACCTTCACAGGCTTGTTTTCGAGGAACAGACAACATTTCCCAAGTAGCCACAAGTGTATCAAAGAGGATATGCCACAGCAGATTGACTTGGGAGAAGCTCCAGCAGGATTCTGGAATCCTGACTTGCAGGAAGGGATTTGATCTCATTGGTCTCAGCTTCCTCAGCTGGAAATGGTAAAAGAGGAATTACTCCAGACCTGAGATGGGCAGGTACAAATGCTGAGTCACGATGGATGAGATTTGCAAGAATCAGCCCATCCCACACTTGCAATTCCCTGTTCTTGAGATGCAGAAGATGAAGAAGAGCCAAATACACTATCTGGGAAGAAAGGGTTACTTTTCAATCGAAAATTAATGCACTGAATTCTGAATTAACATGTGGGATAATTAAAACCATCTTTCCAATGAATTTATTATAGGATATACAAAGCTAATTATAAATTCTCTGTTGCTTAATCCCTTGCAGTTTGCTAATGCAGCGTTGAAATCTCTTTGGCCACACTTGTTTAAATTATTCATTAGACACAGCAACAGTTGTGAACTGTAATTTAAATTGGCATCTCATGAATATTCAATTACTACAATAAACACTGGAATGTTTTACTGCACACTGCTCGATAGTTTGTGCTCGAGCTTGTGTTGACACATTTTTATTAACTCTTTATAAAGGTGTTACCTATTTATGTCACTGATTACAATGAGAATAAAAAGTCCCACTCATAAATATTTGTGTCGTTGTCTTAAGAGAGACGATGTAATTAGGCAAAGCTTCAAAAGTCATAATTAATATTGGGTGGATCTCCTTTCCCTCCTGTTTGCCTCGAGCACGTGGACTGGCACGTTTTCAAAGCCTGGCACATCCAACCACGGCTTTGGCACCGCAGCCTTTCCAACTGCCCCGGCCAAATTCCAGGGTCACCCCACGGGGTGGCCCCGAGTGATGCTCCACCTGGTACCCCACAGCCCCTGGAGACTCTGGCTGAGCTGGCATCCCGGCCCCCCTGCTTGCCCTGCTCCCATAGAAATACAGAGACAACTAGAGATACTGTGAGTATTTGCTCTCTGGCCTGCCAAAATTAGGAAATAAAACGCAGCTGGCAATAAAATCCCTGTGTGTGGCAGCCTGATGACACTCTGCAGCACCTTATAGTTTTTTAATGGGGCATTTTTAGTAGCAGCCCTAAAAAATAATTTTCAAGTGGCTGTATAATTTGGTGTGGGTTTCTATTTTTAGCCTGAATTCTTTCATTTAAATGCGAGGTCCCCCTCTGACCAGAGACTGTAAAAACAACATCATGGGACTCAATGTCTGCGGCTTTTCAGCAGCACCACGTAACATGGGTTAGTTCAGAAATTAAAATATTTCTCCCTTGCCAACTGCCATCCTTTGCAAACAGAGCTGGTGATATGATACTGCAGGTATCAGACTCAGTGGTGGAGGTTCAGCTTCTCCCTGGGGCTGTGGAGGGTGGAGAGGTGCAGGAAAACCCCTCAGACTCAAACGTACCCTCTTGTGTGCTGACTTTCACCTGCACAGATCAGAGCTGCCAGGTAGGAAATAACAGCTTCTGCAACCCTTGCTTTATTCCCAGAAAAATCAGGATTTATTTTTTTTTTTGGAGCAAACACCCAGCCAGGGCTTTCTCAGGGACACAACAAACCCCACCAGCTTGCTCAGGGGATAATATTGCTGTCCCTCTGTCATGTGGGGTAATCTTGTTAGCCAGTGGATGAGTAAAAAGGCCAAGCAGTTTATCCCAGCAGGAGATTTTGCTGATTGCTGATGTGACCAGGAGCTGCTCTGTGTCCCAAGGTGAGCACAGCACTGCAGGGAGAGCTGGTGGAGGGTTCCCATCAGCTGGTGGAGGGTTCCCATCAGCTCACAGCTCTCCCCTGAGACATCCCCACCAACCCCTCCTGGGTACCAAGAGCTATTTTCCTCTTCGAGAGGGGTGGCAAAGCTAATGGATATTTACACAGTGTTCAAATGCTAATTCCAGATGGATCAGCTGAGTGAATAACTTAAAAAAAATTTACCTAAAGTATTTTTTTAAAGTTATTACCGTGCTGACACATTTTTGTTGGCTTGGGAGCATTTGAAGGATCTTAGACCCAGTTTCAAGGAAAGTAACATCCACACGTGCTCCTCCTATAGCACTGTATTCAGATATTCATAAGCCTGAAATTCATTATACCTCCAGCAGACACCTACAAGTACTTTAGACACAGTTTTACTTCCACCAGTGAAGACAGGGGACTATTGCTCACCACCCACAGCTGCACTGGCAATACTCACCCTGCCAAACTTAACACTCAGCCATTGATCCTTGTAAAAGATTTTACACATTAAGGTAATTTTGCAGCCATGCACTTTTTTCCATGATATGCTTCCACCACAGGACTCAACGTTCAGTGCAGCATTTGCTTGTGGGAATATGAATTTGATTCCTCGTGGGGAAGATTATTCCTTCCTCTACTCCCCCGTGTGCACGGCATGAACCACCGTCTCCTCTGCGACCTTTGCATTCCTATTTTTCCCCCCCGTAGGACAAAAAGCTGGTTTGGCACCTCTTAATTATGGCTTTGTTGCTGGCAGTTCATCTGTTCACCTCAACCTTTATTTCCAGTGACATAAAGCATCCGACTGTTCTGCTCCTCTGTTGCGACACCTCTTGTTCCAGATCACCCGCCTGTGAGTCAGCAGAGGGTTGTGCACCCCTCGTACTTCCCCATAAATTAGTAAGTGATACCTTGGCTTGAATTGCAAGGGTCTTTCAGGACTAATCTGTGCATTTTCGTTGGTGTTTCTTCAAGCTCTTTCTCATGTACCACAGCTGGCACCTCGTTTCAACCTTGCAGCAGAACACAGACAATCACGACACTTTGTGCTGCTAATGCCTTTCTTTTTTTGATCCATGAATAATTTTCTTTGCCACTGTAGCAGCTCTCCCAGAATACTAAAAACCACACAGTCTCCTGTAACCATATCAATTCATCTCTGACGTGAGCCGGAGAGCTGCAGCGCTCCCGGTGATGTCAATGCATGATTCAGACATGCTTTGCTTTATGTTCCCAGATCCAGGGCTCGTTCTGCTTCCCTGAGAAGGGGGGAGCTGGCTCAGCTCCTACAGACTCTGCCATAATTCACCCAGCACTGCAATCTGCACTCACATACACTGGAAAATGCCACTTGACTGTGTTTGGCTGGAAGCAACTTCTCCCTGAAGCCCTGAGGAATGGGATTGGGTAGATCCTTGTGTCCAGCAACCTAAATGGGATGGGTCCCCTTTGGATCTCCTCATCTCATGGACCAAGTGAAACTCCACCCCAGAATCAGAATCTGCAGAGGCAGGACAGACAGCCCATTGAAAGTAAAATTTGGCAGGTTTTAAATGTAGGAGAAAGTGGGAAGGAAACTCCTGATCTATGGAAGAATTTAGTTCTTGCCATTTTAGCAGAGACCAGGTTTTGTGGGCCACTGCCAATGTCACCTTTTAAAATTCTCCTTCAGCCGGATGGGATTGATGCAAAGTTCAAGGCACCCCTTAGTGCTTCCAGGGCTGCACGTGACTGGACCTGCTCCCATGGGTGACAACATCTCCCTGGATGTTCTGCTGCTCCTCTAAGCTCTGTGCCTGCACTGACTGTCCCAGAGAGCAAGATACACTCTGTGTATATTCACAGCTCTGGTTTGCATGTCACCAGAGGTCCTGAACACACAGTTCCATGTGGTTCACCCATTGCTAAACCACGACACCCATGCAGGGCTGAGCTGCAGCCCCCTGGTACAGACGAGGCTCTTGGCTGCCTCAACCCTTCAGAAACACAAGGTGAAGACAGGAAACCTCCCTAGAAGCACAACTGCAGCGTCATGTCCTGCTGCTTTGCCTTTGCAGCCAATGTTGCAGGGGGCTGATGGACCAAGGAATGTCCCTTCCTATGACGCCAGCAGGAATGCTGCCAAGTTTTTTCAAACGTATTAATGGCAAAAAGGCAGTGTAGAAATAACACTGGATGTTCCAGGATGAGGATGGTCACCTCCCAAACAGGGAGAGAGACAAGGCAGAGGTATTTAATACTTTCTCTGCCTCTGACTTCAACACAGATGATGGACCAAGGGGGTCTCAGACCTCTGAGCTGGAGGACCATGACTGCGAGAACGATCAACTCCCAGTCGACCCTGAACTTGTGTAGGATCTGCTGCTCCAGCTGGATCCCTATAAGTCTATGGGGCCTGATGGGATGCATCCAAGAATCCTCAAAGAGCTATGGATGCCATCTCCAAACATCTCTCTCGATGATTTCTGAGTGGTCTTGGGAACCCGGAGAGGTCCCAGCTGGCTGGGAGCTGACAAACTTTGTCCCAATTTTCTGTTTCTATGAAGTAACTTTCTTGTGTATCAAGTGAAGAGGTTGCACACATCAGCCAATCTCTATCCCTCCAAACCCTTCCCTCCTGCATCTCAGCCACTGCTTATCCCACACCCTGACTGCCTGTCCACTGAAGACACCAACACTGGTTGCCCACAGCAGGATTTCACTCCCAGCTTCAGCTGCTCCTTGCCATGTTCCAGTCTGCTCATGTCTCTTCAGTGTGTTGCAAAGACAGAACACCCTCACTTCCAACGTGAAACTGTTCTTTTCTGCTGAACAGTCGGGAAAATTAACATCTGTGCAAACACAAGGCACCTAAAGTGTGGGCTAACACATCTGAGCTGGGGGTCTACTCCTCCTAGAATCCCTGCAGAGACATTCCCTTCATCCCAGGGAAGGTATTTCAGACAGGCCCAATGAATCACACTCCAGAAGAGCTTCTTACTGTGAAAGAAAACTGGGAGACTCATTCAGGCACACCCTGGGTATCACTCCACTAAGTTGGCTTATTAAGGTGGCATTTTCCACCACTGCAATGTTTCTAACAAAACAACCAGGCTCAAGGCTTAGTTTTTTAACACTCTTTACTCAACAGTGCACTGAACTTGGGAATCCTGCTCTTGATTTTGGCTGGGAAACCTGTTTTTTCATAAGGAGATTTTTTTTCCTAAGGTTTCCGCAAGCTGCTGTCTCTTAAAGACCTCCCATAACTCAAGAAGAGCTCTGTCTGTACTCTGTCTCTGGCCCAATCTCCATCAGGGCAGGGGATTTCTCCTTCTTTCCTCTATCTCCATGTTCTTAGTCTTTTTGGCACTGAAGAAGTCACCTAAATGTCTGTTTGTGCTATGACCAGGTGCCCTCAGTTTGCCCATGGTGGGCAGTCAGATGTTGCAGTCTGCAGGCTCTGAGCGCCCAGCTCAATGTCCTTTCTCAATAAAACCAACTCTGCCCAACTCAAAAATACTTGCTGCTCCATAATAGGTGTCTTGATATCACATCATGTTTGACTGCTGATCAAAGCACCATCCAGCAGGGCCAGCTTCCCATTCCTCCCAAACAGGTAACCCCACAGCACTCATCCCAAAGGAAAGGGCTCATGGATCCAGGTCTTACAATCCCATGGCCAAACTTAAAAATCCCATGCACGAAGCTCAGAAAATCAGAGGCAAGCTCCAGCCTTGTCTACTTGTCAGCAACGTTGGCTGCACTAATTTCACGCTGAATTCAAAGTGTCTGAGAAATCCACTCTGCTCATGTTTAGGGCAAAAGGAAATGTCCTCAAGTTGCATCAGGGGAGGTTCAGGTTGGATACTAGGAAAAATTTCTTCACTGAAAGAGTGGTCAAGCGATCATTGGAACAGGCTGTCCAAGGAAATGTTGGAACCCCCATGCCTGGAAGTGCCCCAAAACCGTGTTGCTGTGGTGCTTAGGGACAGGGGTTAGTGGTGAGCCTGGCAGCATCAGGTTAATGGTTGGGCTTGATGATCTTAGTCTTTTCCAACCTAAATGATTCTATGATTCTACAAAATTCTTGCATTTCTATTCAGTGATAAACACAGGAAAGAAGTGAACTAGGAAAAGGTTTCTTAGAGGAAATAGGAAGCCCAACCTTCCTTTAGCTAATGCCATTTCCCATAACTTTGGCTTTCAGCTCTTGACAAGACTGACACGTCTGTATAAGGGGGAATCAAGCTCATAAGGTCTGGTTGCAATATGTATTGATTTTAATGATCCATGTTTTTAAATTACTGTAGATAATGGACTACAGAGGAGCCATCTTGCTACAGCCATAATTGTAGTTATCCCTCTAATTTTTCCCCAGTGAATCTTCAATGTGAGCTCTAACTGAGGTCTAGTTATTATTATTCCTGATGTACATGGCATCCAAGTGTGTCAAGTGATTGTGTGTTAAAAATGCTACTGGCCACTTCCTTACACTTATTTATAGTGATCATATGGCAACAACAACACAAAGACTGCAAAAATGTAAATACAATGGAACACGATTTAAAATTCTTGGAAGAAGCCTGTTCCCAGCTCCTCGCAGCAACTTCCAACCAGCTCCACTTGCACCCATGCATCCTCCAAGGACAGCTGGATAATGGAGCTCAGCATCACCCAGAGGACACAAGAGCAAAAAAATCCAGTTGTAATAACTAAAAACCTTTGACCGTTCATGGGCAACAGTAAAAATCAGCATGAAATTCATGTGCACCAGCACTTGCAGAGCAGTCCAGAACTTCTCAGTGAATGGCTCCAATAAATCAGCATGGCTGAATTGTTGCTGACTGCACTAAAGTCATTGTACTGTATATGACTTTTCTACTTCAGTGAGAAAGCAAAGCAAAAGGGAATGAAGCAAACTGTCACTCAGGAGAATTCCAGCTCCAATCAACCATTATGGATCAGGAAATCCAAATTGTCAAAGGGGCCTCAATTTAGTCCTGGATTTTTGAGGCGTTAAGACCCAAAGCATAAAATCGAAAGGCAGAATTGCCACAGACAAGAGTTCTCCTGTGCAGACCTGAAGCCAGTGCACAATGGCCACGTGTACACACACACACAGAACATGCCTTGGAATGCAGCTCTGTGTGATCCTAGAGGATTCAGGCTCTATCCCATCAAATTCTTTGGAAATTCACACCAGGGAGGCTTTGTTGGGTCACATTTCACCAATGCTCTGTGACTACGAGAAGCCAGAGAAAAACTACTTTTAAAAGAAGTCCCACGTGCTGGATTTGCAGAATTCCACACAGGAGCCTTTCCACAACCAGGTTAATGTTACAGATATTCCCTGCAAAACGAGCAGCCACTGGGCTAGCAGGGGAAATGTTCACAACCTCATGCTGCTCAGCTACACACACACATCCCGTAAATCAGCAGCGGAATTGCTCTTCCACTTGGCATCAGTACGGTCCCCTCATCAGGGCATAATACTCCGTGCTGAACTTTGGCTTCCAGCCCTTCAGCAATTGGATTTGTGCCTTGTAAAACAGCATGGCCATGGCAGAACTACATATGCTCGATTACAAAAGGAGGACTTTCAAAATCAGCCGTACCCCAGGTGGGACAGGGATCGCTAATCCGCCTTGCAAATTCCCTGACACAGTTTGTAGGGGTTCCTACCACAACCAGGGCTCCACCAGTTCAGTCTTTGCTTTTGTGGAAGGATAAAAACCCCCTTTTCCTTCTGTCTTTGACTCCACTGGTTGGATTCAATTCTCAGGGCAATTCTTTTTTTGTTTTCTTTTAATTCTTAGGACAACTCTTTCTTAGATGCTCTGTAGATGCCACAGAGCATCTACTGGGCACCATGGCAGGGCTGAAATTCTGCTGGAACAGGCAGATGATGAAGAAGAAATGACCTCACCAGGAGGATAAAGCTGAGCAAGAAGGGCTGAGTCTTCTCAGCAAGATGATGGGATGGAGGTAACAGGAGAACTCATAAGTACAAATATTTCTGTCCTTCAGTCTCCTGTGTGGAGGCATTAAAATTAAACTGCTGCTTTAGTTACAGCTGCCTCACACCTAAGACACCCCAGAGAGAGCCCTGTAGTGACTTCTAGGGACATGAAGACAATTTTGTGGCCAGCAAATATCTGCTGATGTCCACAGAAGCTCCGAGCTCCACAGTGTGGTTCATTTCTGGACCTTTCTCCAGACCTCCCACATGCCACAGGGAGGTCTGATTGTACCCTCAGCTCTGTTATAGGAAAAACAAACCCAAATGTATTTTCTTCTGGGGCAGTTGCAAGGGAGCAAGGCTGTGGTAACCACAAATCCTATCACAGAATATCCTGACCCACAAGGGACCCACAAGGATCACCAAAGTCCAACTCCTGGCCCCGTGCAGGACAATCCCAAGAATCCTACCATGCACCATCATGAAATGTAAGTTTAAAAAGGAATGGAATTCCCCAAAGAAGGAACTTATCCAGTACAATACCAAGCAAACCAAAACCAGCTGGCTGTGGAGGCTGAGCTGCCTCATCGTGCTGGGTGAGAAGGCAGGTACCTTCCACCTCATCATGCCTGCCAAGACACAGGAATCAAAGCAAAAACTCAGCTTCAGTTGCTGATACCAACTTTGGGCTTTGCAGGGGACAGCTGGGCAGGGGATGTGCCCTAGCCATCCCATTTTCTTCTCTTGCCAGAACGGGATGTTCTCAGTTCAGCTGAACGTGAACATGAAAGTTGACAGGACTCATTTGGAAAGGGAAGTGATTTTCCTGCAGGTAAACGTGCCACCTCCTCCTCCAGATTAATGTTAACCAGATGGCCAGCTGCCTGTGGACTGCTGCTAAAAAACACAGGCTGAAATAATCAGAGAGCCTCTAGGACAGACACAGAGAACTGATACAGAACTGGAAACGAGCCATGAAAAAGCCCAACCAGCATGAAACTTGGAGCTGTGTGTGGGGTTGTCTGCAGAAACCTCCTGGGATGGAGCAGGTGGGTTGGCAGTGGCTGTTGGATGTTTTGCACCAAGAACATGAAACCTGTGCTGTGCTGTGCTAACAACTGGAGACTGGATCTTCCAGAGCCCAGTTCTGCACATGCAAACCCAGAAACACGTGAAAAATGCACCTCCAAGGAGATGGTTTGCAAAGGTTGGTCTGTCCCAACGGGCTGGCATCAGCAGGAGCTGGAAAAGAGCACTGGGACAGACCTTCTCTTTGCATCAGAGAAGGTGACATCGACGAGGGACATTAAAAATGTTTCAAGCAAGGAGTTATTAATGCTGTGAGGTTTAATCTGGGAATGTGCCCAAATCTCCATGTCTCTGACAAAGAAAAGAGGATCCAGGCTCTGAGTGCAGAGGGAAATGACAGAGATCTGGCTCGCACTGCTGTGAGCAAGGACAGCAGAGTCAGGATTGATTCAGTCAATGGTTTTTAACAATGGTTTACTGCAAAATCAGTAGGTGTGAAGTGCTGCCAGGAGCCCAAAGCAGAGATGATCCAAGTCCACCACACCTTCCCCAGGATGAGACACAATACAAGATAGATTGGACCTGATGCTCCCCAGCTTCAGATTAGTTCCAGTCAGAAATCAGCTTTGGAATTATTACATGTAACAACCACCTCCTCCTCTCCACCAACACACATTTTAACATCTACTACAGCAGCTCCTCATGTTTTTGGTAGATTCAGAAACATTTTAAAAAATATCTTTTTGGTGTTTTCATTTTCACTCTCATCAAGTCCCAGTGTTGATCTTGGCCTGTATGGATAAAATTATTCCCTTTTATTGCTCTGAGATCCCAAATCTCAATTCCCATGCAGTTCCCCAGCTAAGGGACATTCCTGATGTAGCTGTTCTCACTTGTGTATCGCATGCACTGTTATAATTCCAATTATTTTATTTGCCTCCTTCTTAAACTTAGCATCTGCCATCGCAGAGGATCTTTTCAGACCCATGATAATTTCTGTTCGTAGTCTTTGAGCCTCTTTTTTCCTTCCCCTTGCCTGAGACGGGATGACCAGCACTGTACCGAGTACATAACTCTCCAAACCACCTCCATCCATGAGTTTCTCCTGTTCTCTAACCCCTTATCCCTGCACAAGGTTTTTTATGGTGCTTTCTGGCAGTCAATTCAGAGCACTGCAAGCTTTATGACTAGTGAATATTCTTCTCCTCAACATGCATTAATTTCACATTTATCAACACTGAACAAACTGCCTTTGCAATCTTGCAGTCCATTTCCCTCCTCTGTTTACATCTCTCCAAATGTCCTTTCTCCTGCCCCAAATATGTCCAATTTCTTTGTGTCACCTTCAAATTTTATTCCTCCCTGCCTACCCTCAGCATCGTTAACAAACAAGCATAAACAACAGAGCAGCCAGAGCAACAACACAACCTTGAGATACCTCCCCAAATCATGAGGTGCGTGAGTTTTTAATCATTGCTTTTTCTAGCCAAATAACACAATAAAGGATGAGAGAGATTGGCAAAAAGTGCTTGTCCTGCGTCAGGACAACCACTCCCTGACTGACCTCGCTCTTTGCTACTCCCTTTTCTTTTGGCAACACCTCCAATTGCCCCCATCTCATCCACCTCTGCCTCTGTCAGCACAAGGAGAAGGCACGTTCCTCCCAGCTTGTTGGTCAGCCCATCACCTCCACTCGCTCTGCTGCCCATTTCCAAAGGGACCAGATGGGAATCTTTTGGGTGGACCTTGTCTAACACAGCCCTGGTGGCACGGGCACGATGCCCATCGTGGGCTGCCTGTGTTGGTCACTGCACTTTGGACTCTTCTAACTCCAAACTGACAGCCAGGCTTCAGACAGACGGACATCGGTGCCTCTCCACTGGGTGCCTGCCCTGGGTGGCTGGAGGAAGGGAGCAGATCCTCCTGCAGGTTACAGGACACCTCGATCCACGGTGAGGAATGCCCGTGGCAGGAGAGGTAAGTGAGAAGTACAACACTGGCAGTTCCCAGGGATGTTGAAGGATTGCAGCAATACGCTGCTCCCTCCCCTCGCAGAGACCAAACCATTTCCACGGTGGAAACGGATGGTTCCTAATGGGATTCTGCAGAGCTGGGAGACAAATGTAACAGCCAGGCAGAGCATTAAGGAATGCTTTCCATCCAGCAGAGCCCAAGTGAAACACTCGGACATATAATGTTACCAACTGGCTCGCTGCCACGCATCAGATGCAGAAACGTTTTTCTCTTTCTGTGACAAGCTGCATCTGTAGCAATCATTATAATTTCTCTTGACATTGCATCCCACACCTCTTCACAGAGGCAGGACTCAAGTAGCACTCTTCATTTAAATGGTAACTTTGATTTCTCGGGGCTACGGGGATGTGAAGTGGTTCAGCCTGTACCACTCGGGGGGAAGGGAGGGCTGCTGGAGCTGTTTGCAGGCTGTGCTTCCCAGGTTAAACCTTCCGGGGAGAGGGGGGTCTGAATTTGACATCTGGATCTTCCAATATTCGCCCTCAAAATGCAGGTAGAGGTTGGGGGTGTTCACTGAAGAAAGAAAATCTGATTCAGGATTCCTATTGGTGTTCTCCCTTGCTCTCAGGGAGAGAGCAAACCCCACTGAGCCCACCGGCAGGAGAAAACTCCCCTGAAAGGGCTGGGATTACGATTTCTGTTTACCAGCTGAGGAAATCTTACCCACCAATTAGGAACCATTCCTCCCGTCACTCAGCCCGGTGGCTGATGCCGCCCTCTGATCCCCTCATTGCACAACAAAGCCTGTTACAGCCCCATTATTTTTATTGTCAGCACTTTCTGTTATTTGTCTCTAAAAACGGCTCCCATTTAAATAACACAAAAAGACTCGCTGGGTGCCCGCACACCTACAGCGGCAGAACAGTCATCATAACTTCAGCAGCAGAAACAAAAGCCGTGGAAATTTCCATGCTTTTTGTGCTCCCCTGCCCCGGGGCGGGAGCTGGGAACAGCAATGACGACAGAAACCACAAGGCCCTTCCGGGGCTGAAACTTCTGGAAAGGCAGCTGAAAGCAAAAGGTGCGACACGGCACGTGTGTGATTGGGAATGATCCTCGAAGTTACACCGGCCCTCCTTGTCCCTAAGGAAAACCCTGAGGGATTGCTGGAGCAGGTTAATGCAACCTGGGAATGTGCGAGGAGAAGGAGAGTGACAGCCACGAGATAAATATGATTGATCTGAGGGATAACGGCGATTAAAGATGGGCTGCAACATCGACCAAAACATGCGAGATGGATGGCAAAGAGTTGCCAGATGTGCTGTTAGGGTTTTTCCTGTATCAGAGGTGCTGCTGGTTAAAAACTGGCAAAAATTATTCTATTTACAGCTACTTGATGCACTTCAAAGGAGACTTTATGCTGCGTTATGACGTGGGGTGTGAACACGCAAGGGAGCACGATGGTGTGGCAGAGGTTATGCTGCAAATTAAAACCCTTCACTTGCCTTTTGGAGGCTCTTTGCATGGCACAGACCTGTAGCCACCACATCTCCTCGTTATTCCCACAGAAATGAGCACAGAGGGAAGAAGCACAGGGCAGAAGGGACAGCAAACAAGGTGGATATATAGTGCAAGGGATGGACCAGCGGGATGGAGGGAGCTCCATCTCTTTGGCAAAACCACCTTCCCTACATTAGACCCTTCCTGTCAGTCTAGAGGTGGCAATGAAAGCTCAGCTTTGTTTGCAGCCCCACTCCAACAGGCAGGGAGCAGGAATGGGATGCAGGAGAAGGTGCAGAGACACGTGCCTTGGGGATTATTCCTGCCTGGAAATGACTCTGCTCTCCTGTGTGTGACCCAAACAAAAACAAGTCCTCGGATAACCTGCCCCATTGAGTCACATGCACAAAGTAAGGCACAAAGAGAGCATTTTGGGGAGGGTGGAAGTAGTTTCTGCCTAATCAGCTGCAAGAGGGCTGAGTATATTCAGCAAGAGGCAAAGATTTGATAGAATGGTTTGGGTTGGAAGGGACCTTAAAGCTCAGGTCATTCCCATCCCCTGCCATGGGCAGGGACAGCTTCCACTAGCCCAGGTTGCTCCAAGCCCTGTCCAACCTGGCCTTGGACACTTCCAGGAAGGAGGAAGATACTGCAGCTCTTGCACAAACAACATTCCTGTTAACTTTACCTACTGTTTCCAAAGGAGTTGGGATCTCTGAGGTCCAAACAGACCTAAAACCATTGTGCCAAAACCAACCAGCCTTTTTAGCAGAGATGGTCTGGCATCATTTATCTCATACTGCAATTAAAGGCAACACATTTCACAATGCCCCAAATTAGTCAGCATGGACGAGGGTAATCCCAGCTCTTTCTGACCATTATCTGTCTGTTCCATCTTTTTATTTTTTCTAATGCTAACTTTTGACACAATTGCCTACATTTTTACAAATTATGACAGGAAGGAAGAAGATGGCAGAGATGGTACCACAGGACATCAGAGCCCAAAGAGCTGAGGAAAACCCATTGAGGCAGCAACCCTGGCTCCTGGGGCAACAAATCCTCTATGAAAAGACGAGGAATCACCCGTGCTGGGGCACTCTTTCCCCAAAGGCACATCCCAGATTCCAAAGAAACTCTCTTCCAAATCTCTAGTTCATTTTTCATAGCACGTTCTCATTTGCAGAATTTTTTCTGTGTGGGCACAATGCGTTTTTAACCTCACCCAGGAAAACTGTTGAAGTGGAACTGTTTGCTAAGAAGGGGAAAAAATGCCACCCTGCAGGACACAACCAAAATCTAAAGGGTTGAAACAGGGCTAAGTAACAGGCATCCATCTGCAAATCTGTACACTAGAGACAAACACATCTGAAGATCAGAATCAGGTCTTAAAAAAGATCCATCCCATTCCTTGAACATATTTACTCCAGTTATTTGATATTGTTCTGAAAACCTCCTTCATGCCGCATTCATCTCATCTGCTACTGTAATTCACAGATTTTATTTTCCACTATATTTTTAATTTATATCATGTTTTATTTATACTACTGTCTTCCGTGAAACCCCAAATTTCAAAACTGACACGAGCGTTACGCACATAAAGTAGACTTCTTATCATCAACGTGGCAGAGGAGACAAAAAAATGACAGGAATAAATCTTGGGTTTTATGCCGGCGAGACGTTCTGCAAAGTAAGTGACATTTCTCAGCAATACAAATTGTACATTAAAAGATAATTTTCAGAACATGATACCAGCTACGGAGCGCGGCACCATCACGCGAAGCAATATCGAGGCCGTGTTTTAGCAAACGCCGGGTTTATGTTGTACTAGCTCGGCCCCGAGATTGCATCGGGTCTTGTGAGCAGACTTTGGAGTGATTAAATTCGCTGCGCACGAAAAAGCCAGTTATTTGGCAAACTGTCAACACGGCGTAATTGATATTTTAATTACCCCGCTGATACACGCGCGCTGCCCGCGGCGCTCGCTCCTCCTCGGGCGTCACGCAAACCGCGCCTTCCGATTATTGCCCCGGACGAGTTTGCTTAAACCCAAACTGAAACGCAGCGGGTGATGTTTGGAATTGCTGGGAAAGGCAAACCAAACCGTGTCCCCGGCGCTTAATGGCAGGTGAGGCACAGAGCAAACAAGAGGCACGGTCTCATCTGACATCTGTTCCGGGGACAACTCCTGCGCTCCCTCCCCGGGTATTTTACGGCTGATAAGGGCGGCTCTTGAACCAGTGGGGCTGCCCCGGAGGCAGCAGCTTATCAGAGAGATAGTGACCAACTCAAGGAGAGGAAAGGAAAGATTAAGAGGATGAATTTCTACAGAGCAGTTAAGAGGGGCAATGTGAGGATTGCCACGTGGCACAGACGCTGCTTCACTGAGAGCAGCGGTTACACCACCTCGGGATGGGACCTGCTGGCTTCTGACCAAGTGAGGAGTAGGGGGAGGGAGATAAGGACCCTGTTTGCAGCAGAAAATCAAAAGAGACACAGGCAACAGAGACAATCCCACAGCCAGACTTAAACACACACATCGGTTCCTGCTGTGCAAGGCCCCTCCAGTGTGGTACGATGTGGTGTTGTGGGTAAGAGCACATTTTATTGCATCCCCTTGCCCTGGGACACAGAATCCCAGAATGGTTTGGTTTGGAAAGGATTTCCTGCCAAGGAGCAGTTCTGCTGCAGGGAGGTGGCTATTAAAGGTTTCCAGGAAAATAGGCAGGTTCCCAGGTGAGATCCCCACCCTGGCAGGTGACAGTCACCCTCTCCCAGACCTGGCAGGCCAAGTGACACCTTGCCTTCTTCCTTACCCTTGTTCAGGGAGAAATTCTTGCATTAAAAAGCAAGGCCCACATCTGCTTTGCTTCTCAGCTGTCACAACAGTTCCCTTGTGTGAAAGGTGTATAATGACACCCTACCTTCCCATATCTCAGAAACAGGATACTCATGGGTGAACCTGGAGACCAACCACACAAGCATATTGGCAGGAGCTTGGTCCCTCAGGTTCACTCTTCCCATACACAGCCCAGCCCTCACAAGCTCTGCTGTTATCTGAGCACTCACTGAGCTGAGACCTGAGTGTGACCCACATCACCCCAACTCTCTCCCAGCAGTGCTTGACAAGAGACCACTCAGAAGTATCTGTATCTGTTTACATGTGTAAAGTGGGGTTGCTGCTCCACAGAGAGCTTGTACTGGTGCTCAGGATGACTGGGAAGATCAAGGAGGGTTTCTCCCACAGGAGTAGAGGACCTGTATCCATAGAATCATAGAATTGTTTGAGTTGGAAAGGACCTTTAAAGGTCATTTAGTCCAACCTCCTTGTCATGGGCAGGGACACCTTCCATTATCCCACATTGCTCCAAGCCCTGTCCAACCTGGCCTTGAACACCTTCAGGGATGGGGCAGCCACAGTTTCTCTGGGTAACCTGTGCCAGGGTCTCACCACCCTCATTGTAAGTAACTTCTTCCTTATATCTGACCTAAATCAACCCTCTTTTAAGTTTAAAATCATCCCCTCTTGTTCTGTTGCAACACACCCTGATAAAAAGTCTGTCCTCATCTTTCCTTTAGGCACTGGAAGGGGGTCCAAGGTCTCCTAGAAGTCTTCTCTTCTCCAGCTCTCCCAGCCTGGCTCCAGAGCAGAAGGGCTCCAGCTCTTGCAGCATCTTCATGGCCTCCTCTGGACTTGTTCCAACAGGTCCGTGCCCTTCTGACATTGGGGACCCCAGAGCAGGAGGCAGCTCTGCAGGTGGGGTCTCACCTGAGCAGGGCAGATGGGCAAAATTCCCCCCTCTCCTGCTGCCCCCACAGTGGGATCAGCCCAGCACGTGGCCAGGACATGTCCAGCCTCTCATCCACCAGCACCTTCTCCCAGGGGCTGCTCTCAGTCTGTTCAACCCCCAGCCTGGGAGATTCAGCCTGGAATGATAACATTTGCCCTGACCCAGGTCCAGCACCAGCACTTGGCCTGGTATTCCCATAGGCACCCACAGTTCTGCTTGCAGGCACCAGCTCTGCACTTGTACCTCAGCATCCGCAGTCACTCCGAAGCACAGTCAGGAGCAGCAGCATTCCTGCTCTCCCTGAGCACAGACAGCCCAGCCACGACAGGTAAAACTTCACAAAGTACCTCACCACACGTGCCCCTTCCTCTGGGAAACCGTGTTTTAAACACACACAAGAACAATTTACCCTTTGATTGGGAATCTTGTCTGCCAGGTTCCGACCCAGAGTGAAATTTTACGGCCGAGCACTCAAGCTCGGGGGGAGGTGTGGTGGGAAGGGGCTTCCAAGTGAAAATGCCAACAGATACTTAAAGCCAGAAGCATGTGTGGGTGTTGCTAAATTAAGCTCGCAAGTAGGTGGGGCAAATGCCTTAAACGAGTTTGTGAAGGTAAAATAACGTTCATTAAAAATAGAAAAACAACTGAAAAAATATCCTTTGTATTCAACTTCACACTCGTACATCATAATGTTCCAGTAAAAGCCCATTTTCCCTTGAGATAATAAAAGAATTGAATTTTTCCTTATCGGTCATCTATTTTTCTAGCTAAAGCTATTACTCCCTCTCTCTGGTTGCCAGGCAACAAGAAATATTAATAGCAGCTTTTATTAGCTTAGCTTTAGCAGTGGAGTACCAGAATGAGAAAATGGAAAACATAAATGTGTTACATAAATCTTTCAACCTTTCAGGGTTTGTGTTAGTCTCTGTTTTCATAATGATTTATTGAAGTGATGGTTCATTTATGAGAAAAAGGAGTGTGAAATAAGAAAACGGAACATTACCCTGAAGGACTGTTTGAAAATAAATAATTATAGGAGGTGAAGAAAAGCTGTTTAAAACCATTTTTCTGAGTTTTATAAAATTTAAAAAGACATATTTCTTTCATTTATTGCCTCTGAGAAAAACACTAGTAGGGAATTGCAAACAGGGCTCTGCTTAATACAAAGAACCCTTCATGTAGGGTTGTGTTATTACTATTTTCCACCAAGGGCTCATGTTTTGGAGTTTAGTTTTTAAATACTCAACCATTAATAAGCAGAAAGCCAAATTAGTCAAAACCTGAAAGCACACAACACAAAATTGCCACTGTAAACTTATCCAGGACTGAAGCTTGGGGAACTTTGCAAAGTTTTTGCTGCTGGTGACTCCACCACTGCTGTTGTTGATATATTTATTTATTCAGGCTCTTTCCAAGAGCATGAACTTGCTCTAAAGGGCACTGCTGCCTGCACATTGCATTGGGATATGGATTATTTCAAATAACATATTTTAACAGGCAGTGATTCAAAATTAGTGAAATATTGATGTATTGGAAGTATTTGCTGTCCTGCCTACTGGGATCATGGATTTCCAATGACTTAGAGAAAAGACTGGCACATCTTACTTGGCTTTTGTGACAAAATCTAGCTGAATATAAGGGAGAAGATTTTGCAGTGAGGGTGGGGAGGCCCTGGCACAGGTTGCCCAGAGAGGCTGTGGCTGCCCCATCCCTGGGAACATTGTAGGTCATGGTTGGACGGGGCTTGGAGCAACTTGGGATAGTGGAAGGTGTCCCTGCCCAGAGTATTTGGGTTAGAACTGGATGATCTTAAAAGGCCTCTTTCACCCTAAACCATTCTGGGATTCTGTGATCCTCTGCTGGAAAACTTCCATGCTCACCAGCTCTGTACAGCCACATCCAGCTGTGCTCCCTCTATCACTGGGTACCACGACTGCCTTCCCAGGGCTGTGCAGGACAACAGCGCTGGGATTCCCACTGACTCCACCTCAGGGAAGGCTGGGACGTGGGGAGAGACACACAGAGTCAAGAGAGCTGCCAGGGCATGGCCTTGCAACCTGCTTGCAGGAAAACTTTCTTCAAGGTCTTCTGGTGAGCACCAGAAAGGAGCCCTTCACCACCCCACAGCTCGGGCATGCACACCCCAGCTCTGGGAAGGGGCTGCCTTTCCTTTCCACTTCTCCTGTGGGAGGCAGGCAGCTGGATTACTGCTGAGCTGTTTTACTGGTTTCCTCTCTGTTCCAGACCAAAGCCCCATCGTGCTGGGAAACAGCTATTCAGGTTGCAAAGTCAACTGAAAACTTCAGGAATTTCAGCCTGGCACTTGCCTTGCTACTACAGTTCACCCCCATTTACCATTTTACTTTCTCCCCTCTGCAAAAACAGGTTCCACAGCTAACTGGGAATCTGTCATTTTACAGAATCAATGTGCTTTTTGCCACCGAAGATTTTTAACAGTTTTCAAATAATCTGTTTCCAGTCAACAAACAGAAACTAAGAACTGTCAGGCTGTGGCTGCAGCACTTTTGTCCTCGCACCAGCTCGCTGTGAGCAGAAAAAAGTCACCCCACTGGGCTCAGGGAAGTGTTAGTGCATTTAAAGGACTCACAAGGATCTCTCAGCCCATGATGTGCACCATGGGAGAACGGGCTGGTTTTTTGGTGTGTCCCAGCACAGCCACCTCCTTTGATCAGGCTTGGGGGACCGCACAGTTTTGAGGTTCTGGAGCAGTTGTGGTGAGCTCCAGGCAGTGTTGTCCCCTTGACCAGGAGCTCCTGGCTCCCCCCAGCCCAGCACTGTCCCACCTGATGAGCAGAGACACCCCCAGCCCGCTTGGTCGCTATTTAATATTTATGGAAATATGTTTGCGCTGCGTTGGAGATTCCTGAGCTCTGACCTTGATTGGCCTTTGTTTCTGTCAAATATGTTCTGCCAAATCCCTTCTGAAATCTCATTTATTCACAGCAGCTCCTTAACCCAGCGGGCCCCCACCTCACCACTGATCCACAGCATGTCTCTGCCCCCTGCCCCGATTCCCCCATGCCCCCAGATCCCAACCCCAGTGTGGTCCCAGCCCAGCAGGACTCCTTGTGAATCCCTGGAGGGCTCAGCAGCTGCTTGTCCACACTGTTGGGATGGTCACAGTGGGAAAAGTCATTCTCTTCCCGTGGAAAACAATTTTTTCCTAAATATTTCCATTTCTCAGCGACAGTCACATCTCTCCTATTTCCTTTCCCTCCTGCCACTCCTCTTCTTTCCTTCCTCTTTTCCCATAGCAAAAGAGAGGCCAGTAGAAAAAAAAATCCACTGTAGTAAGAATTTTCTGTTTGTTTCTTGTCACTACACAAAAAAACCCAAGTTTTCCCCAAACAAGCCAGTCCTGCCTCCTCCCCAGCCTCCCCACATCCCCTTCCACCATCCTCCACACGTCCTGTGCCATTCCTTGTCCATCCATCCCTGCTTCCCTCCTCTTCAGCTCCCTGCACCCCACATCCAGTGATTGAAAACTCCCTCAACTTCCAAAAACTCATGGGGGAAAAAAAAAAAGAGAAATAAAGTGAGAGAAACAGCAGTGAAGAACCATGTTATGGAAATGCAGAGCTGGTCCATGGGCAGAGCAGGGTGTGCAGAGGCCAGTGGTGGGGAGGCTGCTCTGGATGATGATCCTGAGGGGATAAGGAAATACAGAAGGGGTGGTGGATTTGGGTTTTCCCCATCAGGGCACAGCTGCTGTGCTTGAACAAGGGGCTCCAGCTTCTGACAGCCTGTGGGTGGGCTGGAGGCAGGAGTGGGGTCTGGCACACAGCATATCCACCTCCACTCTCCAGCTCCCACCCTGCCATGGGAATTTCTGTCCTGATTTAAAATCACCCTGAGTTGGTCACCTCCATAGTAGGAGCAGCAGCCTATCCCTGGCAGAGGCACTGGGAGGCTTAATGCAATCTGAGGGTAATGTCAGGACATCCCAGGACAAGAGACACATCCCAGGGGACAGCAACCTGCACCTGTATTTTCTTTATTTACTTCTGAGCTCTTAAAGAAAATTCCAATCCCATGGCTCTCCGGGAGTCAGGACTCACCTCTTTCCAGCAGCTTGAGATTTTTTTCACGAGGATGCCTTAAAAAAAATCCCAAGGCTCAAGTTACATTTTTAGAGCACAAGTCTGACCAATGTCTAAATATTTTACGTGGAATTGCTTGTCATTTGTCACCGTATTCAAACCAAAAGACATGGCAGCCAAGGCAGGAAACAGCTGTGTATGCAAAAACCTGTATGAACTACAGCAAGGAGCAGGAGAGAGGCTCCAGCTCCAGCATTTGCATGAACAACGCTGGTGCTGGAACAAAGACAAAACCTCCCCAGGCTGAGCCACCTCCTCTGTGCTCAGGCACCGCTCAGCCCCAGACTGGCTTCCCGTCACTACCCGTGTGGTAATGAACCCTCTCCTTTTGGAAGCGTTGGCAAACAAGCCCCTCTCTTGATGTGGAGGCTTCCTGCTGCAAACACCCACCTGGTGATGGGTGGTGGGTGACTTTGGCAGGGTTGGAGCACAGAGTGTGCCCTGTGCCATCAGACAGTGACTCCTGACTCACTTCTGGCTTCACGGGGACACCACCCCGTGAGCTGTGGCGTGACAGGCACATGGGCAGGAGGTGAAGAATCACAGGATGGTTTGAGTTGGAAGGGAACTTAAAGACCACCTAGTTCCACTCCCCTGACATGGGCAGGGACACCTTTCACTGGATTATGTTTCTCCAAGCCCTGTCCAACCTGGCCTTGGACACTTCCAGGGATGGGGCAGCCACAGCTTCTCTGGGCAACCTGTGCCAGGGTCTCCCCATCTTCACAGGGAACAATTCCTTCCCAATATCCCATCTAACCTGTTTTCTGTCAGTTTGAAGCCATTCCCCCTTGTCATGTCCCTCCATGCCCTTGCCCAAGGTCCCTCTCCAGTTCCCTTGGAGCCCCTTTAGGTACTGCAAGGTGCTGTAGGGTATTAACCACATGAGTTTAAAATCTGCTCTCTCCCCAGGGTTTTATTGTGTCCTCATGTGCATGTGCTGCTCCCTTCAGCACTAACAGGAGCTGTAGGTGTGCTGTGGGACAAACACTGCCATCGTGGGCTGGTGCTGGAGGAAGGGGAGACTCAATCCCCCACCCAAGAGGGGACAGAAGGTGTCACTTTTCAGTGGGAAAAAAATGCTTTGGCAGGAGGGTAAGGTAGGATTGAATTCTGACGTAAAAGTGCAACACGGCTCCCTCCCTGATCCCCTCCCCTTGCTGTCAGGACCCCTGAAGATGTATTACAGCTCCAAGGGTTTCCACTCAAAACCAAACAGTTTCAATTCACTATTGGCTGGGAAATTCAGGGTTCACTGGATTTTTTTATTTTCGCGGTAAGGGGCAAACAAATCTTAATCTCTCTATTCTACTTTTACAGCCCACTAAGCCCCCTTCTTATCTTCTCTGGCTCAGTCCTGATTTATTGTCACCACGCTGCATTTGTAAAACAGTACCATAAAGTAAGAAAGAGAACGTTTCCCAAGGACTACTCCAAAATAAATTATTTCAGACGTAGGGAAGCTGCTTAATAAATCCCCCAATTCTTTTTTTCTTTAGGTATTTTAGAAAGTGATTTATAAGTGCAATATCACCTCCAAAAATGAGACAATCAACACAGGATAAAATTATCGTGTTATGAAAATAGGGGTCAGGCAAAGGGGCTGTGCTTTAAATTAAACCAGGGAAAAATATTTCAGCTGAAATTGACTCTTTTTGTCTCAGAAATGAATGTTTTAATCACCTAAGAACCTAGAAGCTAACACAGAGCCCTAAGTAATATTTAATTCCATAGAAATATGCCTCTGTTCAATACTGATGGGCAGAACATGATATTTTTCTTAAACACACTAACAATGAAACTTGGAGACTCATCAGGACTTTAGAAAGCCTTGGGATTTTCCTGGGCTAAGAGATAATATCCCATTTAAATATTTAAATATCACTACCTTTCAGACCATTATCTAGTCAAGCAATCAACACCAAGAGCTCCCCAGCCAGGCAGGGGCAGCCTCCCAGCCATGCTCTTTAAGTCAAATTAACTCTGTTTGATATCGATGCCATCCAAAATCAATGATCTCAGAGAGAAACAATGTCGAAACCCAACCACAGGGCTAAATTTGCTAAAGAGGAAAATGGTATTAAACAGCAACAGTATTAATTCAGTATCACTGTCAAAATCAAGTCACAACCTTTCCTCGGTGCTGCCGATGCAGAAGCATCGTAAGGTCTAATTAGCCCTGAAGTTTCTTCCCAGAGCTGCACTTCAACTTCATTATCCCTGCCTTGTTTATCCCTACAGATGAGTCATTTGAAACCTCCCAAGGTATCCCCTTGCCACGGCGTGAGGCAAGAGGCAATTTGAGCCTGCAAGTGCCAGGAGGGATCTTGTTCCCCTTGAAATCAATCACACAGCTTTCCCTTCAGGGAGCATCCATGCTCCTCCTGCTGATGCCACTGGGGTCACCCTGGCAGCAGGACACAGGGATGAAGAGAAAGGATGCAGGGCTATGAACTCCAGGCTTTGGCTGGTCACATTCCCACGGGGGATGGAGTACGTGCACTTCGCTTGGTTC
The DNA here is from genome assembly GCF_003984885.1 of Neopelma chrysocephalum. Lineage (NCBI taxonomy): Eukaryota > Metazoa > Chordata > Aves > Passeriformes > Pipridae > Neopelma > Neopelma chrysocephalum. The sequence continues at coordinate 4,134,938 of NW_020897756.1, read as the reverse complement.
AGGGAGGATGTTAAATACACAGAGGAAAACAACCTTCCCCTGCTCTTGAGTGGTTCATCAGGCTCAGGAAGACACCAAACTGGAAACATAGACTTGACACCATGTGCATGGCCACTCAGGTGACTCCAGTCTCTGCCACTGCACCCCGGCCTTGGTGGGCAGCACCACAGAGCTGCCAACCCCCTCAGGCAAACAGCTCATCACCGACACCCTTCCATGCTCAGCTGACTCATAACTCAAAATACAGAGCAGCTTTGATGCAAGACAGTAAGAGGGGAAAGGCACTGACCGTGGGTAGCTGGCTGGACAGGAGATGCCCATCCTGACTCAACATGTTGGAGACCATGATGGCCGGCAGGTCCATGTTCTGGTAGGGGTAGGCTGGGATCAGGCTGTTGGGAGGGAGGCTGTGGCACAGAGAGTGATATCCAGTTTCGTGGTCCACCAAGTGCAGGAGGGAAGGGTCGGGGAGATTGGGAGGCGTTATGGGAGGGATCTCGTAGTCCTCGTTGTTTTCATTCTGGCTGTTGTACGTCTGAAACGGGAAAAAGACATTTTGCAACATTTTGTCACTGCCCCGCTGCTTCAGCAAAGGAAACGATCATTTGTGTAAGAAATACAAAAGCACATTCCAGTGAAAATGGTTTTGTTGTAATAAAAAGGGTAACTCTAGCGCTGCACACCAGGTTGGAACTTGGCAGGAGCCAGGGTGCAAGTGTGGCAGTGCTGCACCACCATCCATCAGAGACACCATGGATCCTCACACACCTCAGATCCACTCAGGTCATCCCCTTGCTCCCCTCATCCCTCTTGCACATCTTTAACTCGCCAAAACCTCAGCAGAAACCTCCATGCCTGGACCACAGCCAGGCCAGGGATGCTTGCAGAGCCACTGGAACCATGGCAGAGCTGCTTCCCGACCAGCTGAGGCATTTGTAAGTCAAAGTCTCTCTCTGGGCACCCAGCTCAGCTCTTACAGTACCTACAGCTGGTATTTTTAAGAGTTTTTATGAGAATTAGGTCTGCAGAAATAATGATTACTTGGGAACAATATTCAAAGAATCATGGAATGGTTTGGGTTGGAAAGGACCTTAAACCTCACTTAAACTATGGGCAGGGATACCTTCCACTAACCAGATTGGTCCAAACCCCATTCAACACTTCCAGGGATGGGGCAGCCACAGCTTCTCTGGACAACCCATGCCAGGGCCTCCCCACCCTCGTAGTAATGAATTTTTTCCTAATACCTAATCTAACTCTTCCCCCTTTCAGTTTAAAGCCATTCCCTCTTGTCCTAATTCCTGTTGAGTCCTCAAAAACTCCAGCATAGAAGCTACAACCAGGGAGGGAGATTTGCAAACACAGCCATCACTTGTTAAAAAATCCTTTAAAGGAAGCCTGCATGGCTTCACCACACATGGAGATTTGTCCTTCCTTATATCCTCTTCCAAATTTCATCTGGAGAAGTGTTCCCTCACCTCCCTACCAACGCTGCCTCGAGGTGACACGAATACACAGAGATGTCAGTTCTCCGTCTGCTCCCCATGTTTTCTGGAGGCTTGTTTACTTCCAAGCGTTCCAATTTATATAAAGAATATGTTATTGCACCTGTGCAATCGTTTTCACTTCAGACAAAAACATATTTGCTTCATAATGTAAGTGTGAATCTATCCAAAATTATTAATTATCAATGCAGAACATAATGAGTCTCTGGCAGAGGAGGCTGATTCTAAACATCTACTGTTTCACATATTATTATTATTATAGCATATGAAATTCTGATTAGCCATAGTATTATACACGTGGATTTTGAGCTAAATTGCCCTGATCACCTAGTTTCATGGTTGGATTTTGACTTAGTACTTGATTTAAGAGCAAAACCCCAGATGTTTAAAAAAACAGTTAAGCACTGTAGGCTTTATTAATCCATTGTCCCAGGGCTCATCCTCAGATTCCTGCTCTTCATCACCCCACAGTGCGGGGAGAAAGCCCTTAATAAAATAAATTAAAGCCCATATTTAACCAGAACACAGAAGTCAGTGGGAGAGGCAGGAGAGAGGAAGGAGGGATCTGTGCATTGGTGAAAGGGCACTGCCAGGGAGAGCCGTGGCTCTGTGGGGTGTCAGAGCAGGGGGGTGCTCCTGACTCACCCCAAAACTGAGGCTGGTGGTAGCTTGTCCTCTGCTCAGCTGAACCCCCACCTCTCCCCTTCCCTCACCCCACTGCAGAAAGAGACAAAGAAAAGAGCTGCTGACAGAACAGAAGGACGGGATGTCCAGGGGGACCTGGACGAGCCTGGGAAGAACGAGGTTTAATGAGTCAAAGTGCAAGATGCTGTACCTGGGTCAGGGTGATCCGGGCAGGAGCACAGACTGGGAGAGGTGCACACTGAGAAAAGCCCTGTGAGAGAAGGACTTGGGGTGCTGGTGGAGGAAAGGTTGCACATGTGTGTGCACCCAAACAGCCCAGAAACCCCCCCTGTCCTGGGCTCGTCCCACAGCCTGGGCAGTGGGAGGGGGGATTGTGCTGCTCTGCCCTGCTCAAGTGAGACTCCACCTGCAGTGCTGCCTCCTGCCCTGGGGTCCTCAGCACAGGAAGGATGTGCAGCTCCTGGAGCAAGTCCAGAGGAGACGACAGAGATCCTCTGAGGGCTGGAGCCAGGCTGGGAGGGCTGGAGGTGTTCAGCCTGAAGAAGAGAAGGCTCCAGGGAGCCCTTAGCTCCTTCCAGTGCCTCAAGGGGCTCCAAGAGAGCTGGAGAGGGACCCTAGACAAGGGATGGAGTCACAGGACAGGGGGAAATGGTTTCCCACTGCCAGAGGGCAGGGTTAGATGGGATATTGGGAAGAACTTCCTCCCTGTGAGGGTGGGGAGGCCCTGGCACAGGTTGCCCAGAGAAGCTGTGGCTGCCCCATCCCTGGAAGTGTCCAAGGCCAGGCTGGAGCAACCTGGGCTAGTGGAAGGTGTCCCTGCCCATGGCAGGGGATTGGAACAAGATGACCTTTAAGTTCCCTTCCAACTTAAACCATTTGATGACTCAAGAACAGGTACTGCATATCTGACCAGAACCTTCATGTTCTCCTGAGATTCCCACCAGCTGTAGGGAAACAACAGCATGCCAGAAACACAAGACAGAGCCTGGGCCCTGATAGCTCTGTACCAACTGTTATTGTTCAGGGGAAATTCAAGCCCAGCTACTTTTCCAGCCAGCTTCTGTCTAACAGTGTTATTATAGGGAGGAGGCAGCGGGCTGAGGGGATGTACACAACAGCAGACAGAGAGATCCCATTTAATACCTCTCGTAGCAAGGTTTCCATTTGGGCTGTGCTCCTCGAGGTACACCGATTCTTTCCCAGTTATTTAAGAGGATTTCACTCCATGCTTTACAGAAAGGGATTTAAATAAATCATCACACAGCAAACTTGTTCTCCAACTGGTTTATTTTGGTATCAGGTATATAAGCAAGTGGCTTTGCTGTGCTTAACTAAATTATGTAAAACCCACTCAAAGTTTCCTAAAGCTCTCTTCAAAACTATGAGTTCCTTGTGTTGCTGCAGAGCAGCTCACCCAAGGGCTTTGAGGTGGTTTTGCAGGGAGTGCCAAAGCCCCGTCGCCCCGCTCACCCCCTGGCACGTTTCTGCCTCTGTTCTATTCAACCCAGGGGAAAAAAAAAAAAAGAGAGAAAGAAAAAAGACCTGTTTAAATCACAAAGCTTTCCAAACAGCTACAGCATTTTGCAGACGTATCAAAATTACAATCAAAGCTGTACACAATCAAAATCAGATTAGACAATATCCAATCAACATAATCAGACTCGGCGCCTGCCAGCTTTCACACCCTGTCGCTACCGACAGTTTTCCAAAGCAAGCCGCCTTCACTCTATATGTGTTTTAAAGAGATGGCTAGAAAGATAAGGAAGGGAGATGAGACAGATAGGCACTTGGAAGGCTGGGGAAAGGGAGTGATTTATTGTCACACACGGTGCCTACTGACATGTCCAAGATGACGCCTCCACCCCCACCAAGGGTGGTCTCACAAAGCCACCTCTCAACCTCTCTGCAGGAACACCCAACGCTCCCCTCCACCACCATGTGGGATACACAGCAGATTGTATTTTCCATTCTTATGTTAATTTGAATTAAATTAAACAGCCAATTATACGTTATAAGGATACATTACAAATTAGATTAGTGAGCTGGTCTGAACCCATTCATCCCACCAGGACTACAAATGTGACTGCAGAGCAGCTCGTGCTGCTGAAAGGCTGCCCAGCACGGGGCACAAAAAAGCACGGGAGATCTGGGATTTTCCACTGTCAAACAGATGACAGTTGTTGTGATTACACATTATTCCCCTTCAAATTAAAACACTGAAATCAGCTGAAACAACAAGCCTCTTCTTGCAAAGCCTCTCGCGGCTCGCGCTGCAGGGCACATGGATGGTACTTGGGGTGGCAACCCCCTGCCTCAGCCTGCAGAGGGATGGAGATACAGGATGGAGCCAGGAACCTCTCAGAGAGGGGGCAGTGCCCCTTTTCTGAGTCCCTCCTTGCCCTCAGACCCCTGAGCAGCTCTGTGCCCCAGATAGAGGGGCTGTACAGGACCAAACTGCCCCGAGCGCAGCCCCAGGGTTATCAGAGAACCATAAAATAGCTTAGGTTGGAAGGGACCTTAAAAATCATCTCATTCCAACCCTCCTGCCATGGGCAGGGACACCTTCCACTGGACCAGGTTGCTCCAAGCCCCGTCCAACCTGGCCTTGGACACTTCCAGGGATCCAGGGGCAGCCACAGATTCTCTGGGCAACCTGTGCCAGGGACTCATACCCATGGTTATGCCCCATCCTTGCACAGCAATGGCATGGGATGGCATTGCAGCAGGCACAACCAACCTCCAACAGCAGCAAAATCATATTTTAAAACAATTTTTCCTTCTTAAAAACCAAATTTGAACGTGCTCCCTAGACCATCTCCATCCACCTGCAGGTTCAGCATCAGAGCACAGAGGAGTGGAGGGGAGGTGATGTGAGGGGACTGTACTGGAAAGAAAGGCTGATTCCTGGCAAGGTGACACCCAGCCCATGTCCAGGACCAAGAGGAGTCACAACAGCTAACCAAGTTACTGGCTGCTCCCTCACAGCTCACAGCACACAGTCAGGGACACGCTATTCCTAATCACTTGAGAGGAAAGTCAGAATTCCTAAACCCCGTGTAAAAGAACGAGGTAACCTGCACAGCCAGGCCCCCTTGCTGAACTGCTGGGGCACAACCTGTGCTCCTAAGCACCATCAGGTCTTGGAGACACCCCAACGTGGCCTCCTGCCAGTGCTGCTCCCCACCCCAGGGACAATGGGCCAAGATCTTCTGGATTTGCCCCATTCCTTGATGCTTTTCAGAAGAGGGAGAGAGATGGATAGGAGGCACCCCAAATCCCCAGGACCTGCAGGAGAAAGCTCTCAGGCAGGAGGCAGCTTTGGGGACTGGTCTGTTGATGGCAAGTGGCTCATCTCTGCTGCAAACATGGAGCACATCCATGAGTTATCCTCGTGTCCTGGGTGTCCCTCACCTCTGCACTGTGAGATGGGCACTGTGACCCAGCACACCCTCTGCCATTGGGCTGAAACCACACTTGATGTTGCTGCTGCTTCATCTTCTCCTCCTGTGCTGCATCTCCTCCTGAACTCAAATAAAGCCAAGCCCTGGCAAGCTCCCACCAGCCACCCCCTAACCAAACCCCCCTGAGCCCGGGGGAGCACTCCCAGGAACCACAGTGATCCATTGCCCCAATCCCTGTGCAGCACCCAGGGGCTCCAGGGGCTCCACACATTCAGCTGGTCTGAGACCAAGGGATGTCCAGACATCTTAATGCTGTGCAGCTCTTGAGGGAGCAGCTGTTCCTCAGCCAAAGCCACAGCCACGCTCTAAGACACTACAAATCTGCATGCAGGTGACTCAGGAGGGAGTAACTAGTGTTGAGCACTTCTATAAATGAAGCCCTTAGCTTTCTCCTGCCCTTCCCCTCCTGGAAGGGAAGGAAAGCACCATTCTCCTCTCCAAAACACTCCACAGCCAGGCAGCATCATGTCTGCACTGCACATTGGTATTAATCACAGAGGACATGACTGAGGATCTGGGAAACTGTTCTCCTCCTTGGCAGAATGGCAAATGTCCAGTGACCTCAATTCTCCACTGAGTCATGTTCTGTGTGATTATCTGTGAGGATCCAGGAGTTGCAGCCAAGCATTGATTCAGAGAAATATTATTCCCAGTGAGGAGGATAAAGATTTGTAGTATTATTGCAGGTAAATATTTGGCCTGTCAAATAACATTCAACAGTAAATATGAGCCTAAGAGAGAACATTTGTTCTTGGTAAGGTACAAGGAAATAAGTAGGCTTGTGTGATCTATCCAGATGACACAAACCACCACAGACCTGGCACCATCTCTCATCTACTAACTGTTTTTTTCCTGAAGCCAATGCAAAAGCTCTTGACACTCCAGAGATGACATGGACTAAACAGACCCAAACCAGCCTGGGCAAACCTGCAAAGTGAGGAAAACATTGCTGTCTGTGGGGCTGAGAAGTGCGACCAAGGACTACGGCTTGAGCTCCTGGTGTGCACAAATACCAGGGAGGAGATGGAGCTTTTGGGGTGCCCACGATATCCCATGAGGAGTGATGGCAATCCCCACAACCCAATCCCAGCAGGACCCCAATCCCAGGGCTGAGGGCTATGCCAGGGAGAGCACTGTCCCACTGGCACCACATGCTCTATTGGGAAGGGGATGCAGAGAACCAGCCAGGGGGATTTGGGGGTATCTCAATCCTACCAAAGCTGGATGATGCATCAGATCATGCCAGAAGCCAGAGAAGCACATGGATGGCTTTGTCATACCCACACATTCCCTATTTCTCTTACACACACCTAAAAGATTCACCATGTGCCACACCAGCTGCAGGGCACATCAGGTTGACAGAAGACCGTGGGCCATATAAAGAGGAAAAGAGTCCAAACACAATGAAAAGTTAAAATTGAAGCTTCCTGAAGACCAACTATCTGTATTTCCTTAAAAGCCTCCAAACTCCTCTCCTACCACACATTACTCACCCAGGCACAGTCATATTTGCAAGAAGGGGATTTTGATACATTTTTCCAGCATGGGAAGCATGGAGGTTTTGTGTTCATTCAAGGCACTGAAGCCACAGGGGCAGAAATGTCAGTGGAGGTGGCAGGAGAAAGTGGGAGTCACTCGGACACTGCGAACTCCAGCAAAATGCTCTGGGGTCAGCAAGGGAAATGGAGGGGAGCTCTCTGTGGGGTGACCCAGGGGGGCTGTGGGCAGAGGTACGGACCCCTTTGGCACCCCTTCTCCAGGGAGGGATGCCAGAGGGCTTGTGTTCACACCTGTGATTCCCAAAGCCCCGCACCAAGGAGGGAAGCAGCGCTGATTTTCCGCGTCAGCAGCTCTGGGTCTCAGGGATGAAAATTGATTTGCCTCATCCTTGCACACAGAGTCCAGAGTGTGAATAGCAGGGCCAATGAATTATGTGGGTAGAGGTGGATAAATACTGTAAAGAAATATTTATTAACAGTCAGTCACATACAATCTACAGATTGTCTTTGAAGTGCTCCCAGCCCCTGCTACATTAATTTTCACATGCTCAGGTTTTTTACTATGGGAATGCAGTTGAAAAGAGAAAAATGAGTTCTTGCATGAACATAAAAGGTACCCTGGAAGGGCCTGCACAATATTCAGGAAGAGGCTGGGAGCACAGCAGAGCAGCAGGAGCCCTGTGGGAAAGTGGGTTCTGCCTTCCTCTGTGCTCCTCTTCCATAACCCAGAGTAGTGGGGTTTGAAATCACAGAATCACAGAACGGTTTGGGTTGGAAGGGAACTTACAGATCATCTCATCTCACCCCCTGCCATGGGCAGGGACACCTTTCACTAGCCCAGGTTGTTCCAAGCCCCGTCCAACCTGGCCTTGGACACTTCCAAGGATGGGGCAGCCACAGCTTCTCTGGGCAACCTGTGCCAGGGCCTCCCCACTCTCACAGGGAAGGATTTCTTCCTAACATCTAAGCTAAATTTAATCTACTTCAGCTTTAAGGCATTTCCCATTGTCCTGTCACTCCAGGCCCTCATCCAAAATTCCCCTCCATCTCTCTTGGAGCCCCTTTAGGCACTGAAAGGGGCTCTAAGCTCTGCCTGGAGCTTTCTCTTCCCCAGGCTGAACAACCCCAACTATTTTCTTCACAAATCCCAAACAAGTGCTGGTTGACCCAAAGACCAAGCCCACCCCTCCACATTCCCTGTTTTTCTCCATTTCTCCCACCGTGTGGGCATTGCTCCAATGCAGACTCTGCACCCCATGACCATCTACAGCTCAAAGCCAGCCCTCAGCTCAACCCCAACACTCCTGGACAGCTTTGGCTTTGAATTAGCTGGATGTTTATACCTTTAAACTTCACATGAGTTGACTTTCTCCCATCTCCTATAGATCCCATACAGTCCTGGAGCCACGGCTCTTCCCAAAGCTGAGCTTGCTGGATGGTTTTGACCAAATCTGACAGCTCAAAAAAAAGTCTCTTTTCTACAAGTTTTATAAAACCATGTGTGTTTCATAAAACCACATGTGCCCAGAAGGGAGGCACTGGGGTCCTAAACATTCTTGCTTGCCCTAATAATCTTTGATCTCCTTGGGCAGTTGCCACAGTGGCAAAGGGATGGCTGTGGTGTGGTGCTGTGGTGCTCAGCAGGATGGGGCTGTGAAGGAAACCAGCCAGCAATACTCAGAGGGAACAGAAAATCTCAGCTCACTCAGAAATACGAAGTTTTTGGGAGGCATGCACCCAATTCTGCATTTTTGGGGGTTATTTTACGTGCTACCAAAGCCAGAAGCAACATTCTTGGGACTCTCTGTCCATTGGTACCTCCGTTATGTGGGTGGGAAACCAAGAACAAGGTACCAGTTATTACTAATCATGTGAATGATGGGAAATCCCTGAGATTCAACCTGGGCAAGGACTTGTTTGTGGCTGTGGCTGAGCAGAGGCAGCAGCAGTGATGGTCCTGCTTCACGTCCTCAGACACAGCCCAACAGGCCATCTTGGCACTCATGATGTGAAACACGTGTGAACAATTCTGCTGCATCCCCTCCCATGTCACTAAAAGCTCACAGTGAGGTTTGATATTTTCTAAGCTGCCACTGACCTGCATCACCACTTCACACACAAAAAAAAGCTAAAAACAATGGAGTCCCATGAACAATTTACAGCAAAAGAAATCAGCCCTATTGTAGGCTTTCAAAAAACCTCCCAACTCCCTCTCTCCCTCCACTTTCTTTTTTTTTAATCAGTATCTTATCCAGAACTGGAATCCTGTCAAGAATAGTGGATAGCAGAGAACTATAACTTCTTATTATGTGTATAGTGATTTTATGAATTCAGTGGGGAATGAAATGCAATTTTGTCAGACTTGTCTGTGTTCATAATGACCAAGTCAAATTAATCATCGTGGATAATACTCCTGTGTCAGCCATTCAAGAGATTTTTTAATAGAATTTTTCTGATTCATGTCTTGCAGTACATCAGATCTGTAGTAATGCAGGCACTTCTAAAAATCAGTGCAATTATGGCTTCTTGTTGGCCTGTCATTTTCCTGGAATAAAAATGTCTCTGCAGAAGTCATATACTGTACATAAACCAAAATGGAAAACAAAAATATAGTTACAATTAGGCTCGATTTTTTCTAAAGATTTAATATCTTTTTGAGGCCATTATTTATAGGCAATATATAAAGCTACAGTGCACGATGCTGAAGATGGACTGGTTTATCACAACACATACCAATTTTATCCTGGTTGTCATTCCTGCTTTGATTGCCCTGTGAGTTAGTGGTTTTTGCAGGCATGGAAATGACTATCCCATAGAACAAACAGGGGACAGGTAATGGGTTTGCAGTCAAATTATTGTGTTTATTAAAAATGTATCCAGGAAAGCCCACTCAGATCCCAAAGGGCTCTTGTTCAGGAAAATCTCTGGTTCAAGAAAAGGTTACGGTTTCCATAAAGGCAGATACACATGCACGGAGCAGCAGTGCAGCAGGCAATGGTATACAAAGGATTAGGAATGCTGTGTTTATCCTTCTGAGGGAAGAGAGACAGACAGACCTCTAACTCCCCAGTGACAAAGGCAAAAATGAGTTTTGGAAGAGGATACCCCCAGGAATAAAGAGGAAGAAAAATGTAATCAGATATCTCAGCCTTTCCTTCTTTCATGGCAAGGCAGCAACTGCCTCGTAGGAGAGGGCAGGGCAGGACCCTCTCAGACCCCCAGCATGTCCCAGAGGGAGCTCCACGTGAACCTGCTGGACCAACTGCCCCTCCAGATCCACCTTCTCATGCCACCAGGTACATCCTGGAGAGAAAAGCTCTCTAAACCACTTGCAGGAGGACTGGAAACCCATGACTGCATATTGTCCTCCCAGGAACTGAAGACCCACTTAACCAACCAGACCAGCAGACTGTCAACATGCTGACCTAAAAACTGGCCAAAGCTTGCCAGTACTTTGGGGGAGAGACAAAAATCCCAGAGATTTACCCCATCCTTTCACCTGCCTCGTGTGGTTTTATGGTCCTTTCCCCTCCTTGCATCTCTATTCAGCTTTTGACATCAGCGTTTAGCAGCAGGGAGTTCACCAGGTACAAAACACTCCCCAAAGTACTGCTTTGCAGACTTGCTGTTGTTATTTCTCTAAAATGCCATTTTCACCAGGCAGAGCATGTCCAGGGAACCCCTTCCTCTGCCCTGATCCATGCTGGGATATTCACATTATGGCACACGTGGAGCTGCTACATCTGAACCCCCCAACCTCCAGCTCAGGAGGTTCAACACTGTATGACAACACCACATCCCTCTAACAAAGACCTTCCACTTCCAAATAAGCAGATCACAGAACCCCAGAATGGTTTGAGTCAGAGGGGACTGCAAAGATCATCTTGTTCCAACCCCCTGCCATGGGCAGGGACACCTTCCACTAGACCAGGTTGCTCCAAGCCCCACCCAGTTGGGATAGTAAGGCTCAAAGTCTGCTGACAATGTTTTAGAAGCTTTCAATATTGGTTTACACAAACATCAGCAATAACCAGAGCTCCTGAAATCCCTTTGTTGTATCTCCACATGCAGGGCCAGGGCTGTGAGGCACGTCTGATGCACAGTTGCTCCTGGATTACCCGTAGTAATATCTAATTTCATCTGTTTTTAAGTGACCTATCCACACTGACAAGAGAACTGTTTCATTTCACCGTGTGTTTTTTTGTGGCTGTTCTTCCCCAGTCTCTCAAAGTGAACATGGCAGCGCTCCAGGGAAAGCCAGGAGATGTGCAAGCTCTGCTCCATGGTGGCAAAGTGCAGCCTCTGTCATCTGCCTCACAATCAGCCTCCTTAAAATTGTTTATAATGATTTTTGCCTGGTTTTAAAATTTATTAAAGGGACTGTACATCCAGCGAGACAGGAGCCAATGGGATCTAAAATTAGCCTGACTAGGCCAGACACATATAAATTCTTTTCTTTCCTCATATCTTGCCTGGAAGTGAACACAAGGAATATCATATTCCACTCAAGAACATCACGCATTTCGGGGAATTATTTGAGTACAGGTTTTACATAATTGCCTTTTTTTGTCTCATGGCACACTGAACTTGCATAATAAGCTCAGTGCACTCACAGCAATCCATTGTTGGGCTGGATGGATTTGGTGGTGTGTGTTGAGCCCAGGGTATGTTACACAATGATGTATAATGCACTGTAAGCAGGTCAGGATATAAGACGGCCTGAAAACAGTAATGGAGCTCAGGCAAGGAAGAATTAGTGAAAAGCACTCTAAGAAATTAATTCAGCCTGCCCTCAGTCAAGCCAGAAGGACCCAGAGCAGGAAGGAAACTACACTCTGTACCATGCTTGTCCCCTTTCAGATTTTGTCTTGGAGTGTTTCCCTTATGCTCCAAACTGAAGGTGTGGGGTTAAGGGATTAAAAAAAACCCCTTTGAGCCACACTTGGCATGGACACTTTGTTTGCACCAGGTTTTTCACAGTTTCATCTCAAAGAGCACGTCCTACTCACAGCACTTGTCCACCACAGCCATGCCCTGTGCCGTGGGTGTTTTGGCAAACATGCCTTTGCTGGGAGGTCTGCAGCAAGATGCTCCAGCAAAGCCAGAGTGGCAACACAATCCATCTATAACGCAGACTTTTTTCTCCCAGATGTCCCTGTTTTTTGTTGTTTTTTTGGTTTTTTTGTTTGTTTTTTAAGGTTCTGCTGTTCTCAGCAAACACAGAGTTTGAACTGAAGCTCTGTGCAGTCCTTGCACACCTGCAGCCACGAGGACTGGCGTGTACAAGGCACGAGATACACACATGTACACCTGAGAAGACTCCATCACATGCTTGCTAAGGGGGCAAAAATCCTAATTTTTTTCCTAAATGGCCCTATACTACCCCTGGTTTGCTCCCATCACTACACAGATGCACCATCTTCCCACACAGAACCAAAGTGCTTAACCCCAGGTTGTCCTTACAGTGCTCCAAGGAAACTCCACAGCACTCAGAGTGTTGGTCCTGTTTATGGTCCCAGTCCAAAGCTACAAAGGCAGAGCAAAGAGCAGTAACAGCTTGGTACCCTCCCCTGCAAAGCAAAGGTATGAGCCAGGTTAAATCATCACAACCTGGGTCAGACCTGGTACATTTGCTAAATTTCTCTTTATTTCATGTTGCCATGAAAGCCCAAAGCATCGCCCACAACAAATGTACTCAGATTCGAGCCCTCATGCTTCCCAAGGCAGACCTGGGACCCTAAAGCAAACTGAGAAGAAAACTATACATGCTGAAAACTAAAAAAGTAATAAACTCCAGCAGAAGCAGAGCCCCTCCCTCCCCTTTGCCCAGGTTTGACGTGTCTGATTAGCACGAGGAAGGCAGAGATGGGGGGATGGCTTGCATAATATGGTGCAATCCAGCACCTCCCCCAGGGTGCCCAGCTGCTGCAGAAGCAATTTCACAGCTCATCATCCATTATGAGATTAAAATAATTTTTTTTCCTCCCGTGAAGTATTAATAAATTGTGCAGGCAGACCAGAGTTAGTGCCATTTACACAAATGGTAGTGAATCACCCACCTAGTTATTTCTTAATGGATTGAGTATCTGTGTTCCTCCTTATCCTGTAATTTAAAAACCTAAATACACAAACCTGTTTATTTGTCTCATCAGGCCCTGAGCCAGCACTTATTGAGCCTGGGGATAGAGGGACAAAGGCAGAGCTGCTGCCTCCCCTGGACCTGCCCCAGCACTTTACAAGGGAACAATACCAAAACATCCACGTCCATCAATAGGAAAGGGGAAATGCACCACAAAAAAACCCAAGCCCACATTGAAATCCCTCCCAGAATTCACTTACTCTCCCTTCTGGGGGCAAAACTCACTGAGGCATTGCTGATGTAATGCAGCTTCCTTGGTACATGAGTGAAGATGTAAAGCTGTAGTCAGAGCACCACGAATGGCTCTTTGAACATCCCTGCTTTATTATGGTATCAGACGAAGCAGGCATGTTTAATGTTTAAACTTCCAAAAACAAATGCCTTCAGCAAATATATTTTATGTATTTATTCAGTGCTTCTTAAAGCGCCTGTCGCCTCAGCAGCTGAGGTGCTGTTTACCTCTTTTTTATATTTATTTTATTAAAATTAAGAACATATCAATGCTTTGTAAAATGCCACCTTCTTCCCTCCCCTCTCTCCTCTTTATCCCCAAGAGCAGCTTGAAATTCTTTACCCATCCACCCACTGCAAAACATTTCAGGCTGCCAGGAAGTTGCCGAAATGGGAAAAGGAAATTAAGTGAAATCACCAGCGCAATAAATCAGATTCCCACGTTATCCCAAAGACCCTCAGCCCCAGAATCTGGCTCGGGCACAGGGGAGAAGTGCCAAAGCCAGATACCTCTGAATCAGCTCTGCCAAAGCAAACCTTGAGATGAGATGGAAGAGCATGTACCCAATTCCAATCTCAGTGACTGGGTTTGGTTGGCCAAGGGAGGCAAGACTCCCTCATGGGATTGGGATCTCTTACTCCTTACAGGACCTAAATATGTAGAGCTCATCAACGTGCCAGTCAGAGGATCTTAGAATTATAGGATCACTAAGGTTGGAAAAGACCTCCAAGATCACCAAGCCCAACCTTTGACTGAATACCTCCATGCCCACTAAATCCAGTCCTCCCAGTCCATGAGATGGTCAAGGTGAGAGAAGCTGTGGCTGCCCCATCCCTGGAAGTGTTCCAGGCCAGGTTTGATGGGACTTGGAGCAACCTGGTCCAGTGGAAGGTGTCCCTGCCCATGGTAGGGGGTGGAACAAGATGGTCTTAAGGTTCCTTCCAACCCAAACCATTCCATGATTCCGTGATAATCACCCAGGATATCTCTCCACCTCCTCTGCATTTGCTGAGTTCCCGAGCGCCACAATTATGACTCTTCCTCCACAACCACAACTCCAAGAATTTTACTCTTTTCCTCGCTTATCCCAAGCAGGAGCTGTCACATCACAGGAGCACAAAGGTGCTGGGCTGTTAGGGAAAGCAGGAAGCACCAAGAGACTTGTGACAAAATTGTGAGAACTGGAACATGGTGCAGAGCCAAGTATCCAAAGCCCCAGTGTAGGTGTGAAAATCTCAGCCTTAAGCCTCCAATATAGGAATTTTGGGAAACAAACAGATTTTATCTCTAACAATTTTAACAAGTTTTTTTTCTTTATTAAAACCAGGCTTATGTATGGTATCTAAAAAAGGCAGGAACACACACACTGATGTGGGGGGATCATCTCTGTCCTAAATCACAGATACTCATCAAATTCCTTCTAAGCATTAAGCAATCTGGACAAAATGAGCAGTGAGAGTAGGAACCATCCTTTCAGGAGGAAGGCAAAAAGGAAAACCATCACATTAACAATCAAAATAGCAATGTTTTCCTAAAGCAATGACAAATTTCCATCTAGAAAAACAGCCTGGACATCAATCTGCTTGTCACAGCCAGGAGCCTGCTGCAGGAACCAAGGCTAGTGGTGAGAAAGGACCATTGTAGGCACTGACAGCTCTAGAAGTCATGGACAGCATTTGTGGACACAGGGAATAGCTTTGCAGAGGAGATGAAGGTGCAAGAGGACTCACATCAACACCAGCACAACCTTCACCACACGACCACAAGACCCAACCCAACATGCAAGGCATGAAGGAGGCAGAGAAAACCAACCCCAACTAGCTGGAAGCCAAACCAACTGAAACATTTTATTCACTAAGCAGCTGGAGAGGATTTTCCATTATTTTTACTAGTTTACAATACGCCAGGTAGAACCTGAAAGATTCCAAGGGAAAAGGGTAGAAGTGGAAGAGGCAAAATGAGAGGGAGAGATGTTGATGGAGAGGCAGGGGAGGCTCTGAGCACAACAGGGCTGCAGGTAACAAAGCCAAAGCATCAACCCCGTGGTACAAATTCACATTTTCCTGGTGTGCTCATGGGCTGCATCTGCCAGCTTTCAAATCCCAGCCCACACGAACCCGAGATAATTCCATAAACCTGTAACAATCCAGAGCCAAGTGCTTCTGTTGCTAATACTGGAACCAAACTGGGCATCTCCAGAGTCCCACTTGGTGTTGCCAAAAAGTATCAGCCCAGTGTGGCCCCCAAAACAATCAAAACAGGACAGATCCTTTCAAGGAAGATCACTAGAGAGGCCTGGCCTCAAACTAAGCTGTATCAGCTTTTACCATTTCTCCTCCCTTCCCTATTTCGACATCAAATAACAGGAATCTCTTTCCAGACTGGAACAGAGTGAGGCAGAAGTCAGAAACCAAGGATTGCAGGGGCAAAAGGAAAATCACACAAGCAGGAGAAAATAGCTGTCTCCACCAGGGATGTTGCAGCATTCCTTGATACAGAAATCTGGAAACCAGGGCAAGCAGAACTACGCAGTGCTTCAAAAATTAAACACCATCACATGAGCTGCTCAGAGAGCTCCAGAGTTTTCTGTGCTTTACAGAGCAGCTTTTCTTTTTTGATCACCACCATCTCTGTGAGAGCATGAGAAATTAATTCCTGAAATTGCGTTCAAGTGCCCAATAACTTGCTCTTGATACCTGTGTGGCTTCCCAGGGTTGCAGAACCCTGACCTGCACGAAGAAGAACATGACCTGCTGCTACCCTGTGCCCCATCTACTTGCAGAAGTGATGGGCATCCCCCTCTAGCCTGGAAAAAAGCACCTTTTGGGTATTTGCTGCCAAAATGCACTAGGAATTCCTGAAGCCTGGGAAAAAAAGGCTCCTCAAGAGAAAAGCAGCCCCCACGGGGAGCCCGAGCTCTCAGCGCCACGTAGGTGTGTGGTTTTGTTTAGAAGTCATCTGGAATTCTTAAAATAAAATTGCTAAATTGTCTTCCAGAGACTGATGGCTTTTCTTTTTTTTCCCCTCCCTTAATAAACTTCCAGGGGTATCTTTATTGTTATGTCTAATTTTAGCGAAAACTAACATTTCCTGAGATTCAATTTCTCTCATAATTGTTGGAAGGAAACTAAATTGTCTGCTGTAAACATTCACTGTATTGTGTGAAAAGTATCTTTATTACAGCCCACTGGGAATACTAATAAAATTCCCAATCCTAGCCCTTCCTCACTTTTTTTTTCTTTAAGCTCACTCTTTTCTCTTATATACCCATTAGTGTCAGTTCAAACATTCTGCAGGCAAGATATGAGAACTTAAAATATATTATTTAACAATCAAGGGTAGAATAAAGACTTGTGAGCAGTAAGATCCTTTCTGCCTTCTCTTTCCATGCTTTCTATTACAGAAAATGAGGATGGCTATTCCATTTGTCTGTGTGCGTGCTTGGAGTTGATGAAAAAAATCTCATTAGTTTAGTCTGACATATACTCAATACAGTATATGTACATATTTTTTTTTTCATTTTATTCTACAGCTGCAAAATGATACTAAAATTTCATCAGATTGGAATGAAAACTATGGTCTTGGAACATTTCCCTTTAAGGGTCTTATATTTATTCAGAATTCATGAATCATTTTCCAGTAATACAACTATAATTATTCTTAAAGTGTTATGTTTGAAGGTTTAATATGAAATACTTGCAAAAAGCTCTTTTTCACTTTGATAGTTTGTAATCTTCATGGTAATCAGATCAGTTGGCTCCTTCACACAGCAGACAGGAAAATGCAATTTAATATGAATCTCATACTCTTCACTCATGTTTTAATTAAAGTAATAAAAGCCAAGTCATATTTTGCCCTTTACAGTGTACACAGATGTACAGACATGAGCTATACAGCATCACATCCGGCACTTTTGATGGCTGCTGATGGATTTGCTGGATTTGAGATAAATCTAATTCAGGCTTGCTCAGGGGCTGCTGATCATGGAAGCAGAGTGCCACTGATGGGTGAGACCCAGCAGGGTCCTCGGCAGAACTGTGATACAGGTGATGGAGCATGGACCAAAGGAGGAACTCTGGGTCACGCCAGCAGGAGCTGAGGCTGCTGTGATGACCATCCTTCAGCTGGATCCAGTGCCAGAGCACACAGCCCTGTGAGAGACCAGTGCATCCCTGCCTCTGATTTTTGGTTCCCATCGTAGCTCTGACCGGCCTGGCCTGGTGTGTCACCTGAAAGGGCAAAATCTAAACCTTCCTTGAGGGGGCAGAAGCACAAAGGACTGGCAGCATGCTGTGCCCAACCAGTTTGGGTCACTGCTCTGCCCAACCTCAGGAGTGGTCAGAGTGGATGCCTGACTCTCAGTGCAGGGGGCTGGGTGGCTGCACTCAGGACACACACCATCCTGGAGGACTGCAGAGCCCTGACATCACAGTGTCACACAATCATTCAGGTTGGAAAAGACCTCCAAGATCACCGAGTCCACCCTGTGCCAGATCCCCTCCTTGTCCCCCAGCCCAGAGCACTGAGTGCCACATCCAGTCCTGACTTGGACACCTCCAGGGGTGGGGACTCCACCACTGCCCTGGGCAGCTCCTTCCAATGCCTGACAACCCCTTCTATGAAGAAATTCCTCCTGATGTCCAACCTGAGCTTTTCCTTGCACGGCTTGAGGCCATTTCCTCTTGTCCTGTCCCTTATTCCCTGGGAGCAGTGCCCGACTTCCCCCGGCTTCCCTCTCCTGTCAGGGAGTTGAAAAGAGCAAGAAAGTCCCCCCCGAGCCTCCTTTTCTCCAGGCTGAGCCCCCCCAGCTCCCTCAGCTGCTCCTGGTGCTCCAGCCCCTTCCCCAGCTCCGTTCCCTTCTCTGGACACTCTCCAGCCCCTCAATGTCTTTCCTGTCATGAGGTGCCCAGAACTGGACACAGGACTTGAGGTGTCTCACCAGTGCCAGGTACAGAGAGACAATCACTGCCCTGCTCCTGCTGGCCACGCTATGGATGATTCAGAAGCTCTGCTGATGGTCAGGCCCTTGTGGGGCTGGAATGGAGCCCAACCCTGCACGTGCCCAGGGCAGCCCCAGAGCCGACACAGAGAGAAGGGCTCATTCTCTTGTCAGCCAAGGCAACAGAGGGGCTTTCCTTTCTTCATACAGAGCTTAAGTGGAAAATAATGCTTTCCTGCTGGAAGTAAGTGGCTCCTCAGTTAATCACTGTGTTGTGACAGCAGGCCCAAACACTGGCTCGGGCTGGGTCTCCGATGAGAAGGGAAGAAGTAATCAATCAGCTGGGAAAGGAAATCCCAAGAGCAACAGGCTGGGTATTTTTTTCCACATTCCTGTGGCCCATGGTGCTACATTTCCACAAATAAACACAGTTTTCCCCAGAGGTTCATTGCAGGAGACAAACCCAAACCCCCCCAACCGGACACAGTAAAAATCCTTGCTCATCACAGCTGGCATCACATCTCAGAGCTCAGCATCAATCCAGCATGTCCAGACCTGGCTCCCGGTCACACTGTGTCACAGCAGGTAATTCAGGAGACATGCAGGGAGGAATTAGCACAACATGAGGATCTGGAGGATCTGGAGGCAGAAACAGCTTGTGCATAAAAGCTCCAGGATTGCCTTTGGCTGAAGTGACAGTCACCACCCAAGGACAGCCCAGCACCCCACCAGGAGCAGCAGTAGCTCAGCAAAGGGGCACTGTCAGGGGTTTAAAGCACATATAAGCACCATATTAACCTGATACCTTTGTTTCAAAGGTGACCTGCTCCCTCCAGAGCTGCCCCAGGTTCCCCCACGTGCAGGTCTCCACCTTGCCCTGGGCTGTGCTGACTCCAAGGGCAGCAGCTCTGTGTACACCACGTGTAGGCCCTTTACAGTGGGAAACCTTTGATAAAGTGACACTTTCTTGGCTGAGGGACACTGCACACTGCCTTCCTCTATCCTTTGGTGCTGTTTTATGAGCTGTTGGCTTTATGAGCTCAGCAGCATTGCTGGACAGCCAGTCCGTGTGTCCTCACGCCACAGGAGCCACCCTCCCCACCAGCAGATTCCCTTCAGTGTTGTTCAGTCTGACTGGATCTCAGCTGTGCCCCACGGTGCTCTAAGAAGTCCCAGTTACTCCATCTTCTTCACACAGGAATTTCTGGAATCTAGGGTCCACTTTTCCCGTTAGCCCCACTGGTGGCCATCATGGGATTTTGGCACCCAAAAGCACCCATATTCAACTCTCTGTCATAACTCATCTTGGTATCAATATTTTCTGTATGTAAACCTTCAGATCAAGACACAGCAGCAGCAAATGCAGGGGGATGCACATTGTCCTGCTGCTGCCCCCTCTGCCAGCCCCTGGGTACCCACCACATTCCCAGCCCCCAGGGCTCCAGTTGTGCTGCCTCCAGCCCTGGACCACTCTTCTGCATTGACTGGATTTTTATTATCAATTTTTAAACGTTTCACTGCTTACAGACTTCACCCAAAAGAAATCAGAGCTCTGGCTGAAGGGCCTCAGGCAGCTTTTGATGCCACACCTCACAGACCAAGGGCTGCAACCAGGTGTGCTGCTTAATACATACACTCTTTACCACTGGCTTAAAAACAATCTCTGAGCTGATTCAGACCCCAGAAAACCTCGGAAAGTCTCGGGAAAGGGAAGGAAAGGTTACTGCTCAGACTGACCCAAGGGCAGGGCTGGCTGTGGTCACCTGGGAACACCCTGGAGAGTGGTGGGTGTTGAGCCCAGCCCTCGGGCTGTCAGTCACAGAGTGTGTGGTGTGGATGCTCCAAGTCACCCGAGGATCAACTTCTCCCTCCAGCCTTTGCCTCTAAACCTAAATCTATTCAGGAGCCTCATTTCCTTGATGAAATGTCTACGTATGAAATTCAACCACCACGACAGTTTCAGTGTCTTCTGTCCCTACGAGACACTCTGTGGTACCTGACAGGTATCCTCAGCTGTTTAAGATGCTATTTCTTTTTCCCCCCCCCAGAGTAAATGCAACAGAAGCAGAGACCATCCATTTTGGTCTAGGAACTGCTCAGTTACATTAGCTTTTCACTCTGTGATGCTTGGTGGCTGTTTTTCAAACACCCCATTGCTAATAACTTAGGAGTCCCCTGAGACCAAGGGTTGAAGATGATGTTCATTTTGCTTGTAACACCGAGGGATTTTTTTATTATTATTTTATTTAAGCACTACAGCCAGCCTTCCACCAGCAGCAGAAACTTCTCTTGATATGATTAAGCTACAGGAATCACTTCTTGACTGTACCTTTCAAAAATTTCGCTGTCACACAGGAGTTCATGCAAAATTCACAAGCCTGGATCATCAGCTGTAGTTGTGCTCAACTCCCAAACCCTGCCTGGAAGGGTTTCCATTAGCTGCTGATTATAATAAATGACATGTAACACTCTATTGTTCATTCTAAAATAGTACATGAGATTCTTCCTGAATCGTCTGCTGAGAAAGGCATTTAGTATCTATCAATGTCTTCCCTCTACTTTTTATTCTCCAGCACAACACATGAAATTATTCAGTATTACTCAAAGAACAGCAGGGAAAGAGCAAAATCTGTATCTTAGCATGGGGGCCTGCAGTCCCAGCACTGCCAAACTCTGTGTAATCCTCTTTCAACCCTGAGTCTATATAAACCTCTCACTTCTCTTCAGTAGGGGTCTTTATACATATATAGATGTATGTTCTTGCAGTATTTGCAATGCATCATTGTAAAGGGACTGGGGAGTCATCAGTTATTTACTTTAAGGTGTGCTCTGCCCCCGTTGTGGTTAATTCTAGACTTCAAAAATACAGACTATTTGCAGATTGGAAGAGACCAAGACGTTGCACAGACACAAGAGAGTAAAGTCCAGGGAGCAGAAGACTGCTGGAGATTCAGGAGCAGCAAAGCTCTCCATGCCCCCCTTAAAAAGAGGACAAGTTCCCCCTTTTTTGAACCCTTCACTTAGATAAGTGATTTTCTCTGACGCCGACCAGCCTCTGACCATCATCTGTCCCTGTGATCAACACAACGAGCCAGTCAACAGCCAAAACCAACAGAATGTGGAGACCCCAAAACATGTGTTCCCAGTTATTTCCTCACAGAGTGGGAAAACACCGGCACAGGTTGCCCAGAGAGGTGGAGGATGTCCCACCCCTGGGAACATCCAAGGAGCTTGGACAGGGCTCTGAGCAACCTGCTCTAGTTGAGGATGTCCCTGCTCATTCCAGAGGGGTTGGACCACATGACCTTCCAGGGTCCCTTCCATCCCAAACCATTCTGTGATTCTATGACAGTTGAAACAACTTTCTTCATGTGCAAAGACCGTTGGACTCACTAGAAACATTGAAGTTCATTAGGGGACTTGAGTGGAAATTGCACAAAGAATTAACCTCTCTCTGGGCTCTGATGTTCCACGCAGACTTTAAGACTCAAGAGAAGGATCACAGTAAGGAACTGCTCAGCCACATGTATGGTCTCCTGGTTTCTTCCAGCCTTTCTCCTGGAGCAATCCCAGGCTCCAGGCAGTGGCTGTGCTGGCCATAAGCAACCTGCTGCACCTTGTGGGATGAACAAAGTGCTGGAAACTCCCCCAGATTCACACAGCTGGTAGGTCAGGGACCAACCAACATGTTAAGCCCAAGCAACTGCATGTTGCTGCTTCACTGCCAGTGCCAGAGCATCACCACCAAGGCCACCGATGGAGGGAAACCCAAAGTTCCACTTTACAGCTTCCTACCAGAGAGGAAGGAGCAAGAATGAGGGGAGGATGACCCACATCTTCATTTACCCTCACACTGTCTGGGGCTCCACGGCCACTTCAGGACCACAGTCATCCCCAGCAGGGATGGGGACCCCCTGCACTCACGTGGATCTGCCCCAGACCCAGGTTTATTTTATCAACTGTTGACATCCTGCTGCGATTCAGTCGAGATTGGTGGGAGGACAGCACGTCTGCCAGGATTCTGACAAGGTTTGAAGGCATATTTTATAGTTGAGGCTGCCAAGACGAGCTCTGTCTAGTCTGGAGTGTTAGCAGAACATGAGGAAGGCATCCATAGCTTCCCTCACATCATTAATTTCTAATTACACTGTCACTTGCTTTCTACATTATTGCTTATTTACCAAACATAGCTTTATTCTACCGTCCAGTTCCTTATAACCAGCAAGCCCATTGTTATGCTAAAACCAATGTTCTAAATGTTATTTATTATTTGATAAACCTTGTGTAACCCTGAATGAGGACATTAAATGGCAAGAACACTACTTCAAAATCCCATTTTAAATAAGTCACCAAGACAGCTGTGCCTTTATAAAACACATTAGAGTGGCACTCAGAGCACATATGGCTCAGGGATATATACAAATTACACAATTTCTGTCATTCGATCAAATAAGAGGAACGTTTTGACCCCAGAAATGAGTCAAATGTAAGTTGTAATTCCAGCCCCACCGGAGGCCCCGGTGGTAATGGATCCTGACGGCTGATCAAAGAGCCCTGACCATTTGACCCACCAGATCAGCGACTTACTGTATCTATTATGGCTAATGCAGGCCCCAGCTCGGAGATATATGGAGGTAAAGAGATAAAGGGCAATAGATACAGTAGATAAATGTT
The DNA here is from genome assembly GCF_003984885.1 of Neopelma chrysocephalum. Lineage (NCBI taxonomy): Eukaryota > Metazoa > Chordata > Aves > Passeriformes > Pipridae > Neopelma > Neopelma chrysocephalum. The sequence goes on along the minus strand of NW_020897756.1, from coordinate 4,111,844 downwards.
GATTTATACACATCCAAGCACACAGGTACACCCACAGATGGATTTCACGTGTGCGGAAAGGGGCAGGCGTGTCTAACCCCACTCTGACATTCATACAGGAGCACATCAAGACAGATGCTGTGTGTGTGTGTGTGTGCACATCACAAACATCATCTCTCTCAACTCCATCTCCCTCGGGGTGTCAGCAGAACCCCTGCACTCACTGGGGCTCCCTGATTCACACACAGCCAGAGAAAACCCACCTTCTATTTCACACCCGTGCTGCCCCACACAAACGTGTTTATGCCCTTGGATTTACGTTCTGAGTGTGAGCAGCCCCGTTCACAAGTCACCCAGTCTTGCCCTAAGGCCCACAGCCCAAATTAAAGCCCTTTTTGCTGCTCTACATTCCAGGTGAGACACCTGATGTCATCAGCATCAGGTGTCTCACCAGGGCTGGGTGAAATCCTGCTTTTTCAGTCACAGAATCCCAGAATGGTTTGGGTTGGAAGGGACTGTTAAGGACTGCTGAAAGCCCAGAGCTGTTTATGCCGATGCATCTCCCTGGCCTGAATAAACCACAGTGATGTTTAACAGCCTTTCCATGAGGAATCACACAAATTAACTTGTTGGTACAGAAACAGGCAGATTGCTCAGCTGGAATAAGCTGCCCACTGAAAGCTCCTGGGATTAGTCAGAGCACAGGATCCAAACTGTCCACTGATAAATACTCAGCTCTTTCCTCCTTCCAAGCTGCCCGTTGCCCTGCCAGCAGCCAGAGATATTCAGGGAGAGAGGAGAAATGTGACAAACACCACTCTAAAGCTTTCCAAAATGTCCCCCCATGGACGGGGTAGAGTCACATCCCTGCTCCCAACAAGCCAAGGGACAACAGTCCCCAAAGCTGTGCCAGGGCCTGGCAGTTCCCACACCCTCATCACATCACCCCCAGCTCCCCAGCAAGGCACCTCCTGCATTCATTCACCCAGAATGTGAAGGGATGACACCTTCTTGCAGGGTATTCCCAGCTGTAGTTAATCCATGTTTATAAAGCACCCATGGACTCTTCCCGCAAGTGCCAAAGTCTTGATGCCAAATAAAACCAACCTCATTCCTGTCCAACGAACATGTGGAATTTCCCAATCTTTCCCTCTCCTAGTGTTACCGTCCTTATCACAAAAGGCCTTAATAAATGTCTTTTCCTACTGACTTTGTGTGTGTTTTTATTTCTTTTTCCTACTGACTTTGTGTGTGTTTTTATTTCTTTTACCAGCACCACTGCATTTTTACCCATCTTTCAGAGCACATCATGCGGTTGGGAATCTGTCCATTCCTTGGGATTTTTTGCATTACTTAGTTCCTTGTCTTTGTTTGGGGAGAGGAGCGGGAAAGAAAGGAAGAAAATTGACAGGGGTGAGGAATGATGCTCTGCCAACTCCACAAGACACAAGAGATACCTCACTCATCTCGGGGGTCAAATGTCTGCGATGGTTTGATCAGATGTCAAGTTGCATTTATACTCTGGCCTCTGTTGGGGTTGAATTACATTTCACATTTGACTCACTTCTGGGGTCAAATGTCCCTCCTATTTGCTAGAACAAGAGGAATTATTTTCCCCAAGCAGGTTGTTCTGGATCAGTCAGCACTCTCATTATGTTTTTGGCTCCTTTATTTCAGCATTTCATCCTCAGCTGAGACCAACCCCTTTGGGATGACAAGAACTGCAGCCACAACACAAAAGCCATCCCAACGAGGAGGATGAGGGGAAGGAGCAGGTCACCTGCTTTCACATGTTTTGGATGGCGCTTTGTTTGGGTTTTATGAGGGGTTTGGGGTGTTTTGTTTTTAATTCTTCCCCCTAAGTTAGCAGCTGTGCAGGGCAGGGGATAATGAATGAGAGGCAAGTGAACCCTGATCCCAGCTTCTTGCCATGAGAAACTGGAGAAACCTGGAAAGCTTTGGGTTTGAAGGGACCTTAAAGCTTATCCCATTCCACCCCCTGCCATGGGCAGGGACACCTTCCATGAGAAAAGGTTGCTCCAAGCCCCGTCCAACCTGGCCTTGGACACTTCCAGGGATGGGGCAGCCACATTTTCTCTGGGCAACCTGTGCCAGGGCCTCCCCACCCTCACAGGGAAGGATTCCTACCCAGTATCCCATCCAAACCTCTCCTCTGCCAGTGTGAAGCCATTCCCCTTTGTCCTGTCACTCCAGGCCCTTGTCTCAAGTCCCTCTCCAGTTCTCTTGGAGCCCCTTTAGGCACTGGAAGGGGTTCTAAGGTCTCCCTGGAGTCTTCTCTCCTCCAGGCTGAACAGAACCTCCTCAAGATCAAACACCAGACAAGGGGCTGAGGTAAGGCTGCTGAAAGGGGGCTGCAGGATCTTGACTTGGGAAAAGAACTCAACCCACCAGGCTCATCTATTCCAATGTGATGGCTCCAGTACTGAGTCTGTATGATTTGCCTTTGTCCCCACAGATCCCAAGGTTCTGAGCAACGTCCCATGTGAGCTGTGCAGGGCTGGTGGTTTAGCAGCCTCTGAAGAGGGATTGTGAAACCCCACTCCTGCTGTTTAATGTACTCCTTCGGGCTACAACAGGTTTAGCAAACAATAAAAATCCATCTGGAACCCCCATTTAAATAAGAGAGTTGTGTTATTAGCACTGAAGGCATGGGGGGGCTATGAAGTGCTCTCTGGTAAACAGGCCCTGATGTGCAGGTAAATAAGGGGAGAGGATGAGCCAGTGAGGGTGAGGAGGAAGGCTGCTCCCCATCCTCCTGGGCCAAAGCTCATGCTGGGCGTGAACCACCATTAACACCCCTCAGGGCATGAACTGGGATCCTCACCTTCCTTTGCCCTCCTGCAACCCCAGAGGAGGTTATGGGGGCTCACTGCAGCATCCCACAGGGGCACCCATCCCAACAGAGCCCCAGGTGCCACCCTCTGCCCTTGCACCCCTTGGTCCCATTTCCCAGCTCCCCTCTGACTGTCCCAAGAAAACCAGCACAGGGAGGAGAACTGGAGATGCAAGGCAAGGCAAACTTCCCCATCTATTTTCCAAGTCACTTCCTATGGTGCTTTTGCTGATGGAGAAAGCAGCAAATACATCCTCCATGCACACAACCATCCTTGTAACAGGGGGCACCTGCCCCTCCTCTGCCAAGAGAAAGATACTTCTTCCCTTTTCATCCTTAATTGCTACTGCAAAGTAAATAGAGAACAAATAAGAATAAACTCCTATTTCCCAGGTTACGGGGATCTAAGCTGGTTTGGTCGATCCTTCTCCAGGATCAAACCCAGGACATGAATCCTCCACCACATGATAACCTTTGCTTTTCTTTGGAAGCCAACTCAACTGTGCTGCAGCAAACTATTCCAAACCCTGCAGCATCACCTCTGACTCCCCTCCTGTGCCCACCCAGGGGGGAAGTGGGATGTGACAGGGGCCGAGAAGGAAACACAAATGGTTCCTGCTGGCCATGGTTCTGCCCAAGAGCAGTCTGATCCTGCAGGGACATCATGGCCAGGGACTGTGGCTGGTCACTGACAACCCTTCCTGATGAGGCTGTGGAATAGTTGTCCCTTGGGGGGGTTTTAAAAGCAGAGTGTCTAAGACAACTGCCCCATGAGCATCCACCACCTGCTCGTGGGCTCTGCTCAGCCTGGGGAGGGGGACAGGGCTGACCCCAGTTAGGGCAGCTTGGGCTCACCCTGTTCCCTTCCGTATTTACTCAACCTCTGGCAATTCCTGGCTCTAATGATCAACCACACGCCGTTGTTGATTGACTACATATTTGTTTCTGCTGAATCACTCAACAGCACAAAGTTTGCTGTTCCTTCCCCACCCTGGAAATGCTTCTCACACAAGAACAACCTCTTCCCACTCTGCAGCAGCAGGGGCTTCGAGTGCCTGCTTCCAAAGCCAGAGCAGGAACAACACTTCCAAGAAATGAGCCAACACGCTGCCACACTCTAAGGAGGTGAACTGCAGGTTTTCATCCTGTTTCCAGTGTAATATCCATAGTTTAATCCCCACTGTTATTGGAGTTAGATTCACCATGGATGACTCGCCTGGTAACCCACAGCACTGCCATAGCAAACCTCAGGGACACAGAGTGGTGTGTCTGTGGTCAAAAGGCCCCCACAACAAAATGGCTCAACACAACCCAAAAATGGGATGGTGAAATGTGTTAGCAATGAACTTTCACCTTCCCTCACAAGGCTGGATGGGATGAGATGCTTCCAGCATCTCGAATGTGCCCTGAGCACCCAGCACGCTCTACCCAGGCCAGAGGGGTGCACGTGGGACCAGCTCTCATCTCCTGGTCAGGGGGATAGGCAGGCACGTGCTGAAGTCCTCCCCTCCCAGCAGGACCTAAGCATGGGCTTAACTTTATAGAATCACAGAATGGTTTGGGTTGGAAGGGACCTTAAAGATCATCTTGTTCTAACCTATATTTATGTTTAGGGCTTCAGTGAATGGACATGTCTGTTCCACGTGCACCCAAGCCCAGAGAAGGCTCAGGCACCTGCAAGACACCTTCTATTCTGGTCCTCCACGTGTGGGTTCATAGCTCCAAAACAGGAAACCTTTGATTCCTTTCTCCCCTAACTGCTAATCTATTTAGCTACAGGAAATACTCCACATGAGGGAAGGAGACACCTGAGCTACACACAATACTTGGAAACTTCACCGCGTCCAGAAACACCAACTGCATCTTCATCTGGAGTGAAGGATGGTGAGGCAAAGCTTTTCAGCCTCTCTGGTGGCAGAGCTGTGGCTAAGCCAGGCTCTGGTGACTCACAGCAGCACTGGCACACAAGTGCATCCCACTCCCTGTACCGAGAGCATCCAGAGCTGCTCCTTGGTAGCAGCCAGGCTGAGCTTTCCCATGGACACTCCTGATGCCCCAGGGCAGCAGATTCACAGACAGCTCCTGGAATTTGTGCTTGAGCATAGCCTGACTCCCCTAAAAATCTCACCACTCTCCCACCCCAGCAAACCAACACTTACCTGATTGGCAGATAGAAACTCCTGGGCGTTGTCATTCATTCCCATGTACATGTTCTCTCCATCAAACTAGAGAGGTAAAAGAAAATTAAGAGTCAGTGAAATGCCATCTGCACACCACAGTCATGTGCATCCCAAATGCCTTCCTGGCTCTTCCTATCAAGAGCCAAAATTCCCAGAGGAAAATCCTGAGCTGCTCCTTTAAAACTTTGGAGCACGTATGAGCACACTTACATCCTGGTTATTGCAACGGGACATGGTAACACAGCACAGTTATGGCAATTTTTCAGTGAAATAAGGAATGAATCACTCAAGTTCAAACAAATAAGCCAAATGTGTGCAAACCCACAGATGTGCCCTGCAGCAAAGATCACCCAAAAAAAGCTCCTGCTAAAATTCCTACTAGACCATTAATCAGCTGTAAAAAGCCAGCTTCCATTAATGGAAATTTCCAAGACAGGCAGGTCCCATTCAGTGCTCTCTCAGACCTCTGTGTACCCCTTAACACCAAAGCAAAGCTCCCGCAGCAACGCGGAATCGCTCCGGAGTGTACGGGGGGGTTCTATATGCAAAGCCTGATCTCCCACCTTGATTTTGCTGCTGTTTGCACACTCTGGCTGCCAGAACACATTCTCCCCCACCTCCTGTTCCCCTGCCTGCTCTGCCAGGACTGTGCCTCCACGGCTGGGCAGGAGGCCGAGCAGCCTGAGCACTGCGCATCCGCCCGTGTCCCCGCGGCTCCGGAAAACACCCGGCTCCCAGCTGCTAATCCACTTACTGGGCTACAAAAACCCCCGTGGAGAACGACAACTCTCCCCATTAATTAGCTACAACGGGAGCTTTTCACTTGCTCCCGCTCCAAAGGAAGGAAAAAAGCCCTCCAGGATTGTCTCCGGCTCGAAGTATGGCTGGGGCCAGTCCTCAAGGCTAAGTTCACAAATTAATTATGGCAATAAAACGGGCTGTGCCATAAAACACTCCCGAGACGAGGATGGAGGTACCAGCTGTGAGTGACACCTTGTACTTAACAAGGGGAAGAACCAGCCCTCTTGCCCTCATGAGCAGGATGATGAATTGAAGGTTGTTCACCCTTGCATGCCCTCTCACTCTCTGATATGAAGCTGATACCAGTTATGCCTTAACAGAAATGGGCTGCATTAAGAGCAATAAAAGCGAAATCTAAATAAAACCAGGTGAAGATTTTCAGCCTAGACAATTAATTACACTTCCATTTCTTGGAGTGCTACAGGATTAGCTATTAAAGTCAGCAGAGTTAGTAAAGCCAAGTGGGGGCAACACTGCTCTGCTCAGCCTCAGACACCCTCTAATTGCCAAACTATCCTTTGGGATAGCAGAGCAAACCAATTAAAAGCTGCAAAATTGGAGCAGGTATTGTGACACTCATTAACTAATGCCAGCAGAAGCTGCAGCAGAGTGGAAGGGGATCCCTGTGCAAATGCTGGATTCTGTTAAATCTGTCAGGAGCTGTGGGATGCAGCAACCACCAGCAGCACTATGGGCTCACTGGGAAGCTCTCCCAGAAGGCAGCCAGGTGCCACCCACTCTAAACTGAATGTCCCTCCACCTGTTAAATGATCACTGGCACAGCCAGCTCCTGCCACTGCAGTTCCAGCTGGAGCTGCTGTGCTTCCAGGCACGGAAGCTCAACCAGCTCTACAGCCTACAACCAGCTCTGCACCCCCTGACAACCCCACCAACCCCAGCAGACATGGCTGAACTGGAAGAAGAGACAGCACAGGTCAGTGGAGAAAGAATCACAGAATCATTTAGGTCGGGAAAGCCCTCTAAGACCATCAAGTCCAACCATTAACCCAGCACTGCCAAGGCCACCTCTAAACCATGTCCCCAGGTGCCACATCCACACAGCTTTTAAACTCCTCCAGGGATGGGGACTCCATCACTGCCCTGAGCAGCCTGACCACCCTTCCAATGAAGAAACTTTGCCTTACGCCCAACCCAAACCTCCCCTGGCACAGCTTGAATCACTCTCCTCTTTTCCTGTCACTTGTTTCTTGGGAGAAGAGACCGACCCCCACCTGGCTACAACCTATTTCTCCAGAAAACAGAAGTCACCTGGAAAGTTACATTCAGCAAACAAAAAATATCCTTCACAGTGCAGGTCCAGGGCAGGACAAACACCCTCTTTCTCCATATCCTTCTGTTTCTCAGAAGGTAATTTTTTTATGGCTTTCTACTATTCCCCTACCTCCACTCCACACTTCCTTCTGCCCTTGATGCCTTCATAAGAACTGTAATGAATCCTGCCTTCAGAATTACTGTTCCTCTGATTGCCAGGCTGAGCAGCGAGCCTGAAAATCAAGACTCGAAATGCAATGGAAACTTTGGAACTTCCCCACTGCTGATTGGATTTTTTTTTCCCTCTCCTCCAGGCTATGAGGGTGCAAACAAATTTATTAGAAATTCTCCCATCAGGATATTTTTTCAATTAGATGTTTGCCTGTTATATACCAGCCAGGTAGAGAAGATAAGTAATGTGCTCTCCCTCTTCTCATTATTGTTTTGCTACAGAATGCACTTCAAAACAATCAACCCCATCATTCCAGGTAGATTTACGGTAGAAAGAGATATTTTAATATTTCCCTTTGGTTATAAACACTTCCTCCCTTTCTCCTCTGCTTTCAGACCCGGTGCAGACATTCATCACCCTCTGTACCCCAAAACTGATCCAACCTGCACTGGACAATGTGCACATGTGAGGTGGCAGGTATCACTTTCAAGTCCTATTTGAAAGGAAAATACTCTTGTGCAGTTGTCTTAATCATCCTTTTGCTCTGTTGTAATGACTTAATTTTATTATTCTTTGGCTAATAGAAGCAGCCTATTAAATAAATCAGTGGCTGTGGCTGATTGTCACCCTCTCCTGCATGAAATGAGCACGAATCTGAGGAGGGAAGGAAAAAAGGAAGGGAAAGGGGAAAGGGGAAAGGGGAAAGGGGAAAGGGGAAAGGGGAAAGGGAAAAGGGGGAGGGGAAAGGGGAAAGAGAAGGGGAAGAGGAAGGGGGGAAAGGAAGGGAAAATGGGAAATGGGGAATGGGGAGGGGGAAAGAGGAAAAGGGAAAGGGGAAGGGGAAAAGGAAGAGGAAGGGAGGGGGAAAGGGAAAAGGGAAGGGAGAAAGGGAAATGGGAAGGCCAAAGGGAAGAGGAAGAAGGGAAGGAGAAGGGCAAGAGGGGAAGGGGAAAAGGGAAGGGATTTCCCCTCTTCCAGAGGAGGTGTATCTGGCATTGCAGAGCTCAGCCCCTACAGGGAGCTCAATTCAGATGTTGTTGTACAAAGCACTTTTTTAATTTTAATTGCTTTTCTAGACTCACTTTGGTTTGTTATTTTTGCCCTACAACATTATTTTCAAACCTGTAAATGTGCCCAGAGGTCACATGGGTCCCATGTTCAGCAAGATGAAAATGAGTAAAGGAAATAAATGCAGGCAGCATGTTGGGACAGACCCCAAAGCAGCTGTGGGATCTCTGGCTCTGAGCAAACACAGAGAACAAATGTTTGCTAACTGGGAAGGACCCAGTGGAAAGAAACACAACCTCCTGCCAAGATTCCAAGAAGGTGTTACTTTTTCATGGATGGCACTGCCAGCTTGTACAATTTATTATGAATCTCATCACATCCTTTTATTTCCTGAGAGCCACGAGCTGAGAAGAAAATCTCAACTCTGTAAGAAATATGTTGGCAGGACTCATGCCAGAATGGCTTCTATACCTGTAAGATCTCAGAAACCTTCCAAACTTTTTATATAATATAATTTTAATTTAGGTGTGGTGGATTTGGGGTTTTGTAGTTTTTTCTTTGGTTGTTTCTTTTTTTTTTTTTTTTGAGGGGTCTTACCTAAATTTTGACATTCATTGTTGGCAATATGAAAGAGAGCAGCTTAGTCCACTGAGAATCTGGAGCTGGAAAAAGTGGCCTGTTAATACAAATCCAGCAGTAACTAAAAGTCATCATCTTCAAGGAGATACTAAATGACCAGTTAAGAACAAACTGGATCCTTCTAATGATTCCTGCTGCCCAGAGCTATAAGCAGTTGCCTCCCAGTTTTATCTCCTTGTGCCAGAACACAGAAGGTTTCATGAAAAGAGAAAAATCACCTTGGGTACCTTCCTTGGAGGAGTCTGGGGCTGCTACCTGGGAATCTCAGCTCCTAAGAGGAGATGGGAAAACACCTCAGGAGATGCCTGGGAGGAGTCTCAGGTGGATTCCAGAGCAGAAATTTGCCTCCAAAAGACAAAAAACATCTTGGACCAGGACATGGGAGATGGGCAGCAGGTTCCCTGTCATGACCACCTCATTTTCAAACTGGCTGCACTGGGAATACCACCTTTCACCAGAGATGCTTGGAATGTAGCAGCTGGTTTTTGTGTCCAGTGAGCTACACCTCAACCACCACTACCAACAAGGCACAGAGGGACCCACAACAATGCCATGCAAGAAATGCCTTCAGGTTTTTAGTGAGAAAAGAGTTAGGATACAAGAAAACTTGTATAACACAGCCAACGCCATATTTAATACTCCTCGTTTTAAAATAATAATGATACAATAATTGCAGCCTATGTGTTGCTGGGCTTCATTCAGCTGCTTCTGATGGCACCCTGCCCAGCATTGGGAAACATAATTCTTCTTTAGAAAGTGTTACAGAAGTAGTTTTGTCCACAATTCATTTTTATCAGCATTATTTAAGTGGCAGAACCACATTCTGCTCTAAAGGGCAGTTTGGCCACGGTACTTCCAGCCCTGCACACTTCCAGCCCTATGGATGTGCTGGGCACCCAGCTCCAAACCCAAGGATCCTGGCTCTGGCAAGGATCCTCTTTACCAGTGCAATCTCTGCCTAATCCCTGGGATGTGGAATGCTCCCTGCCCCTGGCAGCGCTGCCGGGCTGAGCGGCCGCCGTGATTCCCTCCAGGAGTAATTCAGCATCACGGCCTCTCCCGGGAATACACGGCTGAGGTTGGCTTAATCTCTTTAACCGCAGTTTCCCCATTAAGGTCTTTACACAACCTCTGGCCCGAAGTGATCTACTTAGCATTATTTATTTGTCTGCTGAAATGCTGGGATGGCCCCTCGGTTGATCCTGTCAAAAAGGGTCAGGAGTTCAGCGCGAGATTTACGGCTCCCCCCAGGACCTCCCTGCGAGGGAAGCTCGGCATCTCCACCCCGGCCCTACGCTGGGATTTGCTTCGGGACAAATGCCATTAGCAGGGAGCACGACCCCACAGCAGGTGTCAGTGGCAGAACACGAGCCCTGGCATCCACCAGAGCCCACCGGGGTTTAAGGGGCCGAGTTTTCTGCCAGCAGTCAATATTCTCATGTATTATTCCAGGGTAAATTCAGATGGATATAGTCGAAGCCTTAAGGTTTAAAACCTTACAGTAAAAAGCGGTTTGTTTGGTTGATTTGTTTATTTTAAGAACAACTTACAGATAGGGTAAAAGCCTAACAGCAGTTGTTTCTCAAATGCACCAGGAGCAGGAAACCTGCAGAGCTGGTGGTGCCAAAGGCTGCCCAAGGCATGGTAGAGGCTGAAAAGAAACTAAAACCAGGTGGGAAAGACAGGAATGATCAGATTGGACACTGGTGGAGTGAGCATTCAGCAGTTGCCAAACTGGACCATCTCCTTTGGAAAGACCCATCTGAGCAGCTCTCACACTGGGATGGCCAGTAGGAAAACATATAAAACAAACCAAGAAAATATTAAGGAACCTCCATGCCCAAGTGACTCTCACCCACCTGCTCTAAAGCAATGAGAGGGAACTTTGGGCTTCTCATGACAAGGAAGACATTGAGGGGATGGAGAGTGTTCAGAGAAGGGAACGGAGCTGGGGAAGGATCTGGAGCACCAGGAGCAGCTGAGGGAGCTGGGGGGGCTCAGCCTGGAGAAAAGGAGGCTCAGGGGGGACCTTCTGGCTCTGCAACCCCCTGACAGGAGGGGGGAGCCGGGGGGGTGGGTCAGGCTCTGCTCCCACTGAACAAGGGACAGGAGGAGAGGAAATGGCTTCAAGTTACACCAGGGGAGGTTTAGATTGGATATGAGGGAAAATTTCTTCACTGACAGGGTGGTCAGGCACTGGAAGGAGCTGCCCAGGGCAGTGGTGAAGTCACCATCCCTGGAGGGATTTAAAAGACGTGGAGATGTGGCTCTTGGGGACACGGTTTAGAGGTGGCCTTAGCAGTGCTGGGGAATGGTGGGACTTGTTGATCTTAGAGGCCTTTTCCAAACTTAATGACTCTAAATGCAGTGCATAACCTTCTGCCTCCACTCCCAACCAAACAGGAGCAGGAAGGGGAAGGTGCCAGACCAGCATGTCCAACTTCCCCTGTGTGAAACCAGCCGGAGCAGCAACACACCCCCGAGGCAGCACGGAGGGACCCGAGATGAGGGGATGTTGTGCCTCACAGCCCACTTTGGTGTTTGCTGAAAGGTCAAAGAGCACCTAGAAAAGGTGAAGTGATCTCTCTGGTTTGACTTCCTCGAAAAACAGCTCTAAAACCCAAACCCCAGCTCGTCATGGGACCCAGGGGAAGGTTCTCTTGCTCACAGACAGTGAAAAGATACCCAACTTTTTGGGATTTAGCAAGTGGAGGATCATTGTCCACAATGTGTCTGCACTAAAATCTCTCCAGTTCATAATATAACTGATCTGGAAGGGTTCAGTTTATTAATGAGACAAAAATTATTCAGGCTAGCCAAACTAAAAGCGACTTTGAATAGCTCTGCATTAGGATTCTTGCAGCACTAAGTGGCACTGAGGAAATGGAAGATTAAATTCAATGTCAATAAATGCAAAGTAATGCACTGGAGAAAAGCAATCCCAACCACATAGACATGGCAATGGGCCTTAAAATAGCTGTTACTGTCCAGAAGAAAAACTGTTTTGGAGGGTTCAGTTCCAGCTTTTGCTCAGTCATCATCAGCTGCCAAAACTGCCATTCAAGTTTTAGAAGCAATTAAGAAAAGAGCAAAGAATAAAAGATCAAGTACTATTTTACCACCTGTACAGTTAGAAGGAGGAGAGAGGGGAATTACAGGGGCAATCCAGGGTGTGGAATGGTGTACATGGACGTGGAAAAAGGGATAACAGAGGGACAGAAGAGTGATAGAGGGACTCAATAAAGATGTACATGAAGTCATGAGATGAGAACAAGGAACGGCTCTTCTCTGCTTCTCACAGCCTAAAACCAAGGAGGCAGACACTGAAGTCATGAGCAAGTGGAGTTAAACACCTTACAGAGAAGTTCTTTATACTGGGCCCAACAAGAAAACCTGTTGCTGCAGGATGCTGTGGCCTAGAAGGATCCAGAATAACAACTGGGCAAATGAGAAATGAACAGTACATTCAAACCCCCACCTGTGGGCTGCTGGAAGCTCTGTGGGTAGATACAACCTCACTGGACATCAGGAAAAACATTTCCCAGCACATGGGTGGTCAAATATTAAACCACGAGGTTGTGGGATCTCATCCCCTGAAGATACTCAGGGCTCAGCTGGACCAGGTGCTGCACAACCCCATCTGGGCGGCCCAGCTTTGCTTGGGGGCTTGGGACACACACATGTCCCTCAGGACTGGCAATATTTGGGGTTTGGGTGTTTCTGTGATCCATGACCACCTGGTGCTCACCCAGGCAGCCACACAGACCCCCAGTCCAAGAGCATCTCCAGCATCCCCCCCTTCATTCTCCTGAGCTCGAAGTTGGAGAGATCTCAAATGCCACCAGCATTCAAGTGACAGCACTCATTTATCTAAGAGACTGGCTGGTTTTCTGTGAACACTGCACACAAAATTATTGTTATTACATTATTTGGGGGGGAATGAGGACTTAAAACTCATTTACCTGGATCTTTCAGAGCCTGCAAAGGAGTTCAAGCTCTTCACATACACACTCACAATAAATCCATCCACTGAAAGCTACAGGGAGTAGCAGAATTTAGTCTTAAGACTGACATGGAAATAGATTAATTTTTTTTCCCATTTCATATTCTAATTACAATTCTTCTCCCCCTACTATTTTCTGTTCTCATTACAGTCTTAAAATTGCTCTGCAAATTCTGTACCTTATTCTGCTCTTCCTACCATCTTTGTCATGGAAATGAGAAACAGAATGTATAAGCATGAAAATATTGCCGAGATCAAAATTCTGCTTAACCCTTTCACGTCCAGCTCTGAAAAGAAGAGAAAGCAGCCCAGACCAGCTAATCCTTCATCCAGCCTCCTCTCCTTCACTCAGCTGCAGAGAGGAGAACGATGCTCAGAGAAAGGATGATTGATTTAAAGGCCAAAGTTGCTCACACTTACACCTCTGCTGTGCGTGGAGGAGGGGTTGGGGTTTTCAGCTTAGCAAGTTTTGCCCCTGAGGGCAGATCTTAATCTAATGCCTTTTGACTGTGTTCAGATGATTGTGTTTAGCTTTCAGCCTGATGTAACAGCTGCCGGGGAGAGGTGCTGCTGGTGCTTCAAGCAGCCACTGAGTGCTCAGGAGATCTCCATCCTCCTCTTCCACTGCAGCTGCAGCTCTGGCCAAACCAAACCCTTTCAGATTTCTCTCCAAGTCTGGGCATGGATAAGAAAAATAGGCTGCTGGGAGATGAGCAGCACCCCCTGCTCTCACCCAGGACCTCCCCAGCCCTTCTCTGACCAGCCCAGTCCTCTCAATGCTGTTTATTTTGCAGCGGTGTCGCTACAAGGCTCAAGCATGTACATCACTTCCTTTTTGAAACCCAACAACAAGCACATCCTGAGCTGTTTATCACAGGTGTTCGAGGAGTTTATCTGCAAAAAAATAAACACCAGGCCCTTGCTAAGCTAGTCCTTCACCCTTCAGCAGCTGAACGAGCGGGAGAGCTGAAGGCACCCAGTGCCCTGTTGGGGAAGGAGGAGGGTACAGGGATGCAGCACATTCCTGACACTGGCCAAGTGTGTCTGAAATAAATACAGTAAGTGTTAATGAGAGTTAACTGCACTGCCTGCTCCACCAGTAACACTTGTAATTCGCAGGAAACTGAGGCAGAAAACATACAAAGATCTAAGAGAAGCCACGGAGGCTCTGTGCTAGAACAGTGCCAGCGTCAAAGGCACCGAGGAACATTGTTTTCTGCAAGATAAAACCTCAGGGCTGAGATAAAAATAGAGCTTATACCTGTCTGCCTCGGAAACAGCTACAAGCAAAGCTCTGCTCTGGGAGTCTTTTATGGAGATGCTGATTTCGACAGCAGAGCAACAGCCCCGGCTACAACCAGAGGTACCACTGGAGAGGGACTACAGGCGGCCACTGGAACAGCCGAGGAGAGAAGGGAGCAGCTGGGAATAAACAAACCTGAAGTAGGGATGTTGTCCCACCTACAATTCTGTCCCCTTTGCCTAGGGAGAGTGCAGGGATGCTCAGGTGCACACCCAGAGTGACTTCCTGGAGGGAATAAAAGCAGTTCCTCAGGGAGCGAAGGCGGCAGCTGCCGGCACACGCCGGGTGACGCCGGGTCTGACGTGCGACGCTTTTGGAAATCTCTATTTGTCTTTTCTCAACTGCAAAGCAAATAAATAACCAAGCACAGAAGGGCATGCTGCAGGAAGGAACGGAGCTGTCAGAGGAGCCAGGGGAGAAGGCTCAGAGCTGTTCACTCTCTGAGACCATGCATTATGTTTCTGATCCCAGCACCTTGCTGACAGCTGGACAGGTTAACAACCCGGCTCCCAAGTACCTCCCAACTCACTCCAATAATTCATAAAATCACACGTGCTACTCAATCGACGTTCACAAAGGGAAACAGTAACTTTAATTCACTCTACAGCCCCTCTCCTTTCAGCACAGCCAGCCTGAAGCACAGCCCAGGGCAGACACTATTCAGCTGCAGGCACAAGTACTTTGCTAATTACTTCCCCCCTCTGAATTCCCTCATGAGACCCTACCTGGAGCACTGTGTCCAGGTGGGGGGTACAAAGCACAAGAAGGACACGGACCTGTTGGATCGAGTCCAGAGGAGGCCATGGAGATGCTCCAAGGGCTGGAGTCCCTCTGCTCTGGAGCCAGGCTGGGAGAGCTGGGGGTGGTCACCTGGAGAAGACTCCAGGGAGATCTTAGAACCCCTTCCAGTTACTAAAGGGGGCTTGTAATAAAGATGAAGAGTGACTTTTACACAGGCAGAGAGGGATAGGACATGGGGCAACAGTTTTAAACTAAAAGAGGGTAGTTTTTGATTAGATATTAGGAAGAAACTTTACTCAGAGGGTGGTGAGGCTCTGGCACAGGGTTTCCAGAGAAACTGTGGCTGCCTCATCCCTGGAAGTGTCCAAGGCCAGGTTGGACAGGGCTTGGAGCAACCTGGGCTAGTGGAAGGTGTCCCTGCCCTTGGCAGGGGGTTTGGAGCTTTAAGGTCCCTTCCAACCCCAACCTTTTTTCAAGCAAAAATACATCTCTGCCCCCCAGAATTCAAAATCTCATGTTATTTTTTTCTGTTGCAAAGCATAAGGGAGAAGAATAATCAGTTTTCAAGACAACGGGGAGCATTATGCAAAACCACCTGGCTGGGAGGGAAAAAAAAATAAATCAGAGAGCTTTCATGCCAGTCATTTAGAAAATAGTTTCCAACACACAGATATTTGGCACCAGTAAAAACCTGCTTTCTGTGGTTCTGCACTCCACTTTGTATGCAAATGTACTCTTGCAGCGGTGCATAGTATGACTTGCAAAAAAAAAAAAAAGGCTGACAAAGTAAAATCCATTTCACAGTCTCACCTTACATGCTTAGACATATTTAAGAGTCTAAAAAAGCAAAACTAACGAAAAGTGAGATCTCCTTTAAAGCCAAAAAAAAATATCCAATCCCCAAACAAGGGCAACAGGAAGATAATTTCTGAAATTACAAGGTCAGGTTGGACGGGGCAACCTGATCCAGAGGAAAGTGTCTCTGCTCTTGGTGGGGATGCTCTGACTGTGTGGTTCCACGTCCCTGAGAAGGGCAAAATCCTGGGAAGCAGTGGCTGCAGCAGGTCAGGAGCAAGGTGGGGAAGGTGCAGATGGACAAGGTGCACAGGCACCCACTGGCACTTCAGAGGCTGGAGCTGAAAGCCACAGGCTGGGAGGTGCTGGGGAGACAGCCCAGAGCTCTGCAGGGGCTGCACACACCCCAAGCTGCAAACTCAGCAGCAGTGCTGTGACTTCACACGCCGGAGACTCGGGACATGCAAACCCAGGGTTTTACAGAAGCTGAAGCTCAGCAACGTTTCACACGGGCAGTAACATCACATGGGAAAGGTGCCTCCACAGGCAGCACCACCACATCCTTGTAGGGCCTGTTTCATGAAGTGCTGAGTTAGGTTTGTCACACAAAGCTGCTGGGCTGCATTTCCAGGGGGTTGTGCATCTCACAGCCCCACCACCCCATCACCCTGACCTTGATTCCCTTGGTCCACGTGTTGTACCCAACGCTGGCACCACTTCATTCCCAACCTCAACTACTGAGTACAAAAAAAACCCCAAACTCAAACAATCTCTCTCAAGCACTTCTAATTTAAGCTCTTTTCTTTTTTTTCTGCTACCTCTCTCTGCTCATTTTATATCTTTCCACTAGATTTTACTGCCATGTAACTTTTTCAATGAGGCAAAAGGTATTTTGTACTTGCTACAGCCAAGTTGGCCTCAGGTTTACTTGTTAAATATCTCCCTTAGTGCTGAAAATTCTCAACATCTTAAAAAAAAAAGTTAAAAACTCATCAAAATTATTGAAACTAATCAGAAAGAAGTATCTCTGATTATTATTATTATGCCCCTGCCTCACTGTAAATAATTGAATAACGATATTATTACTACTATTATTATTATTATTACTATTATTAACCCTAACAAGAAGTTTAAAGCATGCTGATGAGAAAGAGAAAAGAGCAGCTTTGCCTGACTAATTAACGACTTAAATAAAAATAAACAAAGGGAGTCTTCCTGATTTTAGCAAAGTCCTGCCTTTTTCCAAGCAGTTCAAAGCAAGACTGACAGCTTTATAGATAGGGAAATGGGCAGATAAGATAAACACGCACAATACAAACTTGTCCAAAGCTTTTACAGTCTTTCTCTGCACCACTTCCAGCTCATTAAATTACAGTATTACTATAGATTTGCAGCAAAATTATCTTTTATCTCGTCTTCTTTTAAAGCTATTTGGCATTTGCTGGTATTTTCTATTATAAATCTAATTGCAGATTCCAAACAGACAAGGGCTCATTAAGCCTTAATTATGCACATGTTGTTTTCAACAAACATTTTCATTTGGACTGCTGTGAGCTGTAATTGTTCCGAAGGCACTGCAGCCTCCCATTACCCACTTCCCCGGGATGGCAAAAGCTACTTTCAAGTAGGTCACGGCTCAGCTGAACAAACCAGCCTGCAACCTGTGGAGTTTGGGTTGTGCTGCTCCGGTGGGAATGTCGGCGGGGCTGGACACCAGGGAGCCGGTGGGATACCCCCTGTGATGGCACCGAGCCCTGTTTGTGGGGTTATCATAGAATGGTAGAATGGTTTGGGTTGGAAGGGACCTTTAAAGACCCTCTAGTTCATCCATTTATAGAACGGTTTGAGTTGGAAGGAACTTTAAAGATCCTCTAGTTTGTCCATTCATAGGATGGTTTGGGTTGAAAAGACCTTTAAAGACCCTCTAGTTCATCCATTCATAGGATGGTCTGGGTTGAAAAGACCTTTAAAGACCCTCTAGTTCATACATTCATAGAATGGTTTGGGTTGGAACGACCTTTAAAGATCCTCTAGTTCATCCATTTATAGAATGGTTTGGGTTGGAAGGACCTTTAAAGACTCTCTAGTTCATACATTCATAGGATGGTTTGGGTTGGAAGGAACTTTAAAGACCCTCTAGTTCATCCATTTACAGAATGGTTTGGGTTGGAAAGACCTTTAAAGACCCTCTAGTTCATCCATTCATAGGATGGTTTGGGTTGAAAGGACCTTTAAAGATCCTCTAATTCACAGATTCATAGGTTGATAGAACAGTTTGGGTTAGATGGGACCTCTAAAGATCATCTGTTTCCAACACCCCTGCCTTGGGTAGGTGGAGGGGAGCAGTGGGGAGCCCTGGGCATGGGATGGGAAATTGGATGAATACCCATTCTTCACAAGGAGTAAAGTGGGGGGTGATGTGACAAAAGCATGCAGAGGTGCTGCTTGCCTTTGGTTGGGAAGCAGGACTTCTGCTTGGGAGCTGCTCCTGGGAACAGGCTGCCCAGGGCAGCGTGAAGTCACCATCCCTGGAAGTGTTAAAAAACCAAGCAGATGTGGCACTTTGCAATGTGGCTCAGCAGGCACGGTGGTTTTTGACTGAAGGTTGTACTTGATGATCTCTTCCAACCTTAATGATTCCATGATTTGGGCACTTCTGCGGATGCTGCCAGCTCAGTCCAGCATTTGGTTGGTTCTGCTAACACCCGGGCTCCAGTCCTGCCCCAGTCCCAGGTCCTCGTCCAGCCACATCTCACAGCATCGCCACAAGCACCACAGGACAAAAACGTTCCAGTCCACCCCAAACCAAGTGAGGGCGGTGGGGGGAGCCCTCTGTGCTTCTCCCTGCAGCCACAGTTATGTTTGCCCTCTGAAACAAGTAACCCACGCTAACAGCCGAGCTTTTATTAGAAGCTCAGGCTTCCTCCTACCAGCACAAAAGCTGCATTTTCTCAGACTGCAAGATATTAGCAGAGCAGACATGGGCTGCAGGACGACATCAAGGTTCTGGGTCCATCCAACCTTGGTCCTTCCAGCTTCATCCGTGCCCGTGGCTCCCAGGCTGTGGTGCCCAGGTCAGTGGCTCTGCCCCATCCCATCTCTTCAGTGATGAGAGTCACCACATGCAAACCTCACCAGCCTCCCCTGAGCCTCTTCAAGGGGAGAAAAAGCTCCTAATAAATAAATTCCTCATTAAGGGTTAGGGCTCCAAGGGTGAATGCTCCAGGCTTCTGCTGGATCTAGGAGCTTTCAAGGTTTGAGCATCACTGGAAACAGCACAGTGCCAGTGTTGTAAATTCTACCCTAAACTCCTGCAGGCCAGGTATCCAGCATACTATCTCTGGACAAGAGAGGTGGCCAGAAGAGGCCTTGGTTCATTAAGTAGTATCCCCCTTGTTCATGTTTCTTTCTCTCTTCTCAGTGTAGGACATGACAAGTCATGTCCTGAAGACTCATGTTGTACTGTTAGAAGGAAAATGTGTCAGAGAAAGCATGAAAACTTATGGCCTTGCCTTTGAAAAAGACAACTTTTCAAGCAATAGTTTGACCTAGAAAGGTTTTCTAGGTCATTTTGACTTGACATGTATATGTCTGACCTACTAAATCTACCACAATAAAATTACAGAGTTCATTTCAGCCTGTCAGTGTCAGATCATTCATAAATTCAGATGCACTATTTACCAAACTGCTATTCATGTATTCACAAGGAAGGTCTTGCCAGGCTCCTTCTGTGGGGAAGGATTTGCCCTGTTCAACATCAACTCATGCTGACAAAGGGAAAATGTAAAAACTCCCCTGACAAGCTGAATTCCCATCTTCCTCCCCTCACCCTCAGATCACGCAGGATTTATGTCTGTGCTACCCCTTCCAGGGCTGTTGGAACTCCCCAAATACTGTATTTACCATGGGGAGGGACCCCCACACCCCGGCTGTTGGGGTTATATGGCTGCAGACACTAATCAGCACGGCCACACTAATGAAGCAAAGGGAAACATTAGCCCCTGTTGAGATCCCTGTGCTCCAGCACTGTGCATCCCTCCTGTGAGGCCACAGGCACAGCAGTGACACTGCAGCTGCCACCAGAATGGCCCTGAGGAGTCCAACAGGGGCTTTCCAAGAGGAGAAGCTCATGCTCAGCCTGCAGGACGCACAGAGGGGCTGTGCTCGGTGCTGGTGGTGGCTGCCACCACGTCCCTGTGCCGGCTGCCAGTCACAATTCCCAACACCAAAGGGGTTTTTTTCTTAAATCCACTCTGTTAAATCCACTCTAATATTTAGTAATTCTCGCACCTAATCCGAGCAACGCCTGTTAAAGGAACGATTGTGAGGGGTATTATGGAATTCTGCTGTCCATGATCGTGTGGGTTGTAGCTCCTGCGTGGGCTTCACCCCCTCTCCAGGGGAGAAAACGTCATCTGAAAACCAAAGGGACTCCAGGGCCGTGCCCTTGCAATCACACTCCTCACCATGAGGCACTTCCCACCGGCACAGGAATGCTGGGTATGGATCCACTGGATCCAGTTTACACCCACATAAGCACAGTTTCACCCGTGGGGTGGATCCTGGCCCCAAGCACACTTTCAGCCAACACCTTCAAGCAGGGGTGGTAAGGCCTGGTACCATGAAAAGCCTGAGAATTGGGTACCCAGCCCCACTGCACATCTCCCAGACCGTCCACCCCACCTGCACCAGTGGGCTTGAGCAGCAGGGACTGTCCCATAACTGGTGTGTTCATGGCACTGTCCCATAACTGGTGTGTTCATGGGCTGTCCCACTCTAGCCAAGCACTAGAAACACTTCACCAGGCACTGCACAAAGTGACAAACCCTTCTGGGCAGAGTTCATGCTCTCATTTTTGAGACTCATTAACTGCTGGCTGTCAAACCCAGGATGGCCCAGGTGACCAGGTATGCTGGCACAGGGTACCACCAGCAGCTTTTCCCTCTTTCTTGGCTGCAATTTCTTCCTGAACCACAGGATCAAGAGTGTATCTCCAAAGGCTCATCCAGCTCTGGAAGGCCAGATCCACTGACCAAAGAGCTCAGGAAGGAGCAATTATCAGCACAGTGCTGCCATGAAGCCTGGCCTTGGGCAAGAAGATGCCCACAAGGTCAAGGTATGGGTAGGAGAACCCATCTTCCCTTCCTTGCCATGGTAGAGCAGGAGGCAAGAGATCTCCTTATATGCCACCCCACAAGTGTCTGAATGGAGAAGTAGGACTGTGTCAACAAGGACAACCAGCAGAGCTGCACCTCGTCCTGCTGCTTCCCAAACTGTTGTGATGCCCATCAAGGGCACGTGAGGGATAGGTACCACCCCACAGGATGGGTACCACCTCACAGGATGGTACCACCTCACAGTCAGGCTGCTCAAAGCCTTGAGAGGGGTTTCAAGGTCCTTCTGCAGCAGGGAAGGATGCACTGTTAAAACCCTCCAGGGTTTAATGAGATGACACTCGAGTTCAGCTTTGATATCCCATGAGAGCATTTTGAACCCCATGTTCCCAGAGACTGGGACCCTCTGCTCAGGTCCTCATGGTGCCCAAGTCAGACACCTAAAAAAAAATCACATTTACTAGCTAACAGGATTATTCTCCCATGCTTTCTCCAAAAGCATCTAGTGGAAGATAGCGATTTCCACCAACACTGCATCCCAATTTAGGAAGTCACATCAAGATTTCAGGCCCTCCAGTGAATATGTTTCATTTATATTTCAACCACACCTCTATAAAAGATACCTTTTTTCCCCCCCACTTTCAAATTTTTCCTAACTGTTAAGAGAAAGAATTCTCCTTGGTCTGAACCCACAGAGGGAGCAGCAGGAATTATACCAGTGCTACATGGTACAACAGCCACAGACTCTGCTTCGGTTGAACTCCTCCACATCAATGAAGGTTCTCTTTATTCGAGTTGGTATTATAAAGATTTAAGCATCCTGGAGAGATGAAAACACTTAATTTGTTACTGCCTGGCCATAATCTCTTGTTTCCCTTGGTTGCCCTGCAACCTGTCCCTCTGTGATCCTCTAATGCTCCACGTGCAGCATCTTCTCCACCTGCTAATTATAGGCTCCATTGTGCCAGATAATTCAGCCCCAGTGAGGCTGCAGGGTGGTTACGTCTCACCAGAGCGTGTTTCGCTGTTGACTACAAAAACAGAGGAATTAATCACCTTCTCTAGTCAGTAAGTGGGACCAGACACTTGTGTGCTCATTGGAAAGGAAAACAAGTTTGGTTCCTTTAAACAAAACACAATGAATCTCCCAGAGTGCAGGAAGCTCATAGTTTATATTTCTTGGAAAAATAAGTGTATTCATATATTAAGGCTAAAAACATATATATAAATCTTTGCAAGTCGTAGCGGAAACAACACACGACGTGGCTGGATCTGAGAGAGGCTGGGAGTGCTGACACAGACAACCCCCCAGATCACATCTACCTCTGCTGCCTGCCTGGGCTGTTGTTTCAGTCTGTGTGGAGATATTTACTGCAGGTAGCACAGAAACCATCATTTTGGTACATCATTCCCATCCATCCATCCATCCATCCATCTCTTGGGTCTCAGAGCAGCCTGGGACATGTTGTCCACGAATCCCTGCCTGCACCTGACAGTCCCCAGACCCAGCATGACACCTGAGTGTATTTAATTATTTTCCTCTGAACCCAGAAATGAGGCTCCTTGTGCCCCTCCTGGGGAGTTTCTGCTCTCCCACCACTGCTAAGCCGGAGTCCCACCAGCCAGCAAAGAGGGCAGCATCAATCACACTCCTCTGCCCTTCTCTGAGGCTCCCAGCCAGGATTTCCGATGATTTTGGGGGATAAGGACAAGGGCAGAGGGTCTCTCAATTCAGACCACCCACCCCAAGCATCCTATCATTTTATCAGCAGCTTAAACTCTTGCTTATGCCACATTTTTAGCTTTGCCTCTCCAAGCACAAGAGTCCCAAAGGAGCCTATAAAAAGGGACAAGCACAAAATCATCAGCAAAAGCAGCTGCTCTGCAGGAGAGCTCTGGGTTGGCAAATGCTACACTGTCCCTAAGAAAGACTTGGAAAGCAAACCTGCAAACTGGGACAACTTAAGCCTTATGACAGGGTAAGGGGACTGGTGACAACAAAACAGACCCAGAGGAGGTGTAAGAGATCCTGATGGTCCCCAACAACATCCTGAGCTCGCCCTCAGCCACTGAGGGTTATGGGAGAACTGGCTGCTCAGGCGCGTTGATGCTTTCCAAGGTTTCTTCTCAGAGCTCTCTACAAAGAAAACGTAAAGCTTTGAACCCACCTCAACTTGAGTTTCAACCCATTTCAATAAAGGTGTGTTTTTGTTGCAACTTCCACTGCCGTGGATGCTCTCAACTGAAATTTCACTTGATTACAGCAGTTCTGTGAGGAACTAACTTAAGCCTAAATTATTATAAGGTTGATCTCAACCGTGTGAAGAGTTCCCATAGTAAGCTGTGCTTTGGTTTAACCAAAATTGGGCTTTATATGTGGGTGACATTGCACACAGACCCGATGCTGCTCAAGGCCATGACAAGACTACGCCCACGATTCGTTTTTCAAGACAGAAATAATGAACAACACACCAATAGAAGTATTTACCCAGGTCTCCTGTTGCTCAATATCTTTATTAATGATCTGAAAAGTAGGCTGCAGTGTGAAACAAAGTTTGCAGATGAAAAGAACATTATTTAGGTTAATTACAAATGACGAAGTCTTGGGAATTTCAGAGCCACTGAACCAAGCAGAAGGGAACATCAGAGCAAGAGAAACCCTGTGCTGATAAATCGAGAACAGTCCACGCAGGAAGGAGGGGTTTGAAATCCTTCTAGACTTTAGCAGGGGTTAAATTAACTGAGCATTAAGTGGTAAGAGCAACTATCATGTCAGCTGCCCCACGCAAACCTCCACTGAAAGCACGGCAATACCAAAATGATAGAGTGCAAAAATAACAGGTCAGAAAAGAACACAGAAAATCCTGTAACGCTGTTATCCAAACTGTCAGCACACACTTGCTTCAGGTGCTGAATTCAGCTCCACTCCCCCACCCTTCTCAGCAGAGAGAGATGGGAAAACAAGGGAAGAAAGATGGGAAAACAAGGGAAGAAAGATGGGAAACCAAAGCCCTGGGGCAAGAGAGGACATTTGAAACACAGAGGTATTTCATGGGAGAAAAAAGGAAAAGGCCTTGTTTTGTCAAAAAAGGAGGTGGCAGAGACCTGATGACAACATATACAACCATTAATTTTGGCAAATCATTCAGTGCAATGCTGTCAGTCCCCAGCATAGTTCCTGTGCTCCCTGGGAAAGCACAGCAGCAGGAGCTGGTGGGACCCCCAGTGCGCCGTGAAAAACTGCTCTAATCTCCCCCGAGATGGGCTCATTTAGAGGCTGCTGATGCCCCCAAATGTAAAATACAGATGATCACGTTCATCTGCAGCACAGCAGCAAGACACTTCATCCCCACATGCCCACTGGAAGGAGAACCCCCCTGCAAACAAACCCCTGTCCTGCCACTCCAGCCTCGGATCCCCAAATAACCAGTTCTGTAACACAGATGCAGCTCCCACCCGGGGCTGGGTCAGAGCCACGATTCAGAGTGAAACAAATCAGGGCTTTGATCACTGAAAGCAGGATTTCACAGCACACCAGAATAAAAAAATACTTATATATCTTAAAGCAGAAGGCATACTCATAGGAAAACAAAAGGGGTCAAATTCATGTCTGGCTTTAGATTTATATCTATGAGAAGTTTCGCTCCCCCCACCTGAACAACCAGAAAACCCCCACAATGTTTTCAAGACAGTTTCATTTCAGAGCACTAAAATCACATTCTGAGCCAAGAAGCGTGAGAAACTCTCAAGCACCATAAAACCATCCCTGCTTCGGGTTCTTCTGGGGGCTTTGTTTCCACAGCGGCTTCCTGAGCTTCAAGGAGACAAAGCTCTTTCTTGTCACCAAGTGATGGTGCACCTCAACTGCCTCACACAGGGGAGCAAAGCCTGGACAGGAGGGAGGGGAGAAAACCCAGAAGCACAGGAAGGAGACATGAAATCCCACCATGAGGTCCAGCCTGGTGCTCAGCACCATCTGCTCCCCCCATCCCATGTGTGGCGATAGAAAACGGAGCAGCACATGGTTATATCACAGAATCCCAGACTGGTGTGGGTTGGAAGGGACCTTAAAGACCATCTCACTCCAACCCTCCTGCCAACGTTCCCTTGGAAGCAACGCCTTCCACTAGCCCAGGTTGCCCAAATGGTCCTTGGGGACCAGGGAGCTGCTGGGTCGAGGTAATTGTGGCTGGACCAACAATGCTCATGAAAGTTCACTCAACACGTCATGGTGAGGAGCAAGGGCTGAGCCACAGCAAAGGCAGAGAAAGCAAGACAAAACCCCAGGTCTAGGCCATCTGGCCAGGTTTTATTCCTCTCCTCCCCATGAAGACAGGCTGAGGAAGTTGGGGTTGTTCACCTGGAGAAGAGAAGGCTCCAGGGAGACCTTAGAGCCCCTTCCAGTTACTAAAGGGGTTCCAGGAGAGCTGGAGAGGGACTCTGGACAAGAGCCTGGGGTGACAGGAATGGCTTCCCACTGCCAGAGGGATATTGGAAAGGAATTCTTTCCTGTGAGGGTGGGGAGGCCCTGGCACAGGTTGCCCAGAGAAGCTGTGGCTGCCCCTGGATCCCTGGAAGTGTCCAAGGCCACGTTGGACAGGGGTTGGAGCAACCTGGGCTAGTGGAAGATGTCCCTGCCCATGGCAGAGGGATGGAACAAGATGAGCTTTGAAGTCCCTTCGAACCCAAACCATCCTAGGATTTCCCCAAACAGGACAGCTCTTCCAACATCACCTAAACACCTCGCACCAAACCGACCATCTCAGGGGGCTTCATGCACGTGACTCCAGCAAAAACAAGGGGCAGGAGGGAACGAGGGGAGTGACAGAGTTCCACAGAGCAGAGGCTGCTCACTGGCTGCTGGATGCTGGTGGTTGCACACTGCAGGCAAACCCTTCCCTTGCATCCACTGCTGCAGCCAGAGCAGGCTCCTGCCAGCTCTGGGTCCAACTTTCCACTAAGCAGCAACCCGAGTATTTTTAACAGACTCTTCTGTTTGCAGATTAAATTCGCAAAACCAACAAAAACAACGGCAACCGTAAAAAAATAACAAAGCGCCACCACCCCAAGGAAGCAGCCTGGAGCTCAGAGACTGCTCAGCTCCACAGCAGGTGAAAGCAAAGCCTGCATTTCCAAAAAAACCAAACCAACCTCCTGTCATTCAAATGGTATTTGAAAGTGAATGAGATGCCAACCAATCAACTCCCCGGCAGGATTCAAAGAACAGCACATCCAAACCTCAGGGCTGTGGCCAAGAATATATTTGCAATGCAGGAACACTACAGCAGCAGCAGCAGAAGCCGTTTGCAGGAGTAAATGAGGTTATTTTGGCAGCAGAGCGGATGTAGCAAACAAGCCACTTTAACTGAATATGGTAAACAGAGATGGAGTGATTATAGGAAGAATGAATGTAATCGGGTTCCGAGTTGCTCTGAATTGCCTCAACTGACCACAATATCTGATAAAACCAATGGAAAAAGTTCTGGTTTCCTCTTGCACATAATTGATTATCTTACTGAGATCTACTGGTTTATACACACACACACACTCACAGCCCTCTGAAATTCAGTTACTTGGCGATGCTGCCAGAAATAACCCAGAGCAGGAGCAGTTAGATGGTATTTATTTTTGTCTGGGGTCACGGACTCCAGAAGTGAGAAAGGATGCAAAGCCCTCTCCCAAAATAAGCACCTGGGTAGCTGAGATGTAACTGCTCTGATCCATGCTCAGACAACACAGCTTCTTACTTGCTTCTAAGACAGGGAGGGAATAATCCCTGGTGAGGGGAACACGCTGTGTGCCATTAATCAGACCTACCTCGGGGGTCTCCTCCTTGACAAAGAAATGCTGGCTTTGATTTATAAAAAAGATGGAAAAATGTCATTGGAATTTCCCCAGTGCCACGAGTGGTGCACAGAAGGGTGCACAGCCCTGGTGCATCCCTGTGCCTGGAGAGGGATGTGGGATACTGTTCGGAGACTAGCGAGCAGTGATTTGTGCTGGAGGGGATGGAGAGGGGAGAGGAGCAATGGGCCATGCCCCTTCCTGCCCCTTAGGTTCCTCTCTCACAGCTGCCTCGGGGCAAAGGAGTTTTGCACAGACCAGCTTGGATCCTTGCAGCATCCCATGGCTGCTACCACCTCCTGCCCCAGTCACACACGGCTTCTCCTTGCCTTGGCTTGTGCCAGAAGTTACTACAGAACAAAAAGCAAACAAAACCAAGCGAAACAAAACCCCAGAGGACCTGCAAGCTCTGCTCACTGTGGTGACAGTGAATGCTGCAACCAAAACGTGCCAAAAAGCTTGTCAGGCAGGGGATGGCCGGGCTCAGCGGGGTGCTGGGAAGCACAGGGAGCTCTCCTGTCGACAGCGGGAAGGAGCCAAACATCCACAAACAAGTTTCCCGTCTGAAATTAATTTACTTACTGAAACAGCACTCAGCAAAACCTGTGATTAATATTTTCCTCCCCAGGCTCCTAACATGACAAAACAATAATTAATGGAATATGAAACTGAACCCGAGTTACAGTAAGTGTAAAAATATTATTGTTCCTTTCATCTTCCCTTCTCTTTATCCCTCCCAGCGGTGGGAGACACCGAGCCCCGTGTCGGCAGCGTGGGATGTGCTCACTGCCTGCCCTGCTTCCCAGGGCAATGCTCTGCACCAGCAGGAACAGGGGGCTGATTTTTGGCCCCAGTCCCTGGTTACCTGGCTCCCTGCTCGACAGAGGAAATCCATCTGGGAGCTCAGGAGGAAGGTGATGGTGTAGGGGAGGCTGCAGGCACGATGGGGAGCGAGCCTGTAGTTTATGGCAGTGTCCATCCCTGTGGGATAGTGATTAAATGCACTAAAACAACAGGAGGGCAGCTGGGGGATTCAATCCTAAATACCATGTGCTGTGTTATTTTGCCCAATGTTTTCAATACCCACCTTCCTTTAATCTATTCCCATCTATGGTGCATCAGTCCCTGGCCATGCTCAGGTTGCACTCACCCTGCCTTCATCCCAAAAGCACTCACAGGCAAACAGCCAACTGGGGTTTCTAAGGGACAGCTCACAGCTGGAATAAACCAGCAGAAAAGGGTTTTAAATAACAGCTTCAGCAGCACAAAAACTGCTCTCTGGAAAGCTGAGAGCAGACATGCTGGGAGAGGGTGCCAGGCCCGGGAGGAGGTGGTGGCAAGGTGCCCATGGCCACTCCTGCCACCAGGGATGGCAAAGCTGGGACTCTTTCTACTAAAACCATGTCCTTCCCAAGGCAGGGACACCTTCCACTAAATCTGGTTGCTCCAAGCCCCAACCAACCTGGCCTTGAACACTTTCAGGCACGGGGCAGCCACAGCTTCTCTGGGCAACCTGTGCCAGGGCCTCGCCACACTCTGAGTAAAGAACTTCCTTATATCTAATCTAAATCCCCCCTCTTTTAAATCTAAATATTTAAATATAATATAATCTAAATATAAGGTCACCTTGAATCCTGTTTGCAGAGCAAATGTTTAAATAAAGCAATTCCTCGAGTCTTCCAGTGGACTTCCTTGAATTTTCATTTTTCTCTGCCTCTCTAAAGCACAAATGGATTGAGTTTCTACAAGTTGAAAACATTCTAAGTGAGGCTGACCAGATCCAAAATGTTGTGTACATTGCACATATACTATACACACATGCAAATTCACACACACACTTAGTATTGTATACTTATATATTTATATTCACTTTTATATATATAACACCATGGCCCCACAAATATAACCAAATATGTGTACACACACGTTGAGCCCCCAGTCTCAATCTGTTCCCCTCCTGCTGTACCAACCCAACTGGCCCAGGGTCAGGAATCCAGGAGCCCTGGGGCCAGGTGGGTGCATGGGCAGCCTCCTGCACCCCAATACAGCCCCACTCCCCCCCTACTCCTCACAGCCACAGGCACCCCACTGTACAACCACAAACCCCAGCTCGCAGGCAGCAGGGCTGACTGGGAGTCAGCTCCAAAAACCAGGGAAAAGGTAACTATTACGGCAAATAAATAAAATTTGTAAGAGTCTTCTAGCTCCTCTCTTTTTTTTCCCTTGTAGTTAACATGGTCTGGGACAAGCACAACCCATATTCGAGTCACACAAATAAAATCATCTGCTGATGCATGTTGTGCTCCGTGAGGGTTGTGAGAGGCAGGGGACATGTCACTGTGACACCTCGTGCTTTCACTAATGACTCCAAGATCAATGGCACGGAAGATGAAGACGAAAGTGA
The DNA here is from genome assembly GCF_003984885.1 of Neopelma chrysocephalum. Classification (NCBI taxonomy): domain Eukaryota; kingdom Metazoa; phylum Chordata; class Aves; order Passeriformes; family Pipridae; genus Neopelma; species Neopelma chrysocephalum. Next base: position 4,082,735 of record NW_020897756.1, on the reverse strand, counting down.
TTTAATTTTCAGATCAACAGATTACACAAGTACACAAAGTATTCCCTGTCAAATAAATGTGTTACCTTGATTCCTCCCATCCTCCAGCTGAGGTAGTAGCAGAACACTATTGCATTGCCCATTTTTCATTCTTTCACTCCCTCTGAGACCCTGGATATGGGAAATGCTCCACCAGACTTCTACTTTTATGTAGAAAAAACACAAAGCTGATGGAATATTTCCCTTGATAGTAGGGCACTTTGGTTGCACTGATAATTAATTGCCCAGATTTGCAAAACACTTGGAAGAGGAGCACGAAGAAAGAGGAAGAGTAAAAACATTAAAAAAAAACCCCAAACCCCACAGCAACTAAATCTTGACATGTGGGTCACAGGGGGCACAAGCACCAAACCTAATAAACAGATGGACAGAGGATAAAAGTGGAACTAGGGCAGGACTACAGTGGAGAGCCCAGGAGAAGAGCTGGGTGATGAGCTGGAGGCAGGGCTTCACTCCCTGTCCTCCTTGGGATCTTTGGTACCCTTCTAACACACCTGTGGCCATGGGATGGGGAGGAGTGAGGTGAGGAACACAGTTTCCCACCACCCTGAGCTTCTTCTCATCATCCAAGCACTTTTTGGAAGCCTCATCCAGGAACTGATTCAGCGGAAAACATCATGTTCAGCACCCAACCCTTCCAGTCAGCTCCGACTTCTGCTCAGCATTGGGCCACGAGATTTTTCGAGCTTGGTAATTAAAGCCCACTTAAAAAAATTTCCTCCATCCTCAAGAGCCTCATGATTTACTGTAGCTCCTACTTGAACTCGTGTATGTCTTGTATTTCCAGACATTATGTAATGAGGTTTTTGTGGTCCATAGAGCTTTCTCACCAATCTTCTGCTGATGCAGCCAACAGCAGTGACTGCACACTCGAACATCTAGAGAAAAGTTTTCAGTATTTTACACTAGATACTCCAAAAACTGTCATGTCACACACACACACACAAAATCCCCCCTCTCCAATTTATCTTACTGAATGGCAAGCCCAGGCAAGCCAAGGTTAGAAAGATCCAAACACAACAGGCTGATGTTCTGGTGGACCCCAACTGTGTGAACTGTGTTGGCGTAATTTCTCACACCATTAATCACTAAACCTGATGAAGAAGTTGTGGCAGATCACACCAAACCCCAGGAAGGTGATGGGTTACCCAAAGGGTGCTGTGCCTGTTGAAGGTCACAAGGAGCTGGGAAGAAGCATTTCACAGCCAGACCTCTACAGCAGCACAGTGTGGGCTCACACAGAAGAGCAGAAACTCATCTATTCCATTTCTAGCTACACCTGCTTTTTCTAAGAGAGCACCTAATCCTTGAGAAAAGCATGTAAAACTAAAAACTTTCCTGGAGTCTACCAGGTGACAAAAGAGGAGATTGCAGACACAGAAATAAGGGGTGATAATTAAAGGTATCTGCTCATACCAAAGGGTGGAATCCCACTTGGCCAACCTCCCATGCACGGTGAACACTTTGTTCCCATGGATTTCTTCATGGCACCTTGTAAGCTGGCCCCTGACATATGGAGACAACTGGGCTGATTTGGTCATGCTAAAATTGCTCTGAACTTTCTGCATCTGTACCAAGTCACAGAATCATCATAGAAAGGTTTGGGTTGGAAGGGACCTTACAAATCATCTCATTTCACCCCCCCCCTTGCCATGGGCAGGGACACCTTCCACCAGTCCAGGTTGCTCTGAGCTCCGTCCAACCTGGCCTTGGACACCCTCAGGGATGCAACTGGCACCAACATCCTTGAGGATGTCCCACTGTGCCACAGTGACTGCCCTCCAGTGCTCCCTTTTCAATTTGGTAGAGCAGCTGTTGCCATAACTTTCTTTTACTTATGTATTTATCAAAAATAAAGTCCTTCACACATCTCTCTGCTGGAGCAACAACCAAGCCAAGAGCTATTTGGTGAAAAAAAGGACATGGTGTCTGTGCCACCCCAGCTGTGATGGCTCTAACCAGTATGGCTGGTGTCAGGTGATAAATCAGATGCCCTTTAACTCCCCAGCTGAGCTCTGCACACACTACAGGACTGGAAGCACAAAGCTACAACCAATATTTTTACTGACAGGTGATAAATCACATGCCCTTTAACTTGTGTGCACCAGTTGCAAATTTAGTTAATTAGAAATTCATGCTGACTTCTTTCCCTGTATTATTTCCTGCGTGATTTACATGAGCTGTTGTTGTTTGACTGCTTGCTGGGATTAAGGCTCTTGGAAGCCAAGCGAGCACGAAGCACAGAGCACCACGACCTCTAGTGCTTTGCAGTCTGGAGGAATTATCAGTAGCAGGAATGAAGAAAACCCAAAATGTTTTATGGACATATGATGGGAACGTGGGGCCTTGCCAGCACAATCAACGGGTACAGCTTGCACATGTAAACCCTGTTCTACCATTGGGAGTCTTCCCTGAAAATACAAAGAAGAGCAGAAAACTCTTTCTCAAGCCTGCAGAAATACAGCTTCACATTGCAAATAGATAGAAAAAGCTCTTCTCTGGCTGCTTTTGGAGGTTTTTGCTCACCCCTGGGCAGCCTCAGCCTCTCAGAGCACCACAGTGACACCCAGCAATCCCCCAAGGCTCTCCCATGGGATTGGAGAAGGACTTCTCATCGGTGCCCCTCTGCATCCTCCAGTGCTGGGAGCTGGTGAGGGAGGTGGCCACCCACTCCAGTCACCCTGCCTTACAAAGTCCACACCAGAATTTGTCATTCTCCTCATTCTGGCAAATCATACCAACACTCATTTCCAACTATTTTGTCCCTATTTTTCTATGGACACTTTTGTGCTACCGATAGTATTTTCAGCTCTGCTACAAAAGGGCATTTGTTAAAATATTCCACGACTGCAGAAGACTCATAACAGATTCAGAAACCCAGTGATAATCATAATAATTTTTTAGCAGTTGTCTGCCAGACAGAATTATCAGCAAAAGTGGGGCGCTGTTATCTGCAGGAGTGGTACATGATACCTTCCCCCCCTCCCCATAAACTTCAATTATTAATGATGGAAATTTTTTCCTTCCTATTCTTCCCTTGGTGGGAAAAATAGCCATTACTGACATTTGCTGATTTAAATCTAATCCTCCTCATCTGCATGTAGACGAGGCTCTGTTTGATTCTGCCTATTGATCCAGCCAGGAAAAGGTACTCTATAACTTAATCTGATGTCAAATGGTGATGTGTCCTGTAGGAAATCGGTGCTGTAGATCTCCCTGCTATAAATATGTCACCAGAATTAACTGGAAGCACTAATAGGTCACTCAATGAGCTCTGTAGTGCACACAGGGCACCGTGAGGCTGCTGTCTTGGTTCTTGTGATTGATGACACCAAAAATTAGCCAGAACAGAGGGTTGTCAGCCAGCCCGGAGACAAGGGACTTGCTGACACGCTTTGTTCTCTGCATGTGCTGGGTCCCATCCCAGCCCTGTCACTTCTGAAACATTTAACACATTTTACATTAAAAAAAAATAAAAAAAATCCTACTGCAAGCATCAAACAATAGAAAATAAGCAGGATCTCTTCCAGCTCTTCCTTCCTGCAGTTTGTCCTGCTGCAAACACTGCCTTCAGCGAGCAAATAGAGCCAAGGGAGAAATCCTGGAGTCTTGTTGCAGGCAAAGAACCCCATGGAGGATGGAAAGCAGGCTCTGCCTGCACAGGGATAGCATCAGGTCCTGGAAACGTGGCTCCCCCTGCCCTGGAGATCAAAATGATCCCACTTTGCTCATTCTGAGCTGGTTTCTGCATATCATGCTCCAGCCAAAACAGCTCAACTCAGGAAAAAGCCTTTGCTGTTTATCTGTGTCCCTTCATGGCAGTTCATCACAGAATCACAGAATGGTTTGGGTTGGAAGGGACCTTAAAGATCATCTTGTTCCATCCCCTCTGCCATGGGCAGGGACACCTTCCACTAGCCCAGGTTGCTCCAAGCCCCGTCCAACCTGGCCTTGGACACTTCCAAGGATGGGGCAGCCACAGCTGCTCTGGGCAACCTGTGCCAGGGCCTCCCCATCCTCACAGGGAAGCATTTCTTCTTAAAATCTGATCTAACCCTGCCTTCTTTTGGTTTGAAGCCATTCCCACTTGTCCTGTCACTACCCTTTTCCACCCACCATCTCTCAACATAGGTTCACATCCTGTGGGCCTTTGGATAAGGGGTTACAAACTCCCACACTCAGGTATCCCTAATGCTCTCTCATCCTGGTTTGTTGAGCCCCACTGACCATTGCTGTTGGGTTGCTCATCATGGCCAAGAAGGCCAATCTGGCCTTCCCCTGGTGAAACCACCATGCCAGGGATGCTGGACAGGATGGACACATGAGCCCCTCAGCACTCACGATGGAGAAAATGAAACAGGAGTCAACTTCTGGGTGATAGGTCAGGTCTTGCTCTCACTGGCACCCTGAAAAGCAGCAGTTTTTGTTCCCAAAATGTTTGTGATTCTCATGGGGTGGGGGGCAGGACCACCCAAGCAGAGGCAAAGGGATGGTAGCACCAGGGCACTCGACTCACACACAGTGCTGCCAGTGCAACATCGATTTCCTTTACACATGGATGGGCCTCACACATGAATAAAGCCTTGGAAAAAGCCTTGGAAAAGCATCTGACCCAGCCCTGACCAACTGCCACCCCCTGTGCATGCAGAGCAGCCTGGAATGCTCTACCCACCCAGGTACAGCTTTGTTCTCTGGCCAAGAGGCAACTCAGACCAAATTGTCATTATCTTCCCACGGCCAAGAGAGTAGCACTTGGTGTATCACCAAGGATGCAGGAGGCAAGGCTGCAAGCCTGTCCTCCAAAGGCACACAAGATCCCACGTGTCCCTGGAGGAGTCAGGAGTCTCATCCACCTCCAGTTATCTTCAAAAAACTCAAAGCCAACCAGACAACCTCATAGAGTCCACGGGACTGTCAAGTCCAAAGCCAGTGAGATGCTTCCAGCCCTCCTGGATGAGTAGGGCTCCTTCTCAGGGTTGTTTTTATGGCTATAAATTATCTATGCTGGAAGTCTGCAAAATGGTGATGCTGAATGAGTCCCTCCACCCAACTGAGGGCAAAGTTGTCTTCAGACAGGGTCTTTCAGGTCTTTTTCAGCTCATGAGCTGGGGCCTCCTCAGGAAAAGCAAACAAACCCAAAACAGATTCAAGAAATATCCGAAGACAAAATTTGTTCAGAAAAACCTGACCTGAAACAGTCAGATGGAGCAGTGAGCAAATCAGAACTGGAATTTGTTGTTGTTTGAATGCTTGCTGGGATTAAGGCTCCTGGAAGCCAAGTGAGCATGAAGCACAGTGCACCATGACCTCTAGTGCTTTGCAGTCTGGAGAAATTATCAGACTTGAATTTACTGGAATCTCACCCATTTTCATAGAATCAGAGAATCCCAGAATGGTCTGAGTTGGAAGAGACCTTAAAGATCATCTGTTCCACCCCCCTGCCATGGGCAGGGACACCTTCCACCAGCCCAGGTTGCTCCAAGCCCCGTCCAACCTGGCCTTGGACACTTCCAGGGATGGGGCAGCCACAGCTTCTCTGGGAACCTGTGCCAGGGCCTCCCCACCCTCACAGGGAGGAATTTCTCCCTAATATCTAATCTAAATCTCTCCTCTTTTAGTTTAAACCATTCCCCCAACTCCTCCCTGGCAATCCATCACCCCTAACGTGAGGGCTGGGTTATCCTCAGTGCCGCCGTGGCGGGAGCGGCTGCGGTGCCGCGCCGCAGTTAATGCGGGAGCCAGGTGTTCCATAATCCCCCACCACAGAGAACACTATAATTGTTAGCTCTGTAACGAGCTTTACCAGGCACTGCACATTAACAGCTTCACCTCAGGCAGGGGAGCAGGCAGTGCTTCCAAACAGCAACTGGATTCGTCCTCATTATTTACCTGAACAGATGTTCGCTGTGATACTTCCCGAATCCTGGAGCTGGATATTTGTCAGCGTTAATGGGATTTCCAGGAGCTAGTTTGCTTTAAGAGCTCGTTTCCTCATTCAAATTGCAACAGTCACCGTTTTCTGGTTGTGTGTGCGTTGCCTCTTTCGCTCGTGATTATCTTCCTGGGTTTTCACTTTTCTCTGGGTCACTGAGTGCAGATCCATTCTAATTACTGTCATTTTAGCTTTTGTGCCGCACCCCGTCACACCACGATCTGGGCTGCATAAATAATACATGTGCTCTTTGTAGGCTTTGCTAACCCAAGACAGAGCCCTGCTCACTGCATCTCATCCAGATGGATGTGGCCATGGGCTCACCTGAAGCCCAGCTGAGGGAGGAGCCCACCACGCTTGTCAGCACTGGGCTTCCCCTTGCATGGGTTTGAGCATCATTTCATTCCTCTCTGCTCAGACAGGGATGCCCTCCTTCCACTAACACTCCTCAGTGTGGATGCTGACCTGCCTGCCCGAGGGGATGTAGTTATCCTGGTATGGCTCACAGGGCAGCAATCACTCCAAAGGTTTGTTGAACTAACAAGTGGTGAACTCCTCATGCCTTATGGAAAAGCTTAAATCAACACTGAAGCGCTGCCCTCCCAGTCCCATGCTAGTCCAGAGCCACGTGCCATGCACAGAAGCACCAAAACTAATTGTCTATAAACCCTCAAACCCTCTCTGTTGGGAAGTCACTGCCCTTCACCACCAGATCTTGCGCTGTGCTCGCGCTCTTGCGATCGGAAGAGGAAGGTGGTTACAGGAGGTGATAGAACTGCAGGATAACGATCTGCAAGTGATGACTTCAAGTGTTTGGGGTGTGTGGTGACCAAAACAATGAGGTTGCTGTGCCTTTGCCCCTCAAAGGGTGCATCCTTCCCGCTGAGAGAGAGAGAGAACATAAGAAAGTAACCGCAAGGCGCCAACGTGCTTTTGCACCACAAGCCAGAGGAGCACAGAGCTCATGTCAGGGTTCACACCTGAACACCCCAGGAACAGGAGAAGGGCTGGCTAGCTTTGAACAGGAAGGACAAGTTGTTTGTGAGTGATCCCAGCAGCCACATTGAAGATGGAACCCACCAGAGGCAGGATGGTCAAACGAGGTGAGCAAGACAAAGATGGGCACACACAAAATGTGATGGCCTTATTATTGCTAAGTTTCTTTAACTTACTATTTTATGCAATAAACAGCATTTCCATTGAGAGAAGCTTCATGGGGCCAACACACACAGCCACTGCCTGCAGGAGTGGTACACAACTGGTTTGCACCAAGTGGGACCTGCCACAGCTGCCAGTGCTGACCCCCACATCCTGAGCTGGCCGAGGGGACAGTCATGACCCAGCATGGGGCACCTGGCAGCAACAGCAGGCATGGCAGGAGAGGCCAGCCAGGGCTGCAGAAGGGGTAAGCTGTGTCAGGAGCCTTCGAATAAAGTTTAAAAATTCCGTAAAACTGCCAACAAGATTTATTAATGAGGCAACTATTTTCTCCTCTTTCCTTCGCAAGAAGGGACCTTGCATTCCCCTCTCCTGCTGCAGCCCGGGACAGCTGAGGCTGCTCGTTCCAGCTGGCTCCGAGTTGCTTCGTGCAAACCCTCGAAGGAACCAGCGTTCCTTTATCCAGCTGCGCACGAGCCGCACAAAACCCCGACAAACAACCACGCCAGACCGCTTGCAAACACCCAACAGGTCGCGATTCAGCCACACAAAATCACTCCTCAAACAATGCCTCGAGGCAAACATGGTCAATAAAACCTAACGGCGTCGACACCCAACTTGTGAGCAGAGAGAAGAATCGGTGGCACAGGGAGCTCATTGACAAGCCCAGACTTGGCCCGTCCTCCTGGCACAGGGACCGGCCGTAACTCAGCACGTCCTTCAGCTGACATCTGCTGCTGGGCTGACGCACAAGGACTCTCTGTCTTGCATCACGCGAGAGCCGCGGTTGAGAACCTTTAAGAATAAGCTATTTTCAGAGACCTCGTAATTCACACGGATCTTATCTGGGAGCTTTGTCTTTATATCTTTATCAGGAATGTTCCCCCGTTTATCCGATAAGGCGCGGATACGTTTCTCCGTAAGGAGATGCCAGTGACGGCAGGAGTTGGCATCTCCCCGGGCGAGCACACAGGGAGTCAGCAGAACGTGTTGCCCCAGGGGTGACCTGGCCTTGAGCAGAGGGCAGCACAGAGGGGTCCCTGTGCTGTGGGGATGTGCCTACCTTCAGAGGAGATCTCCCTGCCCCTGCTCCAGTGAGGCACACAAAGATGGAGTGAAGTGTCACAGGAGCAGCAGCACCACCAAACCAACCAGCATCTTCTCCCTGAGCCTATGTCAGTGCCAGCCACAAGTAATGACCATCACTGAGAACATCCCCACCAGAATAAGGCCAGTGCAGAAAACACAACTGTTAGAAATACTAAACTAAGAATCAGTGCTCTATCAGTTGCTGGCAAAATGGTTTTAAATTAAAAGAGGAGAGATTTAGATTAGATACTCAGATTAGATATTCTTTACTGTGAGAGTGATGAGGCACTGGCACAGGTTTCCCAGGGAACTTGTGGATGTCCCACTCCTGGAAGTGTTCAAGGTCAGGTTGGACAGGGCTCAGAACAACCTGGAATAGTGGAAGGTGACTCTGCTTATGGCAGGGGGGTGGAATGAGAAGAGTTTTAAGGTCCCTTTCAACTCAAACCATTCTGTGATTCTATGAATACCAGAATCAAAGATTTATAATTACTTAGGCATTTTTAATCCACTTTTCATTATGCTGGTAGTTGGGTATTGTGACTTAACGCCTGTACAAGGTAGAGAAAACTAAGACATCTTATAAGGACAACACCAGCCAGAATATCACTTCCCTGAGTCAGCAAAAGCTGTTAAACCCCTTTCTCAACAAGATCTAGGTTTGCTATCAGGTAAACACTTTCGCATTTCCTTTTCTTCCAGTAAAGAGACATAAATTAAAACCATATATTGCCTAGAATTGCAAAGGGTTGAAACAACACTGGGGATCAGCTCTGACAAGCCCTTGCTGGGGGATAGCAGTCCCTGGGCAGCACAGCCCATGAGTGACAAGGAACAGGAACAGCAAGTCCAAAGGTACATAGAAATGAGGAAAAAAAAGTATGAAGCAGAAGTGTTCACTGTAACAACCACAAATAAACCCCAAACCCATGTATCAGTTACTGGTTTGTCCCCTTGAGTTGAGCACAGATATGTCTCTCTTTAGTACTGAGAGTGAGTGAACATTTATTTAATTCTCAGCAGACATTTAACCCTTAGAAGATATTTAATTCTTAGCAGGTATTTAACACTTGGCAGAATGCAGTGGCTTAACCCCAGCCAGCAACTCAGCACCACGTAACTGCTCCTTCACTGCCCCTTCCCGGTGGGATGGGGAGGAGGAGCAGGAAAAAGGTAAAACCTGTGGGTTTAACTGTAAACCAGGAACAGTTTAATAACTGAAATAAAGCAAAATAGTGAACAGGACAGAGCGAGAAAGGAATGAAACCCAAGAAGGCCAAGTGATGCCCAATACAGTTGCTCACCACCCACTGACCATCGCCCAGCTCATCCCTCAGCAGCAACTGTCCCTCCTGGGCAACTCCCCCCAGTTTCTCCACTGGGAGTAGCAGTCTGTGGTATGGAATATCCCTCTGGCCAGTTTGGGTCAGCTCTCCCAGCTGGGCTCCCTCCTGCTCGCTGGCAGAGATTGGGAAACTGAAAAGTCCTTTGATTTAGGGTAAGCACTACTTAGCAACAACTAAAACACCAGTGTGTTATCAACACTACAAGCACACTAAACCCAAAACACAGCACTGTTTTATCCTACTAAGAAGAAAATTAACTCTATCCCAGCCAAAACCAGGACACGGATGACTGGACAGTACCTTATGTCCATACAGCAGGTACTTGGCTGCCACTTGTACTTGGAAATCCCATTCCAGCTGTCCGGGCAAGGCAACCTGCAGCCCTCACGCTGCAGCTCATGTTGTTGCCATCAGTCAATACTAACACCCAACCCATGGTGTGCTACACGTGCACTGCTGCAAAAAAAAGCTTTTAGAGTCATTTAATATCCTGGCTGGAGGTCACATTCAGACCTGGCACGTGCACACGGATCTGGAGCACGCTCGCTTACACCGTGATGGTCACGGCTGCTGAGGGCAAAAGCTGGGAGCAGCAGAGCTACAAACTGGTCAGAAGAATTTCTGCCTTCCTTCGTGCAGGAAAAATAGAAAAAAAATAGAAAAAAAAAACAACAACAAAAAAACCAAACCAACAGAAACGGTTCATCAGATAGATATAAGGAGTTAGAAACAAAAACCACAGCCACTTAAAGCTTGTGCACAGTGAAGTTACCAGGGCACTCACCTCCTGTTTTTGTTTCAATTAAGACAAAAGCATGTTTTTTTTCAGATCTCTATTAAAAATAAAATGCCAAAGGCCAACCTGCTGAGAGCCCTGCCCTGGGGGGCAGCCTGCAGGCACAGCCATCCAGGGAGCTTTACTGGTCTCACTGGAGGCTGCCCTGATATGTGTAACACTTCCACCCAAAACCTATTCATTTGTTGCAGCAAGGTTCAACCTCCCCTGACAGAGGAGACTCTCCAACCCCGTACTTGTCTTATCTGGTTTTCTCCCCTTTATTCCCAATTTCACCACGGTCGCATGGATGTTGCTCAATACCCCACAAAGCAGGTCCAAGAGCATCAAGGGTTTATTATTTCTTGGGAAGGGGGAAGGAGCATCCAATATATTTCTTCAGAGGAAGAAAAAGAGAAATGTGACAGAGTGAGGTCCTGGTTGCCCAACTTGCCACCTACAACGTAGGGGAGCAGCTCTGTTGCTTGCAGGTTACAGGTTGGTATTAACTACTCAGCATCTCTGCTCAATGAAAAATCACCTTACACACACTGTGCTCCACCTTTAATTACATCTGGGGAAGCCTCAGCCTGCAGGGGAAGAAATTTGGAACTGGCAGAAAGAAAAGGCAGGAGAGGGTTGGGCAAGAGCACAAAAGCAGCAATGTAATGGAGTCCAAAAGTAAAGTAAATGTAGCTTCTTGTCCCAGCCCTCCAAGTCTCTCTTTTCCACCTCTCTGCCTCAACACTCTCTGCTCCTCTATCCTGCCACAGGCAGGGCTTCCAGGAACCCTGTCCTACAGGTGGGCAAGCAGTTCTCATTCATGCAGCCCAGTTGCCAAATGGGTGATATTCCAACAGCCCCCACTGCTGCCACCCCTTCTCCCACAGGGAGGTGCCCAGGCAAGGCTCAGGCTCAGTCTGTGCCCAGCACATGCCACGGGCAGGCATCATGGAAGGATCGAGGCAGGCCAGAGGTCAGTGAGCTGCTCTGCTCATCAAGGACTCCACTGGTTTTTATGATGCTTTTTCAGTTTTTCTTACAGTTTGATGGCATCAACAAAGACAACAAGAGCTGGAACACCTGGAGTATTTGTAGACCAGTGTGGTGGCCTCAGCTGCTGGGACATGCAGTGGCACAGGCTGGCACACGCCACTGTACACCCAAAATCATCCCAGGATATCTCACTGCATCTTCCACCCTGCTCCTCTAACCATGCCCAACCAGACCTGCCAGTGTCCAGCTCCAACTTCTGCCAAAGACAGGGATTAAACAGAGTTATCCAGAGCTGCACCAAAACCCAGCTATATTCAAATTCCACAAATTCTCCAGATTCTCCATCTTGACCTTGGCTGATTTGAAAATCACGATGTGGCCCTTTCTGCACCTCCCACCTGCAAAATAACAAGAGATAGGGCCAGGCAGAGCACAGAGCCTTCCTTCCTCCTCCCCATCAATATTTTATCACAGCAAACACCTGCCACGCAAACAGCCCAGGGAGAAACAGGAGGTTCGTGGAACTGCCTCAACAGCAGCACAGACACCACAGGAAGCAAAACAACCTGTGCACAGAGAAGAGCAGAGCCCACAGAGCAAATGTTTGTGCGCTCCAAGGACAGGACAAATTCTGCTTTTGCCTGCACGGGGGTGCAACTGCTCTGTCCCTGCTGGTTTCAGTTACAGCTTCTGCAAAGGGCCGTGCGAGCTGTGCAAGACCTTTTCCAAAATCTGCTCAGCTTTGGGGGTTTCACTGTCGTCAGAGGCAGGAAAATGACTCCCTGCGTGGAGTCACCATCCCACAGGTCTGGCACTCGGAACCTCCCTATGAAAGCACTGGGATTCACAGCGAGATGTTGCACAAGGACAAGGGACATCAAAGAATTAGAAACATGGGGAATCCTTCATGTTCTCCTCTGAAGGATTCAGACTCAGCTTGCAAGAGCTAAATCAGGCCCCCCTGCCCAGGTACAAAGCATTCACCACTTTTTCTTTTTGTTTTAACCTTCAGAGAACAAGAGCCAAGACCAAAACATCCCCACTACTACCAACTTCTCCAGAGTCATGAGCTGCATGGGAAACATCCTGATTCCTGCATCTCCTCTGTGAGACAAGCACTCCTTGACACCAGTGCTCCTGGGATGACACCTCTGGGGGAGTCACCATCTGTTTATTACAGAGCACACACGGATCCGAGCGATCGGAGGTTATTATTTCTATTGGAGATGTGATTTCAGGCTGTGAGACAATTTTAGGCTGCACAAGCCTGAAATAACTCCCTAAGCCAAATTTATAACTTGTAACAGTCAGAACTATCATACCCACTTGTCATTTCATTAAAGACCCACATGACCCCCCTGACTTACACACACACTGGAACTGTCAGCCTGGGAACTGAAAGCAGCTGCCAGCGAGGCCAGGCCCCTTCTCACAGGATTGGTTTTGTCTCAGCATGTTCTTAAGGCATTAAATGCCACAGTGGGATGGCTTTTCTCACAGCCACATCCCCTCTGAGGGGGCCACAGAGATGCTGCAAGGGCTGGAGCCCCTCTGCTCTGGAGCCAGGCTGGGAGAGCTGGGGGGCTTCACCTGGAGAAGAGAAGGTTCCAGGGAGACCTGAGAGCCCCTTCCAGGGCCTAAAGGGGCTCCAGGAGAGCTGGAGAGGGATTTGGATAAGGAGCTCGAGTGACAGTACAAGAGGAATGGTTTCACACTGACAGAACGTGATCTATTTTAGATTAGATATTAGAAAACCTTTTTACAATGGGGGTGGTAAAACACTGGCAGAGGTTGCCCGGAGAGGTGGAAGATGCCCCAACCCTGGAAGTGTCCAAGGCCAGGTTGGATGGGGCTCTGAGCAACCTGGCCCATTGGAAGGTGTCCCTGTTCATTGCAGGGGGGTTGGACTAGAGGAGTTTTAAAGCTCCTTTCCAACCCAAACCATTTTGTGATTCTATGATGTAATTAGTGCCCATCCCCACACCTTATTGGGGTGTGATGCTGCACAGAGCCTCATTTAGGGGCAATAACCTGTCCTGTCCCTTTGGCTTTCCCACTGCAACTATGCCCCTCGAGGGTTTGCTCCAGACTTTCGGTGTTTCTGGTGCACGTCGGAAAAAACATAAATTCCCACTCTGAACAAAGTGATATCAAAGGACGTGACAAACACCAGATCCCGTTCTGCCGACACGCTCCACACCCAGCAGGGCTGGTAGAAGACTGAAAAGTCACAGTGTGTTTTTGGGCTGAAACCTGCCCTTTTCTGGGAACTGGAATTTTACATCTCCCAGGACACAGCCTTGTGTCACAACTGGAGCCATTTCACGTTTGGTTCTGTGCTGGACCGACACACACGGATACCCACGGCACCGGGTCACATGGAAAGGTCTTCTGGGGTCCACCATGGGGATAAGAAAAGTCCCTCCTGATTTATGCTGTTTATTTTATTTTCTCTATATGTTTTCTAAAACAAAACCAAACATGAAGTTGTGGTCATTGACTGCACCAAGATCATCCACAGTAGGAACTGTCCCCTTATCTCTGACACCCACCCTCCCCTCGCCGCTTGCAGGGACAGACCCTTCAAAATGATCTCTCCTCTCCCCAGACCACTCAGTGTGGGGACAAGATTAAATTTTCCTCCACAGGAAACATTGAGAAATCCAGTCTCTTTGGTAAAGTGATCCTTCCTAAGCACGAAAACCACGCGCCCATGATTGATGGAGTGGCTCCACTTTCAAACAGGCAGCTCATGCAGACAATCCCAAGAGCCAGAGCCCACGAGCGAGCACGTACAACTGCCTGCAGAGACAAGGGTTAACAATCTTATCTGGGGTCACCAGAAGAAATTCCAAGTAAAACCCACAGCACGCAGATTTCCTGCTTTCTAACCCAGTGCCCTATTTATACCTCTCTTTCTTCACAATGCCAGTGACAGCTTTTTCCTCACTTAGAGGCATGTTTCCTGCTTTCTGAGTTGTGACTTTCATTTGTAGCTCATTTCCATAACCTCCAAAATAGAGTTTCAGTGGAAGTGTTAAATGTACTGATAAATTCTTCATGAATCTTAAAGTTATTGGCAGAGAGAACGGGGGGCAATTTACCCTGTACCAGTCAATTGAAAATTATATATTTCAAAATCGTTTAATGGAACGCAGTAAGGTTTAACTCTGACTGATAAGGTAACGCCTTCCTGAGGGTGAGACCAATAACAGAGCCTATTTCCAAAATGCAAAGTCCCCAGCATGATGGCAAACAGGCTCATCAGTGCACAGTGACCTTCACAGTCTTCAATCTTTATCACAGAGCACAGTGACAAACTCAGGATCATGTGTGGGCGCTGCCCTGGAGCAGCACCCAAACAGCCCTCGGTGTTTGCCTCCCCAACCTCCTGGGCTCACCCCCACAGCGTGGGCAGCAGGGACAGGGAGGGGATTCTGCCCCTCTACTCCCCTTTTGTGAGACCCCAACCTTGAGTCCTGCATCCACCAGTAAGGCCTCCAACATCAAAAGGACCTGGAGAGAGTCCAGAGGAGGCCACGGAGATGCTCCCAGGGCTGGAGCCCCTCTACTCTGCAGACAGGCTGGGAGAGCTGGGGGGGTTCACCTGGAGAAGAGAAGGCTCCAGGGAGACCTGAGAGCCCCTTCCAGCACCTAAAGAGGTTCCAGGAGAGCTGGAGAGGGACTTGGGAAAAGGCATGGAGGGACAAGACAAGGGGGAATGGCTTCTCGCTGACAGAGGGCAGGATTAAATGGGATATTGGGAAGGAATTCTTTACTGTCAGGGTGGGGAGGCCCTGGCACAGGTTGCCCAGAGAAGCTGTGGCTGCCCCATCCCTGGAAGTGTCCAAGGCCAGGTTAGATGGGACTTGGAGCAACCTGGGCTAGTGGAAGGTGTCCCTGCCCGTGGCAGGGGGTTGGAACTCGATGAGCTTTAAAATCCCTTCCAAACCAAATCATTCCATGATTCCACGATTCCAGCTGATCAGGCTGTACTTTGATTAACAAAGCATCTTCTGCATGGTCTTTGCACATTAACCAGGAGATGGGCATGGTCCTGCTGCTGCCACTCCTCCAATTTCTCTATTTTAAAACACAAGAGAGAGAATGAGAAAAAAATAAGAGAAAGACAGAAAAAACAGTCTCCTCGGATTCTTATCCCTGCCAGAGCAGGAGCATCAAAAACACTGGCTGAACAAGTTGCACTAAATAATTAGGACACATGGGGGGACTAAAAGTAAAGAAAGACTAAAGCACAGATTTGCTGCAACATTTCCACTTCACTGGAGTTAGAAACAAGACACAAGGTGCCTATTCTGGAAAACCAGATGTGGCTGTGACTGAACAAAACAGTATGGACAGGAGGGAAGCAGGGAAAAGGAAAATCCACAAAAGTCGTTGTGACTTATGTTAGGATTTGAAGGTCAGACATGGAAAGAGCAAAGCCAGGGATGGAAGTGCCTTGCAGGAGCACCAGGGGTGCTGTGGGGTGAGCAAGGGCTGCACCTGAGAGGGCCCAACCTGAGCTATGGGTGGAGGCAAGGAAACATGGGGTCAGAGTCACCAGCAGGAAAAGCATCCAGCTGGGAAACTCCATGAGAGCACAGCCTGCCTTCCCTGGAGGGGATGTAGGGAGGGAGAAACCAGGGACTGAAGCCTTTGAAAGTGCCAGAGCACCCTTCAGGAGCAGCCCAGGGCAGGCTGACAGACCTGAGGGGACTGTGCCATCTCCTGCCCCATCACTCTGACACTGGATGCAAGTCATTCAGACAGCAAAACCCCCACAACAAAAGCCACAAGCACGAGGTCCCTGTGATCAGACGAGGTGTCATTTGGTGACACATCCCCTGAAGCAGCGAGCCCAGACCAAGGGGCACAGACCCTGCAGCGAGTCAGCTGCCTGTCCTCACCCTTCCTAGAAGGCTTTCACGGGTTGTAAACCCAAGCACAGTCACCACAGTCGTGTGTCACTGAGACCAAAGCAGCGTTAACTCAAAAATTAAGCTGAAAATGTTGACATGAAGCAGAGGAGGGAGGGAACAGGACTGGACAGTGCAGCAGCCATCTGACCCCAGCAGAGCTGCTCCCAGCCCCCACCCTCCTACAGAAACACACACACTCCCTGCCCCATATAAAATATTTGTGCATCCTACATAATTTAGAATCCTATTAAGTAACTTGACTCCCTTATTTTTCATAGCAGCAAATTCCATGAATTTTGCATTGAATAAAAATTTAGCAATCATAGCAGTTGCTAATTTCTGTGCTGTGCTCAGAGCAGCCTTTCACTTCCCCATAATGATTTTAAAACATTATCCTGCTGTTTCCTTTTTTCTATGCCTGGCATTGAAGAGCTCTGCAAACTATTTGAATAGCGCCGCTCTGAAAAAAAAAATCCTGTAAGGGAGGAAAAATTAAATTCAATCATCACTCTACCCTCTGTGAACTGTGAAAGTCTTGGGAACATGAAAAGGTGCTTTCGAAAGGATGTTAAGCATTCAAAAGATTAGACAGCAATGTGCAATTAAATGTGTTCCACAACCCTTTGTCAGAGTATCCAAAACCTTACTTCTGCATGAACTTCAAATCCTCCCACTGGGAGCTTGTTCAAGTGGTTTACTTTAAACCTGTACTTTAGATATTCCATACCTTTCACTTTTATAATTCTTCAGCATATGCTAACACTGGCAGAGTTAATAGTAACTGACTAATTTTAAACCCTATGATTACTGGAGCTGATTTATATAGTAGCTTCACTTCACAATACTGCGAATCAGGCACGCAGTAATTGCCAAGTTCAATTTTAGCTCTGTCATACTGAAGCATTAGTTTTTATGCCTCAGCTGTTGCCTCCTCCATGCTATAGAGGTAAGTTGATAATGCAGTAGGTTTTGCTGCTAAATATCATAATATTATGATACCCCATGTCAGATTCTTGCAAGCTTTGTGAGCTATGCATCATCTATTAACTAAATACTTTATTAAGGGAACGGTTTGAAAAGATTCCTATTCTAATTTAGCTCAGAACACTGAATACTGGAGGGGGGGGGAAATGCAGTGATTTAATTCCCCACCAAAAGTGACTTGGTGGAGAGCACCACTCATCATCATCATCATCATCAAGGGGCTGTGGTAGGAGATGCAAAGGGATCAAACCAGACCAGTGAACATATCCCCTCCAGGTGGGGCCCCTCACCCTGGCCTCAGGCCACAGCCTCTTGACAAATTTAGGAGCAGTGCCAGGAGCTATTTTACCCCTAAAAACCAGGAGTTTGAGGCTGTGAAGTCCACACCCAACAGACAGTGGCATCTTGGCCCAAGAATGGACATCTCAGGGCAACCTTCCCTCCCATCCCCACAGATGCTGCTGGCAGGGCTCATGGAGCACAGGTGGGACAAGCAGAGAGGACAGGGTAGAGGAGATGGGGGCCACCAGGCACCCCTCACTATGAGGAGAAGGGACTCCACAGCCCAGGGACAAGCAGCACTTGCAAGAGGAACAATACAGTGCTGCTGAAGTGCTGCTGCTGCCTCGCAGCTGAACCAACACACACAGCTGGGCATTACCAGTAATCTCTTAATAGCCTTTAAATCCACCCATCTCTTGGGCTTCAAGCTTTAAGATTTTCTTTCTTTCTGTCTTTCTTTTTTTTTATTAAAGTCTGCTCATATCAGATTTAACAAACATGGGCAAAGTGGAACTGCCTCCTTTCCCATTCACACGTGCCTTGGTGCCCAAGATCAGTGAAGGTGGTAACACGAGCTGAAGCCCCAAAGTATCAGAGAAACTTCATGGAGAGATGCCCAAGACACAGCCCTGGGGATGGAAGCTGGGCACCTCCTCTGTGCCAGGGAGGAATGCCCAGGGGCAGAGGAGTGGGGTCTGTGCTTTGGTCCAGGGTTGACCTTTGCGATCCTTTGTAAGGAAACAGCACAATGCAACAGAAAAGTCTGTCTGTACACTCACCTCTCACTCCTGTTGGACAGTCTGCATTGATCTTAACCCCTTCCTCCCCTCCACAGCTCCCTCATCCCCAGGCAGATGCAGAAACCCCAACCCAAGCCAACACCCACGTGCTGGCCCCTGTGGGGAACCAAGGGACCCTCCTCTGATGACAAGCTCAGCAGGCACTTGGCCATTCCCTGGGGAAATTCCCTCAATCAGCACTATCCTTCCCACATAAACCACACTGCAAACACAGGACGGGTGTGCAATCCATGATATTCCCCAACAACATGGTCCTTATTCCAGCTGTGAAGTCTGTTGCTTGGGAACTCAGCAAAACCCATGGGGACAGTGGTGACCAGTTCAGTGGCCACCTTTCCCACCTTTCCTCTCACCACTGGAGCAAGGCAATGGGCCTGAAAGTGCATGAGCTCATCTTTTACTATTTTTTTTCCCCAGTTTTCTAAAAGAAAGCAGATGACATGCTAAGCAGCGAGCATCCTGCAAGCCTGGAGAGCTGGAGCTCCACTCCAGTGTGGCTCAGAGCAGTGCCCAGGGCTCCCTTAGCACAGGCCAATCCTGTTCCCTGCAGCGTTTGGCAGGAGAAGGTGGGGCATTCCACACACAGAGGAAGAGGAAGGAAGAATGTGGGAATTCCACCAAGTGTGTGGTCACCGGGAGGAAGGAATAGGCTTGATGAATTTTCCAGCTTTGATGATTTTGGTGAAACCATAAGCCCTGTGCCTCAGGCTTCAGGAGCCCGTGACCACAAATTATTTGACCACAGAGCCCAGGGAATTCAGAGGTGGAATCAACGTCTGAAGTCACATTTTCTGCAGCCCACCAGGGATGTCTCACCAGTCCCACTTGTTTTAGAGCCTCTTCTGAGGTCAGTGCTGCTGACACTCAACAACCTGACACAAACCACTGGTGGCTGAATCTGACTATGTGTAACATAGTTGTAGGATGCTGATGACACCTATGTTTTCAGAGGTCTTCTGAAGCTAAAGCTGAGCTCAAACCACACTTTCTCACTTGCATCACACCTGTAGTTTTTTATGATCATCTAATGATTTCCCAGAGTGCAAACTCCCCATCAAAGTGGAGGGAGATGCCACAGCCCAGCCACAACCTCACCAAGCCTGTGCAAGAACACTGATTTTCTCAGCAGCAGGACAGGGAGGACCAGCCTGGGGTTGGACATGGGTCTCTCTCAGCACACAGGGCAGGACCATGCTCTGGTCTTGGGCAGCACAGGCCAGACATGCTGGTAATACAGAACTCACAGCACTGAGATTCTTCTACAAAATAACCCTGGAAAGAAATCCCCTGGTAGCAATATCATTTCTCTCTCTTTTATCTGCCCACATGTGCACACCTTTTGTCCGTCTTTGCTGTTTGTTTTAGGGACCATCCTTTCCCAAGTGCCAGGAGAGCCCATTTCAGCTGGGGCCTGAGAACTCTGCTGGACCACACACAGTTGCAATGATACCCAACACAAATTTTTGCAACCTCCTAAGTTTAAACAAAGCCTTGTACCCACAGGAGCCACAAAGGAAGTCAGCAGAGCTCATCTGTATCCTCAGCTCACGCAGAGCTGGGCCTCTCCACTGCCACCACTACACTCTTGCCTGCAAAGAGTCAGGGAGGTTTGCATCCTATGGGCACACCCTGGACAGACAGAGTAATAGAATCATGGAATGGTTTGGGTTGGAAAGCACTTTAAAGATCATCTTGTTCCACCCCCTGCCATGGGCAGGGACACCTTCCACTAGAGCAGCTTGCTCCAACCTGGCCTTGGACACTTCCAGGGATGGGGCAGCCACAGCTTCTCTGGGCAACCTGTGCCAGTGTTTTACAATTCATATTGTAAAAAAAAATAAAAATCCTTCCTTATATCTAGTTCTAATTGACCCTCTTTTAGTTTAAAACCCTCACCCCTTGTCCTGTCAGAACAGGCCCTGCCTAAAAAGTTTGTCCCCATCTTTCTTATAGGCCTCCCTTAAGTACTGAATACACAAGTTTGCACAGCATTTTACCACCCACAGTTCCATGGCTTCACACCAGCTGTGAGCTCTGTTTCACTTCTGGGCAGAGAAGGGGCGCTGCCACAACCAACACTGGAACTCTGCATCCTGGGTGAGGCTCTGGAATGGAGCTCCAGCATCCAAACCTGTCCCAGCAGCACATCACACACAACCCTGCACAGAAAACACCTCCTGCCACAGTGGGGAACTAATCCCTCCAGCGGGATATCCAAGTCATCCCCGCCTGCGTTTTACAATTTGCAGATAAAGGACTAAATGTAACATTAAGCTTAAAATAAAAACGTTAACACCTTAGCACAAAGAGATCTTGACTTCTCTTTCTAATGCATTTAGCTGCTTTTTAAGAAAACGTCCTCATTATTTTGTGTGAAAGGAAAAAAGGCAAGCAGGTGGTCCTGACTGTGTGTGTCTCCTACCACAATTATGTGACTAAACTGAGCATTTACACAGGTCTGAACAGTTGCTTGCAATGGGTGTGCAGACAGCAGAGCCCTCAGATGCTGGTCTCCTAACACCTGCTATATCACACAGAATCATGGAATGGTTTGGGGTGGAAGGGACATCAGAGCTCATCTCATTCCACACCCTGCCTTGAGGAGGGACACCTTCCACTAGATCATATTATTCCAAGCCCAGGTTGCTCAAGCCCTGTCCTACCTGGCCTTGAACACTTCCAGGGGTGAGGCATCCACATCACTGGACTCTGCAGATGTGGATCAGCAGACTGGATACTGCTGATTTGTGAAACTGTGCCAAGTTTGCAGCAGCCTCAGCTCCCTGTGTGTGTGCATGTGCAGTCTCTGGCTCTGGACACGGCCGGGGTGTGGGTGCTCAGGAGCCTTTGGTGCTCAGGCTGTGCAGGTTGACAGGTGACTGCCCGTGCGAGGCACCTCACGTGCCCAAGAGCTTTCATGCAATTCCTGACACACACAGCACCAGCAGTGAAGCGCTTTCCTACTGCTTCCCATCACATGTGTCAGGGTTAGATAAAGTTAGGGGAGAAAAAACCAAACCAGAAAACCCTCAAACTGCAAGTGCAAGTTGGGGTTCAGATGAGAAAATAAAAGTTACTACACCCAAGTCTTTATTCATGTGTTGACACATGGGGAGTCTACATTTTATAATGCTGGAAACCTTCTTACCCTCCCTGCAAACCACCCCGTGCCTCCCAGTTTCAGATGTAAATGTTTTAACCAATTTGTTGGGGCGAGATGCAGCATCACTGACGTGAGGGAAGGGAAGGAGCATGAAGGATTACACCAAGAACCAGCCCCCAGAGACCTGTGTGATGCACATCCCCACATCATGCTGTCAGCTCCAACATCCAGCTCCAGAGGGGTTTATTTGCTCCAGAGGAGGAATTCATTTTTCACTCAACTAAAGTAACCCCAAAGTGCTTTCAAACAATATTCCTCTAATAGAGACATTACAACAGCCATTATTTTCCTGTTTAGAGTTAAAGTAAGCAAATACAAAGCTAACTTTATTTTAAACAAACTACCATCGTCACAAAAAATAGATACCAAATAATCTCCTTCACCATTTAGGGAATTTAACTTCCATTTTTGCTCTTATTGAAGGAGACAAGAACACCAGCTTGGCAAATACCAGTTTGTGCAGCCACATGATAAGAAACTGGAAAACATTTCCCTCCAAATCCTTTTGCCTTATGAGAGTTAAGAAAGCTCTGTTTAATAACATATTTAATTTCAAGCTCTCTTTCCTCCTGCTTTCTAGAAAAATGTATATTCCAGTGACCCACTGAAAAAAATATTCTTTCTAAATTATTCCCAATTATTATGTTCTTGAAAGTACTCCTAGTTGTCCATGACCTACTATCAGGCTTCCTACCCATCCCACCAGCATCCATAAGGATTGGGAGGGGGTTGTGTTTGCTGCTACTCCCAGATAAATCCAAAAGAGCTCAGAGGAAGCAAAGAGATTTGTTCCACAGGGAGCAAGCCCAATCCTTGTATCCTCCAAGCCACAATATTGCTTGTTCAGACCATCTCTGAGCTCAGGCATGTTGGACAGAGCATGGAACTCCAGGTCACACTCAGCATCAGTCCACGGGGCAACTTGATGAGCACCAAGGTGATTTTTAAATGTCAGATTTATTAAGGAGCACAAACATACCTGGTCACCTTCTGGGAAGCACCCCAAAGCTGCCACTGTTACCATTCCAGGGGTTCTTTCTATGCAGGGAAACTTGGAGCCGAAGAGGGCACAGGTTTGCAGGTGGGATGAAATCCTGAGATGCCCAAGCCGTGCTGCAGCCCTCTGGCATGAGCAGTCCTGGGAGAAGGGCTCCAAACAGGGTGGCAGGTGGGAGATCTTCGCCAAAAACACCCAAGTGGGACTGCACAAAGCTTTGTGCTCTCTGCCCTGTCATCTCCCATGGATGCCATGGCAGTGCAGAGCTCCAGCAGCAATGTCATGCCCTGCTTTATAAAGCTCTCCCAGGGTGGAGGCTCCATCACTGCATCCCTGTGCTCCCAGCAGGACTTCCTGCTCCTCAAGGATTTTATTTGACCAGGTGCAGCACAGAGGAGAAGAAGTGAAGACTATTTCTCCCACCACAACTGTTGCTCAGTGAGCCCTGTGCAGATTATATCCTTGGAACTGCAATCCTGTCCTGCAGCCCCAGCACAGTGCCCAGCACAGGGCAGTACATGCTGCTGCTGCCAGTCACAGCACTGGTCCTCAGCCCAGATGGCATCACTGCAGCTTTCAGTGCCCCTCTGAGCACAACCTTTTGGATGCTGGGGCACCTTACAGGAACACGCTCTGGTGTCACACAATCACAGAATGGTCTGGGCTGGAAGGGACCTTAAAGATCATCCAGTTCCAACCCCTCTGCCATGGGCAGGGACACCTTCCACTAGACCATCCCACCACCCCTGTACCCCTGCCATAGGACCCACGCAGACACACCAGAAGGTCCAACAGCTGCTGGAGGCTGCCAAGAACATCCTTTTTAACCTCCAGTCCCACAGCAATGCCACCACAGAAGAAATACAGTGGCCAGGACACCAAGACAGCCTTGGTTGGATGCAGCCCCTGAACCCCAATTCATGGCTGTGTCTGTTCCACTTCATCCCTAGTTTGAGAAATGACATTTTTTAGCTGAAACTCAAGTGACACATGAAAACAGTGTCCTGCACATGCAGGTTGGTTGTTGCATCTCACAGCCCCGTTTTGATGCTGCAGGAGCATCAGGCCAGTTTCCCCCAGCCAAGGAGCCAGTCTGGGCATCCTTTAATTCTGTGGCAGTGTGGATTAACTGGACACTGCAAGGGGAAGAGATGTACAGTTACCTTAAGACTTCATCAACCTTACATCATGGCTAGGCTTCGCGAACGAAGATTTGGGAAGGGCTCTACCCATTTTTCATGCAAGCGCGTTGGTGGCTAAAAAGGCCAATACGAGAAAGGCAAGTCCGGTTGCAAAAGACACAGCAGAAAGACTCCTTAGATGGTATATTCTGCAAGGTTCGATTCTTTCTGCGTTGTCTTTTCTCCTCAAGAGTGATCCTGCGTGCCTTCTCAAAAGCATCAGCAGCGTTATAAATGGTCTGTCTCCAGGCCTCCCGATTAGAGGCCAGAGTGGACCAGTTATGGTGATCAATATGCCCGAGGCTGAGTTGTTGCTTCAGGGAGTCCTTGTATCTTTTCTTTGGAGCTCCTCTCTTGCGGCAGCCAGTGGCAAGTTCACCATAGAGCAGGATCTTAGGGAGGCGGTGGTCCTTCATCCTAGAGATGTGCCCTGCCCAACGCAGTTGCGTTCTCAGGAGCATGGCCTCAATACTTGTGATTGCTGCCTGTTCGAGAACAGATGTATTGGTCACATAGTCTGACCAATGGATGTTAAGGATTGTACGGAGGCAGCGTTGATGGAAGCGTTCTAGGAGACGCAGGTGGTGGCGGTAGATGACCCATGATTCGGAACCATATAAAAGAGTAGACAGCACTATGGCTCTGTAAACACTGATCTTGGTGCTTTTCTTCAAGTGTTTATTACGCCAAACTCGTTTATGGAGTTTTCCAAAAGCACTGTATGCCTTCGCTAACCTATTGTCTATCTCCCCATCAATCTTACCATCTGAGGAGATGAGGCTGCCTAGGTAATTAAACTGTTGGACTGAATTGAGTTCTGACTGGCCGATGGTGATGTGGGGACGGTGGGGGACTTCCTGAGGTGCAGGCTGATGGAGAACTTCTGTCTTCTTTAAGCTGACTTCCAGCCCAAAGAGCTCAGCAGCCTCTGCAAAGCAGGATGTTAAACGCTGCAGAGCTGCTTCTGTGTGGGCAACAAGGGCGGCGTCATCAGCATAGAGCAGCTCCCGGACAAGATGGTTTAGGGTCTTAGTATGGGCCTTCAGTCGCCTTAGGTTGAATAGGCTTCCATCAGTACGATATCGAATGTAGATACCGTCCTGATCATCGAGGTCTGCCGAGGCCCTTTGAAGCATCATACTGAAAAAGACTGTGAATAGGGTAGGAGCGAGAACGCAGCCTTGTTTCACACCATTCTTTATTAGAAAGGGCTCAGAAAGTGTGTTGCCATATCTGACTTGGCCGTGCTGATCCTCATGAAGTGAGATGATCATTTTAAGGAACTTGGGGGGACAACCTAAACGTTCCAAAATCTGCCAAAGACCTTTTCTGCTCACAGTATCGAAAGCCTTGGTGAGGTCGACAAAGGTTACATAGAGACCTTTGTTCTGTTCCCTACACTTCTCTTGCAGTTGTCTGAGAACAAATATCATGTCTGTGGTGCTCCTGTTGGCTCTGAAGCCACACTGACTTTCAGGTAGAATTTCTTCTGCTATAGCGGGTATTAGTCTGTTCAGGAGTATTCTTGCCAAGATTTTGCCAGCAATGGAGAGCAGAGTAATACCACGGTAATTTGAACAGTCTGATTTAGTACCTTTCTTCTTATACAAGGTGATGATGACTGCATCACGAAGGTCTGAAGGTAGTTCGCCTAGTTCCCAACAGCGCACCACAAGCTCATGAAATTTAGCATGGAGTGCAAGGCCCCCATGTTTCCAGACTTCAGGTGGAATTCCATCAACCCCAGCTGCCTTGCCGATTTTCACCTGCTGTATGGCCTTGAGGGTTTCTCCTAGAGTGGGGGCAGTATCCAATTCGTATTTCACTGGTTGTTGTGTGATGGACTGAATTGCTGAGTCTTGTACTACACGGTTGGTACTGAAAAGAGTCTGAAAGTGTTCAGACCATCTATTCAGAATGGAGGTTTGATCTGTCAGAAGCGTTTGACCATCTGCACTGAGTAGTGGGCTTTGGACTTGGTATGTAGGCCCGTATGCTGTTTTCAGGGCCTCATAGAATCCTTTGTGATCCCCTGTATCTGCACATAGTTGAGTTTTTGCAGCTAGATCGGTCCACCATTTGTTCTGGATGTCACGGAGTTTCTGTTGGAGCTTGCTGCAAGCAAGACGAAAGGCTGTTTTTCTAGCGTGACAGGAAGGCAGTGCAAGATGTGCTTGGTGGGCGGTTCTCTTCTTCCTCAACAATTCCTGGATTTCTTGATTATTTTCATCAAACCAGTCCTTGTTCTTCTTGAGGGAGAACCCTAAGGATTCTTCAGAGGATTGCAGGATGCTACTTTTAATATGCTGCCAAATTGTTTCGGGAGAGGAAACTGCAGAATCTGTGGAATGGTTATCAAGCTTAGTTTGAAGGTTTGCCTGGAATCTTTCTCTTACTGTGGCTGATTGGAGATCGTTAACTTGGAGTCTTCTCCTTGGGATACTGCCCCTCTTGGGTTTGAATTTGAGATAAAGGTTGAGTTTACAGCGCACAAGCCGATGGTCTGTTTGACATTCTGCGCTGGGCATCACGCGGGTATGGAGGACATCGCGGACATCTCTCTGTCGCACCAAGACATAATCAATGAGGTGCCAATGCTTAGACCTGGGGTGCATCCAGGTTGTCTTCAGACTATTTTTCTGCTGAAAGATAGTATTGGTGATGGTGAACTGTTGCTCCGCACAGAATTCTAGCAGAAGTCGACCATTATCGTTGCAGTTTCCAACACCATGCTTGCCTAATACTCCTTTCCAGGCTTCAAAATTCTTACCTACTCTGGCGTTGAAATCACCAAGGATAATGATCTTATCATCTGCGGGCACCTTTTGGGTAAGACAGCGCAGGTCAGTGTAAAATTTATCTTTTTCAGCAGGGTCAGCTTGGAGAGTTGGGGCATATATACTGAAGATGACAACGTGTTGGTTGTTGTTTAGTGGAAGGCGTAGGGAGATAATGCGGTCAGAATCAACCTTACAAAGGCTAATTTATTAGCTGTTCTACTCCAGAAACAAGTTCTGCCTTCATTTACACCTCTGCAGATTCACCAGCTCAAAGGAGGTTTCAGAGGTAAAACTTGGACAAGTTTTATCAATGAATTCAAATCTTGAGCTAAATCAGAAGGATTTACCCTAATCCCCTCCAAACATTCATCAGCATCACCTGCCAGCTCAGCAGGACTTAATCCCTTTTTAATCTCTCAAAAACACTGGAGTAGATGGGGAAGAGGTTGGAAACACAGCAATGGTGGATCTCTCTCTTATTTTCTTTTTTTTTTTTTAAATAATTCTGGCTGACAAATCACATTAAGCAGCATGTGGAAATTCACTCAGATTTTGCTAATATTACCTTCCAGGTAAACAACTGGTTTGACTGGGAGGGCTACACTACCTGGAACAGAAGAAATGCCCACCCAGAAGCCTTGAAGGAACACCAAGGAATACCCTGAAGTATTTCCATGAAGGTGCCTCAGGAGCTGGAATCCCATTTCTGGCTGGCAGCAAGCACAGGGGCAGCACAGGTAGGCTTTGCCCTGGATCACGGGGAGGGATGGGGTGGAGATGCACCAAGTGGCAGCACAGAACCCCACCCACAGCACCCACCAACACTGCTGCAACCCCACCAGCAGAAACACCGGCCAGCAGTGCCAAAAAAAAATCAAGCTCTGCTACGCAGGTACCGCACTCTGTAAACAGCTCAAATCCCAGCCCTGAGCAACTCACAGGGGCTTTTCGTGCCTCCTACTAAAACTCCCAGTGACAACAGCGATGTGGCTCAGATGGCTGGAGTTGTCATGGCCAGTGCCCTCCCACCCCCTGGGTGCTGAGCCAAGGGGACCCCTGGCACCACGTGCCCGATGGCAGCGGAGCCGGCGCGGGGGCGAATCCGATCCAGCGCCTTTGGGAGCCCCCGGATCAGGGCGTTAGTGTGTGATTCGAGGTTTACATAACACCACCCAGCGATTTTGGCAGAAACAATTGGTATTAGCAAGGAGAGGGAAGCATCAGGAACAGCCGGCAGAGCAAAGAGACACCTCTCGCAGCAGCCCCCGGGCTAAGAGGAAAATAAATAACAAACGCAGCAGAAGCAACAGTCGGGCAGAGAGGAGGAGAGGGGAAGCCTCTGCAAAGGGAAACAGAGCCTGAATTGTGGTTGAGATGAGCAGGGAATTAAACTTTCCTTTGTCACCTCCTTCCCACCCCTGCTGGACGAAGCTTTCCGCTTCATCACGGAGCTCCAGTCATGCCTGCAACACGAACACAGCGGAGGGAGAGCCGTGTTCCACAGGGCTGCAAAGCTGGGAGGGCTGAGCAGCTCCTGCTGAGCCTCCACCAGCCCCAGGGCCACTAATTCTGGGGCTCAGTGGTGTCCAGCAGGGACCCAAAGTATGGATAACCAGCCCTGAGGAGCCTGGATCAGCTGGCAAAGCGCCGCGCTCCGAAACCTTCGGTCGCACTCACTTCGTCATTTTTAAGTCAGCTCAGCCTGGATGTTGCTGGGTTGCACCTGGGATGTTACATTTATCACAGAATCATATAATATTCTGAGTTGGAAGCAACCCACAAAGATCATCGAAGTCCAACTCCTGGCCCTGCACGGGACAGCCCAAGAATCCCAAAACAAATCCAGCAAATAAAGCAGAAGCCCCAAGGAAGGCTGGATCTCCCCACTGGCCTCTCTAGTGGCTCCAGCAACAGCCAAAGGGATGAGGCCACCAGTTTCAGGTTGCCAAGGTAGCCCCTGTCCTGCTGTAGGTGCCACCCTTGCCACCAAGAATCACAGAATCGTTAAGGTGGGAAAAGACCTCTGAGATCACTGAGTCCAACCATTGATCCAGCACTGCCAAGCCCACCACTTATGTCACTAAGGACCACATGTGCATGTTTTTGGAAGCTCAGGCTCAGAGCATGGGACAGCAACCCCCAGCCCCATTTCACAGGATCTGAGGACATCTGGTCCCTCAGCACTCCAGGCTGGGGACCCAGTGATGGGAAGAGCTCCAGCAGCTCCTGGGTCCTGGAGCCTTCATGCTGTAACTGCACTAAGCAAGGAGACAGCCCGTCCTCAGGACCTTTCTGTGCCAGGCAGAGGATCCCTTCCAAGCTGGCACTGCCCCCATGCTCATGGCACAATGACAGTGACACAAACTGAAGCCCCAGATCCAGCAGCAGGCTCTTCCTGCCTCTGAGCTACCCAAGATTTCCAACTCTGGTGGCAAATAAGAGGCTCCACTTGAGCTTCAGAAAATTATGAGGCAATTCCTCAAAACAAGAGGATGTTGAAATCCACATTTCCCAAAGAATTCAAGCAATGCTTTCCTGAAAATGGGAATTGTATGTGTGACTTCACATGCAGCTTGTGGAGGGGATCTCTGGATAGCAGGCCTCAAAATCAAACTCAAGCAGAAAAGTTTCCATGATAAACTTGGATTTGCCTGTGATAAAAGAACCTATTTTAGAATCCAGTTTGAGTTAGAAGGCACCTTAAAGACTATTTCATGCCATGGGCAGCGCAGGAAGGTGCAAGAGTGGGAGAAGTAGATGATAACTCTGTAAAAGGCTGCCCTTGTTTCCAGCTCTTCACTAATTTCCTCTCAAATTTGCACACTGTGACCTTTCCAGGCAAAAAATAATTTAAAAAAATATAATAAATAAATAAATAAATAACAGTAACACACGCAGGGAAAGGATGCCAGAGCCAGCTCTGGAGCCTGCAATCTCCATCCCTGCTCCTCCAGGATGTGTTTCTAAATCTCAGTCAATACCACATGTCTTCCAAGGAACGAGGCATTTCACATTTTATTAATTCCAACTAAAGCCCTTTTTATTACAAACTTTCTATTTAGCATTTGATTGCAGCCGTCACCACTGAGACTCTCACTGTATCAGAGCAGCAAATCTATTGATATTTTTCTCTCCTGCCATCTCAATCCCAGAAGGTGCTATTGGAATTAGTTTAAATACACTTCCAGAGCTCTTTTCCAGCCTCAGCTATTTTATGATTTTAAGCCTGTATTCCTTTCTTTGGTGCTCTCACACAAATTTGGGAGCCCACTTCCACCGATGACTGAAGCTACATGTTGTCATTCCCACCATGATGTGGCCTCTCCCAAAAGAAGGCCACTACATGCCAACTAACTCAGAGGGCTGAAAGATTATGAAGCTAAAAATACCATTTTGATATTTTTCCCCTTTTCAAAGCCCAACTCTTAAGTGGAAAAACTCATTTAATGTAGTTTTCAAAAAACCAACACTCTGGTCTGATTTAAATCAGACGGTTAAATACTCCACATGTATCGTTTGGCACAGCCAGGACAGAACTATCTGCTTTGCAAACAGATGGCCACCCACTATTAATCTGCCACCTTGACACAGAAATGCAGGTTGTCAAATAATTAAAAAACAAATGCCACTACTAGTCTTCAGTTCACATTATGACCTGTAGCTTTTTCTCTTTATCTTAAGGGGGGTGGGGGGAATTTATTAAAAATATATAAATAAATAAATAAATATATACATATACATATACATATACATAAAAATAAAACAACCACCTAGTAATGCAGACACAACTCTGGTTTTCTTGGCATCTGATAAATGCTGTTCTCAGCTTTAACAGACTTATCATGTTTAAACCACTGTGTCGCCAACATCAGTCTGGGGTAGAAGAGCCCAGACCATAATTCCAGTGCTGGTCCCTAAATATCCCCAGATTGAGGCCTGACCTCACTGTCTGGCTGCAGGGTTGGACCCATGGCGCTTGCTGGAAGGTTTTTTTTCTTCAAGGGCTGTTTGATCTTCAATCAACAACGCTTATCAGTGGTAAAGTCTGCCAGCCATTCCCAAAAGTTGGATATTTTTAACAGCACATTCTTCTTCTCCTTTGAACGCTATTTAGAGACAAGATAATGCAGCAGAGGAAACGTTGCCTCCCTGGGTTGAACATGGACAAACAGAGCAGGATCCTATCGGGGGGAGGAACATTTTCCAGAGCTACAAGCCCCAGTTTCTCTGTCTTATGTTGCCCCCAACCCCAGTATTTCTGCTTTTTCTTCTTCACATGAGATCCAAATGCTTTTTTGTGCCCATTGCATAAGTTGGGACAAACCAAGATAATTCAATTAAATGTTTCCATACAAAACTTCCCCTGAAGTTTTCATAAATTTGATTTCCACACCGTCAAAGTTTCTTTTCTTTTTGTTAAGGACTCCAGGGCACGCTGTCCCTCTTCTGACATGAGCGACTAGAGATGTAATTCCCCTAAAATACATCATTCTTCCATTGCAGGCACACTCTGCTGAGATGGCTCACTGTATAAAAACCCTTTGTTCACAGAAGTACCCATGAAAAGTGAGAAACAGGGAGTGGATCTGAACTGTTACTGACAGAGAAAAAAAATTTAGGGTTCAGTAACTGTAAGCGATGACACAAAATCATAGAATGGTTTGGCTGAAAAGAACATTAAAGAGCACCAAGTTCCACCCTCTGCCGTGGGCAGGGACACCTTCCACTAGCCCAGGTTGCTCCAAACCTCATCTAACCTGGCTTTGAACACTTCCAGGGATGGGGCAGCCACAGGTGCCAGGGCCTCACCACCCTCACAGCAAAGAATCCTTTCCCAATATCCCATCTAACCCTGCCCTCTGGCAGTGGGAAGCCATTCCCTTTGTCCTGTCACTCCATCCCTTGTCCCCAGTCCCTCTCCAGCTCTCTTGGAGCCCCTTTAGGCCCTGGAAGGGGTTCTAAGGTCTCCCTGGAGACTTCCCTTCTCCAGGTGAGCACCCCCAGCTCTCCCAGCCTGGCTCCAGAGCAGAGGGGCTCCAGCCCTTCCAGCATCTTCACGGCCTCCTCTGGAGTCACTACAGCAACTCCACATCCTTCTTATGTTGGGTGTCCTCACCTACCACCTTCCCAGGCAGAGGGAGGAGATGTTCAGGGCATTAACTGGGTAAACCTGGCTGGAAAGGTGAAGCTCATACACACGTATAAAAGTGGAGATCTGCATCTTAGGAAAAGAAGAGACTTCTGGGATGCCCTGTGCTCTGCTTGCACTTCTCCAAGGACCCAGATCTGCTGCAATGAATGTTCAGTGCTCGGGATGGCTCAAATTATTCATAAAATACTTCTGGGGTGCCCAAAATGAGCTTCTGGAGACTGAGACCCAGAGTTTTGCAGAGAGGATAAATGGCAGAGGCATCACACAGCCCTTCCCTCCCAACCCTGACCACCAGCAAGTGCAGGCTCCACCCTGCAATCAGGAGATGGAGAAGAAGATGAAGAAGAGGAAGATGTTTTTTTCTAGAGAGCAGAGGAGAGGAGAGGAGGATCGTGGTGCACAGGCAGACAGCCGAAGGGAAAGGGGATGGTGCCTCCCTGATGAGTCCAGACGGGAATGGAAACTCTGAGTCATCCTTAGGTTTTGTGGGAAGAGAAACCTGCTCATGTGATCCAGTTAATCTGATAAAAAAGTGCTCCTTGCCATCATCAAGGTGGAATGGGATCCATGGGGTCGCAGGGGAAAATACAACCTGGGTGACAGTGACGACAGTGAAGTGTCACCAGAAAGGAGGGTGGCATGTGGCAGCACACCCAGAGCTTGTCCTCCCCTTCCCCTGAGCACCACAGAGCCAGGGCTGTCCCAGACCTCCTCCGCAGGACAGGGGGGTCTCTGCTGCCTGGAAAAAGATGCACATCGGGAGCGGGGAGAAGCAAGTTCTGCAGCCACCCTGCTGGGGAACAGGTCCCTGTACTGCCACCCCCATTGTCCAGCTCCTGCCAAGTCACGAGATCCTTAAAAACACTGAAAAAAAAACGAGGCAGCACGAGAGCAAGAGGCTGAGTCCTTAAACCAACAGAAAAAAATTCAAACATCTACATTTTAAACACTGGCACAATCCTGCCTCCCGTGTCCAGGTCCAGGCCAGAATTAGAGTCAAGGAACTGCCTCGGACCAAGACTCACCCGATTCCTGCAGATCAGGGTCCTCAGAAGCCACGTGCAGCAACAGCACAAACCAGTGCTCAAATAATCTCTCCACAGGAACAATTCCTGGTCCAGGGCCCCCGTTAGCACTTCCCTCCCAGCTCCCTTCACCACCGAGCTGAGCTGCAACCGCACAGTCGTCAGGAAGAGATTTAATTATATCTGCAGAGGTCAAGCAATCTATGCAAAAGATGGTGGTGGAGGAGAGAAATTCTGTGGCATAATGCAAAGATTTCCCCTGCAGCAGCACGGCAGCCAGGGCCATTTCTCAGAGAAGAAATGGCATCCATCAGAACAAAACCTCCAGAGGGAAACAATAGGAAGAGGTGGAGGGGAGGCAGACAATTACTATATTTAAATCTGGTCATTTAAGTGCAAAATCAGGCAATTTAATGCTGTTTTCTATCACTTTATTTGTATTTTTTTAAGAGTGGTTTGATCAGTGTTTGCTTCAGTAAGTTGTGTTGGGAGATTTCTCCCCCCTGAAGCTGAACTGACTATACACTATAATTATATATTATATGTATTATATAATTATATATAATATGTATTTTATATAATATATTCTATATAACATATTTTATATAATATATAGAATAATATAGTGTATATTGACTATTACATATAATACATAATTTATAATATAGATCAGAGCATACATATCATTTATATATACTATAGAATATAGCATATAGTATGTTATATATAATTTATGTACAGTATTACAGAATATATATTACGTACTATATAATTTAATTATATTAAAACAGGTGTATAAAATCACAAAGGTGGAACATTAGAGCTTAAACCTCCAATTAGGAATTAATAGTCTGAAAGCTCTAATCACTCTAACACTTTACCCTGACTTGAGAAACACTGAGTAAGACATCAAGAAGAGGCAGAGGTGGTGGTAAACGACAGTTCAGACAGAAGCCTTGCACTCACCGGATGGAAAATTGTCAAGGAAAACACATTAGCAACACAATAACTTATTTTTAATGTAGAGCTGTTAGGAAAACACAATTATATGCTTCATTTATGCTGCGAGATATAACCCAACTTATGGTAAAAGCATTTAGAGCTCGTTTTGTAAAACAACAGAGGAGTACAAAGGTAACAGGGAAAAACTGTGCCCCTCGAGGGGATCACACTCCCCCCGCCCAGTGGGGCCAGTCCCGGTGGAGCATCCTCACCTCCCGCTCCTTGGATCCACCAGCAGAGATGCAAAGTGAAGGCAGAATGAAAATAAAACATTTTTCTTCAAATGCTGCAGAAATATCACAATGGTGACAACAACCACCGGGAAAAGGGCTGGCACTGCCCATCTTTACAACGAGCAAGAGCTGGAAGGGCTCTGTCCCAGGTGCTCTCCCCCTGCCCTGGCATGAGGATCAGCAATGCACTATCCAAGCTATAGGATGCTCTGGTGTGTTACAAGCAAAATGCAATTTGTGAACAAGAAGTTTTCTCCATTAGGGATGCACAAACTGATCCCAGCACCTACTGCAAGCTCAGATGTCCGAGTCCAGAGCTGTTTGTGGATTTACCCCACAGTTATAGTGGCATAACACCCATAGGCTTTGGACCACTGGTGTAGAGGACAATGTTTATCATTGATTTGAAGAATCACAAATAAATCAGAGAAACTTGTACAGTTTTGATCCTGAATTTTTGGTCTCTCGGTGCCTCTACTGCTGTGGATCAGGCCCTTGACAAGGTCATTCAGAACCAGCCTCAACAAACATGTTGTTATATACAAGTCAGACCAGTCTTCAAAACATCTCACAATGTTCCAAAAACAACCAGATTAAAGCCCTCCCTCTGCACATGCAGAGAGAACAACAATTTCTATGAATGGATGGACATTCATTACTTAGCTCCCAATCCCTGACTTAAAGCCCAAGGCACAATGGAGCTTCAAACATTTTCTGCTCACAACCCACCAGAGACAGCTCCAGAGAACACAGGGTTGTCCCACTGAGCAGCTCAACCACTTTTCAGAGGAAGCTCTTGCCCATATTCAAGGCTTAAAAAAAAATCCACATTTGCAAATGAACAGGAGCTGCCTGCCAAATGAGAATGAGATGGGCCTCAAATTAAAAATCTGCTGGACTTTGTTCTCCATCCAAAACCCTCCATCTCCAAAGAAAGATTTATGTTACTTCAAAACAGAGTTGGCTTCGAAAGTAGAAAGGGAAAAGAATATATTTTATCTTCCAGAATGGCAAAGCTGTTCTGGAACAAGGAAAAAGGGACCATGTTTATCACTGCAATGTACAATTTATTGTGAAAGTCAAAACAGAATGTTCCACAGAAATGCATTTGCTACATTGACCCAGGCTCATACCAGCAGCTCAGATCCCATTTCTGAAGGGTTCTTAAAAGAAGAAGAGAGCATTGGTTGCAGATTAATACTCATCCCATGACTAGTAGATTTTAATTATCCATAATTTATGATGGTGTATTGGCAAAATAGTTTTTGCAAGACAGAGGGTGTGTTTGGAGATGCAAAGACAGAGAGTCCTACCAGAAAGATCCAGGAAAAGGTTTGATGATGCTGTTTAATCCTAGAGAAATGCTGCAGGGTTAACAGGGCTCCCCAGCATTCCCAAGCACCACAGGCACCTCCAGGATGACAGGAGTGTGCCTGCTCTGCAAGGATTCAGCATTCCCAGGCTGGATCCTCCTCCTCCCCATCAATCAATCCTTGCCCTCGGTGGAAACTGGGCACCGTGCACTGGTCATTGTAACACCAGAAGCAGTACAAAGAATTTATATTTAAATATACTTCTGCAGGAAGAATAGAGAGATGTTAATTCACTCCCCAAAGATGCCCCTGGGGAGCAGGCAGCAGGATCACTCCTCCTGCATCACAGCATCACTGCACACCCAGTGTGAAAGAGCACAGGGTACTGTGCTCGGGCAAGATTCCTGCCATGTGCCTCCCTTGTCAAGGCAATTTTTCCTGAGCTGAGAAGGAAAAACTCCCTCCTGTACTCTGTGGACTCACACACACAATTTAGGATCTGGGAAAATCCTTCCTTGCTGGTATGTCAGCCAGCACGCCGTTGCTAAAGCTCTGCTAAGAGCAAAACGAGCCCCGGTGTTACTGAACTGTGTTTTTTCCCATGGTTTACTTATTGTGAAGTACAGCTGAAGAGTCTCTCTAGAGCTTAACTGGGAAAAAAATCCCCAAATTTTCTTGAAGCAACTAGAGGGATGTGAAAATACCCCACCATAGACCAAAAATGCCCTTAGGTGGTGCAGGAACACGCTGCCTCTTACTTAACAACACCATCACAACACACGGGCAGCCTGATATCCTGTGAGAGCTCCACTTTCACGGCAAGGGAGCACGAGGGGGTCTGCAGCAGACACCAATGCCCCAGGAAAAAGGCCAGAGGGAACAGAAAAAGGGGATTTAGACCCAGATTTAAATGAGGAATCCAAAAGAGAGGTAAGTGTTTCCTTCAGCAGGGTTCAGGTGGCCGATGACACAGACGGGTGTCGCGGTCTGGACGAGGGCTCCTTGCACAGACAGTACCACTTTCAGCTGAACATCCCCAGTCCCTCGTGGCCACTGTGCAGACACAAGACATGTTCCTGCTGTGCAGTCCCAGTGCTGGAGCAGGTCCTGGATGCAGCTCACGGGAAGGAGGCGAGAGGTTGTCATCGGCGTGGGAAATACTCCTCACAGCGGGGTCCTTCGGGGTGGCTCTGGGAAGGTGCTGCTCCTCATCACCCCCACACCTTGCACTGAGCCACTCCAGTCCTAAAAATCCTGCCAAGGAGCATCAGTCCTCCAGTCTGCGAGCACCAGGAAGTTTGGGGTTGGCTCCACTTCCCAGCTGCCATGGCAGGCTGCTCCCTGCAGGATCAGGTGACAGGGACTGCTTTACACGGGGAGCCCTTTTCCCCTGCCTTGGTGCCACCGGTATTCCCGATGCATCAGAACTCCTCACCAAACACAGGCAGCAGTGGGGGAGGCTCCTTCTCACCCTGCCCGACAGGGTGGGAGGGATCCCATTATCCACTCATGGGTGTCCAATCCCTTGCTACCCCCTCCATCCCACTCCCAGTGGCCAGTCCTTCGAGGGAAAACAGGGATGCTGGGGAAGCGGTTAAAGAAAAGGTGCAAATACCCCCTTTCGGGGGTGGCCCTGACTGAACATACATTCCCATTTCATTATCCTTCTAAACATCCCTTGTCCTTTCAGAAATGGAAATGCTGATGTGCAATAGGGCCCTCTGTAGCTGCAAAGAGAAATTGTGGCTTATTTGCAGGGCACAGGTGGGATGGGAGACCTCCCAGTAAAACTATATCACGTCCAGTAAGTGCACAAAACAATTCCATTAACATTTCAGGATGCTCTGGGCTCAGGCACATCTCCACAGCAGCTCACAGCGATGGGCAGGGCTCTGCTGTCCTCCCAGTGAGTTATTTATGCACAGTGACACGGCACAGTCCTTCCCAGCCTCACTGCCTCTCCCCAAATAAATAAATAAATGAAGCAGCCCTTTGGAACAAAAAAAAAAAAAAAAGGTGAACCTGAACACAACAAATCCTTTAAATCAAAAGGTTTTAGAGCCCTTCCCTAAACTCAGCCAAGCAGAAGACAGCGAAGGGCCTGTAAATGCTCCTCACCGAGGGTCCTTCCTAGAGATGGGTTTTATCCAGGATATCTGCATGCGATAGTGGGAGAACTTCTGATTTTTCCAGTCCACCCTACCCTCCTCTGGAGCTTTATGAAGTGGAAATGCTTTGAGGCAGACACTGTTCTAGCCCAGCTCTGAGCTGAGCTGCCAGCACCAGGCAGGAGCGATGGGATTGGGACTGGTGTGAGGTTCTGGAGTTTCCCAGAGTATCCCGTGTGGCTGCGAGAAGCAGGAGAGCTCAGGCAGTGCTCTCCGTGGCAGGCACAAGATAACAGTGTGCTGTGGGTGATCCTTGGTGGCATCCCACCCCACACCAGCCGGAGTTCTCCAGAGCAAAGGCAGCAGGAGCCACCACCACCCGCTCCACGGTTTGACGCCAAAGTTACAACCCTTATACCTGCACTCGGCCGGGAAAACAAAGTCAACCATTTCGTCTCTGGCTTCCTTCCAGCAGCCTCATCCCACAGACAAACGTGCACGGCTGTGCATAAGCAAATGTCATTTGATAACTCAGAAAAGAAAGGGGGGGGGGAGGAAAAAAAAAAGCGCCCTGAATATCAGCAAAGGGTAAGTCACTTCCTTTCTTCTCCCGCTGCCTTAAGATCCTCCGTAGCAGTGACAACAGCAGCATCTGGTGGCAGTGGTCAGTACCTGGGGTGCTCCTCTCCGGTGTCCCATCCACCCTGGCCGGCACCAGCACCCATCGCACCCGCTCGCCCGCCCGGGCTGAGCTCGCTGCAGACGCAGAGGAGGCGATTCCCCGCAGCCTCCCGGCCGCAGCGCATCAATTGCGACCGCCTAATCCGGGACTAATCTCAGGGATTCAGGCCACGGATGAGCTCACGACGAGGGGCCCCGTGCCCCAAGGCTCGGGTGGGCACTGCCGGGGGCACACGGGACCACCGAGCCCCGGGGCACGGGGCTGAGGCGCTGCGGGCACGGCCGCCAGCCCCGGCTCCGGCACGGAACGCTGGACGGCAAACTAAAACCATGCTGACATCTAACAACTTCTTGGTAAAATCGAGCTCCTAAAGCCAGCAGGATTCGAGGGCAGCCGCAGTTCCCAGTGGCACACGCTCACATGATCCCAGATTTCGGCTTTCACACACCGCGGGCTGATGTTTCAGTGGCACGGGTGTCCTGCTCCCAGGTGACCCAGCTCTCGTTAAGTATTTTAAGAGCATATTTAGCATTTTAAGAGCAACGGCAATGATAATAAACCAGTTTGAAACGGGCGGCATGCGGATACAGGCGAAAACAACGAAAGTTGTTTCCTTTGTGCGTAATCTGGCATCTCGAAATAAATGAGAACTATTAGGTTTGCTACAACTTAATAAAAAGATATAAATAACCCAAGTGGCGGAGAACAGTTAAATACATACCCTGACACATAAAGACTAATTTGCCGTGTCTGGAAAGCCACGCAGGTTTCCCTCTGCTTCTGTCGAAAGAGTTTGATCACAAACTAACACAACACTGAAATGAGCCGAGAGCATCCTGAGCTGCCGTCCCAATGCAGGAAAGTATTTTCTCCCTTATTAACTTTTTCAAAACAATTACCCGAATTTGGCCCGGGAGGCAGCAAGGATTCTGTCTCGGGTGATCCCCCTCCCTCCAAAGGGATCCGTATCCCACGGCTTTGTAGCTGAAACATCAGCGCTGTTTACCCACACCAAGGAAGACGATACTAGCAGAGAACTCCTTATCCCTGAAGGAGCATCTATCCCCTCCGCTTCGCCTTTTCTAGGATGAAGGAAATTTCCTACAGCACCTCCGCGCTCTCAAATATCCCCTGCGCATCCCTCTCCCGTTACAAGAGGAGGGTGCTTCGCTTTGCAGCTGCAGCGAGCGGGGGAAATGTGGGTTAGGGAGGTCTCGCCGCCGCGCTGTGGGTCTGGGGAGGCACACAGACACCCTCACCCCCCAGGGCTGGGTGTCTCCTCCGCGGGCGCGCAGGCAGGTGGGGGGACGGAGGCGGGGGCCAGAGCCCCCGCTCGGGAGGAGCCGCGACCCGGCTTGCGAAGAAGGTGCAAAACAACAACACGGCGAAGAACAACAGGAAAAAAGTACCCGACAACAAACGCAACAACCACCACCAACCCCCCCGCCCCCCCCCAGCCCGCGCATCGCTCCGGGCCGAGCGCCCCCGGAACGGAGAAGGTTAAACGAGCCCGGCACGGACACACCGACACCCGCTCCCCCCGCGCTCCGCTCCCGGCCCGCCCCGCCGAGCAGCGCCCCGGGCTCGGGCTCCCCCCTCTCCTCTCCCAGACCACTTTCAAAATTCCCTCCCGCCGGAGCCCGGCGCCGCCGGCACTTTCCTGCCCCTTCTCCCCGCGGAGCAGCGGCGGGACGGGGAGCGCGGCCGCCCCCCCGGGGGGGGACCCCCCGCGCCGGTACCTTGTTGCAGTGATAATAATCCAGCGGGCCGAGGCAAGTGGGGTCTGCGCCGGGCAGGGAGCCCACGGCGGGGGGGGGCGGAGGGGTAGAACCGAACGTCCATGCCGGGGCTGCGGGCGGCGGCAGGCGGGGGCTCCAGCGGGCATGGACCCGGCTGCGGCGGCGGCGGTGCCTCTGGCGCGGGGAGAGGGCGGGGAGAGGGCGGGCGGCGGCGCAGGGGGGGCGGGCGGCGGCCCCCGGCCCGCCCCGCTCCGCACCGCCCCGCGCCGGGGCCGCTATTGTTCGCGGCGGGGCCGGGCGGCTCCTCCCGGGCTGGGGCAGAAGGGATGGAGCCCCCTCGGAGCCGGCCCGGTGCGGCCCCTCTCGCCCGTGCCCGGGCGCCCCGGCGAGGGGGAGGTTGAAACAGCGACGCCGCTTCCCGCTCCTCCTGTCACATTTTGTGTGCCCCCCTCCATCCCCCCCCGCAGCCCGCACCGGAGCGCCGTGCCCGGTGTGCCCTCTCCCGACACAGGACGGTGCCCAGCGCTTCCCTCCGCACCTGGCGCCCACCCGCCGGTGAAGGATGCTCTGCAGCGCCCTAAATAGGACCCCATTAGGGACCCCCAATAGGCTTGGAGCCCCTAAGTGCACCGTTTCTGGAAGCGCCCTCCCCACGCGCTCTCCCACCCCGGAGGGAACAGCCAGCCCCAGCCTTTGCACCTGGCATCGGCTCCCCAAGGCTCGGAGAGCCGCCTTCTCCCACCACCCGGATTTCCAACGCTCCCGTCTTTATGGACCCTGCTGCTGGAAGGCAGCACCCATCCATGGCCACCCTCTCTGCCATCCAACTCCCGCGGGCCGGGACTCGCAGGGCACAGCAGAATGGAACCCCCAAATGTGGCCGTGGGGAGGGAGGGTGGAACAGGGGAGGGGGAACAGGCTGGACGCGCAGGGGTCTCCCTTCCTCGCTTTCCCGCTCCCTTCCAACATCTCACAACAGATCCCTTTAGAGAACCGGCCCGGTGGGGGAGAATATTATATCCGGAGTGTTTTTGCAGTACGTTATCCCATTCCCAGATAGAGGGGAACGCTTGAAAGTTACGGCGGCCGATCCATAAGCTCCCAGAGAGCTCACAGGACTGATGGAGTCAGTTTTCTGGCAAACCTCCGCTAGAAATGGGTTTGTTTATATATTTATTTTTTTAAGAACCTCATGACTCCGAAGGCAAATTTGCCATGTGCACCCTACAGGACTCTCTGTAGCTGGAAAGCTGAGCTAAATAAATGCTGAGTTCTTCCACGAGCGTCTTTCATTGCAAAAGCGTGGCCAACTCCTGCCAAATTCAAGGAAGGGGGAGGCGGGCTGGGGTTTCGAGGGAATGCCAGCTCCAGGAATCAAGTGATTATGTAAAAATCGTAGCTCTCATTTAAATTAAAAACAAGCTTTCAGCCCTCGTGATGGTGGAAAAAAATTGATTTAAGGATAAAAATTGACTTGGGCACAAAAACTGCTTCACATTTATTATTATTTTTCGAACACTATGATTTTTGTGGAGAATCAGCATCGATCCCTCTCCATTCAGCAGCAAAGCAGGTCGGCTTGGGGGAGTTCTCCACCAGGCAAGCTGCTCCAGGGCTCCAGGTCAAAGGCATTACAGAGATGTATAATATTTTGCATTAAAACTTTGAATATCTGTTCTCAGCTGATCTGTGCCCTTCCTGATTTACACACACCCAGAAAGGACTGGTTTCCCTCTCTCCCTGTTTCAGCAAATACTGAACTGACATGTCACATTATTAGAGCTTCATTATTTTTGTAAAACCCTCCCAAGCAGAGTGACTGGTATATTATGAAGTATAAATAATTAAAACTAAATGAGAGTTGTCAAAATAATGGAACAAAGTGTATTTTATGATGCATTATTCTGGCTTGTTTATCCACAAAATTCAGTAATTAGTAAGCAGCCTCTGAGTCATTAGCAAGGTTTTACTGTATTATTATCTTTATTAATTATCATAATTATTATATTTCATATATTGTGGAGTCATTGCTAGCAGCTTTGCAGTTAAGGCTGAACTGGCTTTTCCACTAAAAGCAGGATTTAATTCTGTTGTTTCCCACAAAAATTAACACATTTCATCACCAAACGTGCAGCATCTCCCTGGCAGATACAACCCAATTTCTTTGCAGTGCCAGAGACACCCCAACGATCCCTTTCAGACCATTTAAAAGCTTATTTTTCTCTGTTTTCTTAATGCCTCTTCAGATTTGCAACAATCAGCCCTGTCAAACT
Organism: Neopelma chrysocephalum; assembly: GCF_003984885.1. Classification (NCBI taxonomy): domain Eukaryota; kingdom Metazoa; phylum Chordata; class Aves; order Passeriformes; family Pipridae; genus Neopelma; species Neopelma chrysocephalum. The sequence continues at coordinate 4,040,764 of NW_020897756.1, read as the reverse complement.
TTGCACATTCGTGTGCCTCCGTTAGACCTCAAACAGAGACTGATCTGAAACACCCGTTGTCACAAAGTGTTATTGCTATTAATATCCAGAATGCTTTTATATACATATATATATTATATATATATATATGCTGAGGGAAGCTGGCAGAGGAAACACTCTTCATCAGATGAATGTTCTCACAGCTCACCTCATGTCTTCAGTGCTGCTTCTCCTCGTCAGACTGTCAGAAGAAGATGACCCAGGGGAGCTGAGCATCATCCTGAGCATCCTCCCTGCCCAGGGCCTGGGGAACGAGGTGTCTCCAGCCTCCACAGTTCTCTGCCCATGGATCAGCAGCTCCTGCTGCCCCAGGGGGAACCTATCCAGCCTCACCATGTGTTCAGGAAGCCTCCAATTTGTACCCGCTGCTGAATCCTCCTTCAGCCTGTTTTTACCCACATTTCAATGTGTTTTGTCCCTGTGGCACTTTGGTGCCTGTGCTGTGGAGCAAGTGGAGGTCTACCAGGAGATGCAGGTTTGGCTGAATCCCTGCTCTCCTCTAACACTTTGGTGTCCCTCTCTGCATAGGATCAGCAGTGGACCATGGAGATGCTGCCAGGGCTGGAGCACCTGTGCTTTGGAGACGGGCTGGGAGAGCTGGGATTGTCCAGCCTGGAGAAGAGAATACTCCAGGGAGACCTTAGAGCCCCTCCCAGTGCCTAAAGGGGGCTTATAAGAAAGATGGGGACATTTCCTCAGGGCATGTTGTGATCAAGGCCTTGAGGTTTGGCCAAGCATCCAAAGGTGAAAGGAAAGGTCTGGGATGGCTGAAGAGAGCCAGTGACACCAGCTGAGCCACAGCATTCCCAGCAAGGCCAAACCGAGCAGCTAAACACAGACAGGGAAAGATCCCAGTCCTTTTGTTCTTTTCCCAACTGACTCCTCACAAACCCCAGAGCATTTGTAGCTGCTTTGGTCAGGTCGTTGAAAGAGGAGCTCCCAACATGACAACTCACATTTCATGCCTAACATTAGCCCTGGAACAGAAACAGCAGAGTGTGATTATCTCAGCAATCCCATTTAAGCCACATGGACTCCTCACAAAGAAGAGAAAACTCTGCAGTGAGTATTTCTAAATATTAGACTAAATCTGAACAATCATAATTTCCAAGGCACCTTTTAGAGGCAGGAAAAAGTCTCTGAATATATCAGTTTCATTATTTGTTTCAAAGTGGTCCTCCTCCCCTCAACAAACCACCTAGACAGCTTGCTGAAATGATTTTTCAAATAATTTAGCACAGTGCACTTTATTACTTTAAAATAGTGATATCATTTCCCCACTGTATTATGCAGCTATATTTTGACATTTTAGTCTTATCCCCAGTTTATGTCTGAGACCGATTTAATTCAGAGCTACACTCCTTGTTCCCGCTCGGAAGGGGAGAGATCTCTAAATATTCAGTAGTTTCATTGGTCATAAAAAATGCTGAACAAATGGATAAAACCAATTGCCAATAAACACAATGCAAATGTGTACATTTAAATGCAGTGAAATTGGATTAATTAAATCCACATTGCATCTGGATTTACATGTAATACAAAACAAAATTAAATGCAGCTGAAGAGCTTCCTATGACTTTAAAATGGGGCTGATTGAAAACATCTTCGTTTACCTGTGTGGGCTCAGGGTCAGGAACTGCACTAGTAAATAAAAACACTCACAATCTAGATAAGCTAGATTTGACCCAAAAATCAAGGTTACGAATTTGGCATTTCACGTAATTTAAAATCTGATGTATAATTGCATCTCTCTGCTAACAAAACAGATGGTATTAGGCCTTCTTTTTGGCATTGGGTTTTGGTACCTGTCCAAAAAATCTTCTTGACATCCTTTAAATGCAGCTATTTAACCACCTGTCACTTTGCTTTAGATGCCCATTGAATTTCTGACAGGAAAAACATTATTTTGTCTACATGTTATTTCATGACACAAGAAACGTAGCACATATACAGCAAAGTTTACACATTGTGTGAAAATCTATTTTAAAAAAAGAGGAGAGTTGTTACATGCTACTAAGGCAATTACTCCATAATTAATGTCATTGATAGGATAAAACATACCAGAAAACCAAATATAACAAAACAAAACAAGCTCAAACATGTTGGACAAGCATTAAGGATGCTCACAACATTGACTTACAGTTTTCTTCCGCCCTCATGAAAATTTCTCACCTTTGGTCAAATATCTGCTCCTCTTTGGTCAAATACCAACCTGGCTGATGCTTATAAACAAATAATTTTCCCCAAAAAAGAGATTTCCATTAATATGAATATGCTAAAACCAAAAAGTCCCAATACTGTAAAATATATCACCAAATTTCTTCTTGTGTTCAAAATGATACAAGTGCTTAGATACCTTGATTTCTCAAAACTAGGTGCTTCATAGAATCATGGAAGGGTTTGGGTTAAAAAAAGATCTTAAAGATCATCTCATTTCAAACCCTACCATGGGCAGGGACACCTTCCAGTATCCCAGGTTGCTCCAAGCCCTGTCCAACCTGGCCTTGGACACTTCCAGGGATCCAGGGGCAGCCACAGTTCCTCTGGACAGCCTTTGTCTCAAAGGTCGTATGTGCTGTTTCTGCTGGCCAGAGGTTTCAACACACGACGTGAAATCCTTTCCCTAATAAAAGCAGAGAGAACCTTGTCCTTAACCTCACATCCTTAAACCCATAGACATAGACATTCCTGATTTTTCAAAGCATCAGAGCAGGTCCCGTTCTCCAAGCTGTGTAGAAAATGAATTTACTTGGCAGGAGCACACTTTGGGGGCCACCTGCAGGGGGCTTCCTAGAAAATCCTGACCACAGGCTCTGTCCTCATGTCTATCCTGAGTTTGCATTTGACTCTGGTCATTATTTGCCTGTTTGGCTGCCTGGTATCCTCGTTCCACAGCTTGCCTTTTTCCTCATGCTGCTGCTTGGGAGGAGAAGACTCTGAATGGGATGTGCTCACTTAAACCCAACCTGGCCAGGGATGCTCCTGCAAATGTGGGGCAGCAAGATAAGGGTGGCTGCACAGGAGAGAGGAACTTGAGCTCTGGGGAGGAGTGAGGGCCTGGGGCTGTTCAGAGAAGACGACTGGATCCATCTTGGTGGGGTTTGGGACAGTGCTGCCCCAGATCTCCCCTCAGCACAGGGAGCACCAACACACCAGGCTGCCGTTTACAATTCCTCCAGGAAAATGCAAGCTTTCTGCAGGCAAACTGTAAGCAAAGGAGTGGGTTACGTCCAGAAGCATAAATAACAGGTGTTGTCTTGCACAGATGGGCTTTGCAAGCTTTGCCCCAAAGAAGAAGAGAAGCCTTGCAGGAGTAGAGGGGTGAGCTCACTCTGTCACCATCTGGGGAAGGTGGCACGGGATGACCCAGCAGTTTGGGGAAGGGCAACGAGCCTCCAATCCAGCCCATAGACTCAGTCAAAGACCTGACCCTTCCCCAAGGTAGACACACCAAGGTCCACGTTCTCTTCTTGATCCCCAAATCCCCGACAGAGGCATTTTTTTCTCCGTGAGTAAATTCACATGGGCTGCCCACCTTTCACCCACCCCAGGTCCCATCCTCAGCCAGGCAGAACTCAGAGCCACTCCATTTCCATGGGTGGGACACTTAGTGAATAAGGTTTCTGTTAACTGAGTGTTACAAAAAACACTCCAAACAATTTGTCAGGGTCTTGTGCCACTTGTATAATAGAGGAAATTAATCCCAGGTGCCTCCCCGGCCACTGGCAGGAGAATTACACCAGAGATGAATTTGGCTTCATATCTTTAATTTTACTGTGCAGTTGCTGAGAAGAAGTATTGCTTTTGATTTCAAGGATGTCACATACTGTGACCAAGTTTAACAGTTTCTTCAGTTTCTCCCTCCTAAAGTAAAGGAGTCATTTCTTATAACCACGCTCTGAGTGAGTGTCTCAGGCTCACGCTCGGAAAGGGAAGCAATTGAATCATCTTGTTGGTTCATTTTGAGGGGCGAAGCCGACGCTCCCCTCCTCTACCCAGAAAATTAATCTTCCTGAGAGCAGCACTCAGGCTCTTCAATGTAGCAGAGATTGACTTTTGTTTTATAAATGATCTCCTGAGCTTGCAATAGTTGGGTTTTCCCTAAACTTATTCCATATTTCAGCAGTGCAAGGAAGCTCCCGTGCTCACCCTCAGCCCAGAAAGAGGATTGGTGCTTGATTTAGAAATTAATTCTTGGTTTTCTTGTTTTGTTTTTTTTTTTTTTTTAAATCAGTTTCCCATGGCTCTGCTTTGCCAGGGTGACAAGAAAAAAATATCTATTGTGAGAGTTGATCTAGGATTAAATGTCAAAATGCATTTTAGTTCAGTTTCATTGCTGTGATTTTTTTTTAGTGTTTCTAAGCCTCTCCTTTTGCTTTCACCTAACATATCATCGCTGGGCATTTTGGGGCAGGGTGGGAATTTCCCTGGGTAGCCTCTGATCTGAAGTGCAGCACATCTACTACACTTTAAAAATGTTTTTACATGTATTCCCACACATGCTGCACCCCTGCTTGACAACCCAAAATATATCGCCTTAAGAATTGAGGCTAAAATTATATCCAAGCTTCCACTTGATATATATATATGTGTGTGTGTATATATATATATATACACACACATAGATATATATCATACATTCTTGGTGACAGAAACTTACCTTTTTAAAAACAAAAATGTTAATGAAGCTGGGGATTATCAGAGGTTTCCAGCTCTTTCAGCCTGACCTGGGATGACTCCTGCTTCTTCAGATGGTTTATACTCGTCCTTGCGGGGCTAATGGAGTGAGGGAGAGGAGAGACACAGGTCTAACATTAGGCATTTGTAATGGCATTGCTAAAGCATTTCAGAGTCTGAAGCTTTGAACATGAAAAGGAACTCTGACTCCCCGGGCTTTTGGCAGCCTTCCTCCAGGGTTTCTGCTGCCCGTGGAAATGCTGGTCAGTGTTATTAGCTGAGCAGGACAAATAATGGATTTTCATTTCAATGGCAGAACTAAAGAGTCCAGAAATGCTGGGGAGGGTGCGGGGAATCATCACGGGTTAACCCCGAAAACGTCCTCTGTCTGGAACAAAACTTTCAGCTAAGTGTCAGGTTACTTCCTGCCCTCTCTATCATGAGATAATTACATTAGTAAGGAGACAGAGGCCTTCTTTTTGAGTGAAAACTGAAAATGGCTCATTTTTAAAACATGAAATGAGATATTTTGAATATTTTCAATTTGTCCCCCCCTCCTCTCTTTCTCTGCAGAAAGAAGTTGCAAAATTAACACGAATCACAAACTGGTTAACTTTGAGAGGTTCAGTTTTCACCAAGCAATACTTGCTCCCATCAGTGTCCCAGAATGAGCTCTGGCTGCTTCAGGCCTCGTTTCTCAGCTCTGGGCATCCTGGTAAATACAAGCCACACTCCTCCTCCTTTTAGCCTCTGTCCCTGTTCTTCCTCCCCTACCCACTGTGGCTGCCCTGATGGTCCCTCAGTGCTCTGTTCTCCATCCTCCCTCCTCTCCTTGGTCTTCTGGGCTGGAGTTCCACCTAGACCAGCTTCTCTCTGTGGTTATACAAGACCTCCCCCCAAATAGAAGCAACATCACGAGACCTGACAAAGTTTCTTTCCTAGTTTTTAAGCTCTATAGGCTTATTAAGAAACTTCCACAACCTGGATGTTGTACAGCTTCCTCCATGCTGGGTTTTCGCTTTGACTCTTCAAAAGCTTCACCCTGGATTCTGCCATTTGGTCACTGTTTTCCTCTACAAAGTTAAAAGAAGCAGAAAAAAAATAGAAGTTAAAAAAATCAGTTGAGCTGTGCAGGCTGAGCCCTCAGCACATCCTTCGGATCAAACAAAAACACAGCTTTCACAAAGCCAAACCCCACCACCCTCTACAGCTCCTGTTCTGACCACTTCAGCTTCCAGAAGAGTTTGCTCTGAGACACAGCACGGGAAGTGCCTGTGATTCTGGGGGAAGTGAGGCTGTGGATGATGAAAATCAGACTTTTAGAGGGAAGTCAGGTTAAGTTCAAATGAGCGATGGCTCCCATTCAGCAGCACACAGGTGCACACCCAAACTCCATCAGTACTGAGGGGCTCCAGCCTTGTCCCAGGGCTGCTGGAGGAGTTTGTACATGAAGGGAGCATTCCAGAAAGCCAGCAGCTTGTCCCCAGCCATGTGAGCAGCAGGTGAGGGAGGTGATTCTCCCCTTCCACTCTCCTCTCATGACACCCCACCTGTAGCACTGCTTCCAGCAGGACATGGATGTGCTGGAAAGAGTCATGGAGGAGCAGAGGAGGCCACAAGGTTGCTGTGAGGGCTGGAGCACCTCTGCTATGGAGACAGGCTTGGAGAGCTGGAGGTGTTCAGCCTGCAGGAGAGAAGGCTCCAGGGAGACCTTGGAGCCCCTTCCAGAACCTAAAGTGGCTCCAAAAGAGCTGGAGAGGGACAAGGGATGGAGTGACAGGACAAGGGGAATGGCTTCCAACTGCCAGAGGGCAGGGTTAGATGGGATATTGGGAAGAGATTCTTCCCTGTGAGGGTGGGGAGGCCCTGGCACAGGTTGCCCAGAGAAGCTGTGGCTGCCCCATCCCTGGAAGTGTCCAAGGCCAGGTTGGACGGGGCTTGGAGCAACCTGGGCTAGTGGAAGGTGTCCCTGCCCATGGCAGGGAGTGGAACTGGGTAATCTTTGAAGTCCCTTCCAACCAAACTACTCTGTGTTTCACCCCATCCTGGTATTTCTTTGCTGCAGGAGGAAGTGCCCTGGGAGCACAGGCTGTGCCAGCCCCTGCTCACCCTCTGCATCCAAGGGAGTCTTTGGAGAAAGCAAGATTTTTAATAAACAAAATGTCAGTGAAACAAAATACTGCTTTATGATCACGAGCTGGGGAGAGGGATTCGCCACAAAATAAGTTTTAATGGTTAATATTTATTTTTTTTTAGTAGATTAAATAGTTCCCGTAAGTTAAATACAAATTAAAACAACTAACAGAACACTTTTTCCTGTGGCTACACTGCAGCCCTGGCTGAGGGGCCGTGGGCTGGGAACCCCCTGGGCAGCTGTGCTGTCACATCATGTCCTGGGCCACAGCAGACCCAGCACGGTGATGCAGAACAGAGCCCACATCTCCGGAAATTCATGTTTTCCCCTGAAAGGGGAGAGTCTCGAGATTTCAAACAAACCTTTGCCAGCTGACTGTGCAACTAAAGAAAACACTGATGTAATTCAACGAACAATGAGGAACCCAAACTTAGCACAATGATCATTCTGGCTTTGTTTTCGGTTTCAGCAGCTCTGCACAACATTGATTACACTCACAGGGGCCACGTTTGCAGAAAGCAAGGTCTGCAAGGCAGTGCATTCTTCACTTGTGTGAGGAATACACCCCTGTTCCGTGTGAACACAGGCATGAGCAGAGTTTAGCAAGTGAAACCCACTTGCACAGCACAATTAAATCACATTTGAGTGTGTGCAACAGCTCTGCTTATTCCCCTTACTTTCTTACTCTGAGCAAACTGGTCTAGTGGAAGGTGTCCCTGCCCATGGCAGAGGGTTGGAACTAAATAGTCTTTAAGGTCACTTCCAACCCAAAGCATTCTGTGATCCTGTGATTGGTCATAAATTTAGCCCCAAATGATGCCCAAGGATGCTGGTTTGGAGGCAGAACTGCCACGCCTGAGGTCTGTGGGAGCTGGAAGACATGGAGAAGCCTTCTCCATCCACTGCTGGGGAATGAAATCATGGCAGTGAAGTCATTCATGGCCTGGGTTTGCAGGGCACCCAATTCACCCAGCTCTGGGCTTCGCCCTGTCTGGTTGATAACCCCCATTTTCAGTGTTTGTGCAAGCAGAACCCTCAGCACGCAGGTCCTGGCATTCCTCAGGGGCAGGGAGTGAGCACCCTGGGCAGGAGAAAGTGCATCACTGATGCATTCCCAGGAATAATCCACTTTGTTTCAGTCCTGCTGAGCGTGGCTGCAGCCCTGGCCACTCAATCCAGGCTTAACATGGGTAAATCAAGAAACCAGGAAAAGTCAGTCTGAATTTAGCACAGGTTTGGTTTCTTCTCTGAAAAGAAACATTCATCCCTCTCAGTTTTTAAATAGGGGCTAAAACTGATAGCATGTCTTTAAATAACAATAGAACCCCTGCATGAGTTTCTTTTCCCTACCTGGTAAAACAGTGCTCCATGTCTAGCCAGCTCTGAAGTGTGCTATTTGAGGTGCTTGTATCAGTACTGAGGACATGGCAAAAGAGGATGTGACAATGATGGAAAACCCCTTTATACATTATTTTCTTAATATTTAATTCCAGAGATTTTTTTTTTCCCCTGCTAATCCTCCCCTGTCTTTCAGCTGAATTCAAGTTTGAGTTTGGTGGGAGAGGCAAACACAGTCACACTGTAGGCTCTGGGCCAGTGTCATGGGCTAAAAGCAGGTTGCCTTGTGGAGCTGGATAATTTGTTTTGAGAGGGGAAACAAAGGACAGGAACAAAAGGAGGGTCTCACCTGAGCAGCAGGTGGCCAGCAGAGCCCTGTGGGGGACATGAGTTGGGGTCTGTGTGGTTCACCTCAGTCATCATTTGTATGGAAAGGAGAGCAATGAACACTATGAAGATATCTGCACACAATGCACAGTATTCAGGTGTTTTCCTAGACCAGCTTTGCTGCTGGAGAGGTGGTGTTGCAGGACAGTCACTCAAATAACAGGGCAAGAAGCAGTGTCGGGAAATTCAGTGGCAAGAAACACAGTGTACTGAAAACGAGAGCACAGCAACACCAGCCCTGAGTTAGAGCTGTGGCTGTTTGTGTCACAGACACTGCTCAGGAAAGATCTCACTTCTTCAAAACCATCATCAGCTCAGCAATCAGGGATGGTCAGAAACATAACGAGGATCCCAGGGGTTGTCAGATGAGACACTGAACAGAAAAAGTCATTTTGCCAGTGCATAAATTCCTGCTGTACCATCTTCGTAAATATTGCAGGCAGCCCTAATGTTCCCCTTTCAGAAAGGATATTAGAGAAGCAGAAAATTTATAAAGACAGGTTTAAAGCATCAGAGTTGTGAGCTGCTTCCATAGGAGCAGCTCCTAATGGGATAGGTAAATGCATAAGAATTTTTGCTTGGAGAAGAGATCATGGAGGAAGTTCCAATACAGGCTCCTAAAATCATGAGCAGCGTGGAGAAAGATGCTCAGGAATAACTATTTTATTATCTCTCATAATGAAAAAAACAGTGGGCACTGACAGCATTAAATTATCCAAAATAAGTAGTTGTTCACCCCGTAGGAAATTAAATCATGGAGCTCATTGCCACAGGTGCTGGGGGAACAAGTGTACAGGTGGGTTTAAAAGGAACAAGTTCTTGAAAGCAATTAGTTGGGATGACCTGAATATATAACATCAGGAAGTCTCTATATTCATATTTTCCTAAGTCTGAGATAACACCCTTGTAACATGCCATTTAATACAAGCTCTATCTCTTCTGCAGTTCCCTTAAGCAGTTGTTGCTGGAGGTAGGATATTAGGCTGTATGGATAGTTAGGAAATATTTATGGCTTTCATATAATGAAACTAATACAAAGCACTTTGCTTATATGGGCCCTGACTTCAGAAGGTGAATATGAGGCCATCAAGTTCAGCAAGTTCTGGCTTCAATCTGACGAGAAAACAGGAAGTGAGTGTTGAATGTAGGAGAGTGCTACAAAAAACTACAAATTTTACTGTTATCAATGAATGTGGTGACTGTTTGTCAATAATATATTTGAGGCATATTTCCATCAGCCAATGACAGAGCTGACCCAAAAAAACCCATAAAAATTATTTATACTGTGATTTGTTCACTAAGTAACAACATCATGAAGCAGCTTCTCCATCCACATGGATCAGGCAAAGCCCCAAGAACCCAAGGGGGTTTCCCTACACAAATCACTTCAGCAAATACTGGGCCAAAGGTCTCTCATGGGCAGGACTTGGGACACACTGGTTTAGCTGGGAACAGAGTTTGGGAACAGAGTTTGTGTTCCTTTGCTGAGTCCTGCCTTCACACCTCTCATGCTGCTGAGTGGTCCCAGAGTGGGAATCTTGGCTGAGGACAAAGACCAACAGATGTTACCCAGGTTCAGGTTATATCCCAAACTGAGCATAACTGCTGGGGGAAGCTTGTCCTGTCTACATCAGCATATTTAAGAGAATCCCAGAAGGGGCTGGAAGGGACCTTAAAGGTCATCTCATTCCAAACCCTGCTTTGGGCAGGGACACATTCCACTAGACCAGGTTGCTCCAAGCCCCGTCCAGCCTGGCCTTGAATTGGTACATCTGTTTCAATGTATCAATCAGATCTTAATTAGGCACCTGCAAACCAGGTCGTTCCTCCTCATTTTTTGAGTGACAACTGACACATTCTTGTTGGAGTGTAGCAGCAAGCACTGCTCAAGGTGTAAATTCTATGTTCAGGGCTGCTCAGCTAATCCCAAATCTGCCCTGGCACAGAAGGGCTTGGAAAGCTCAGACAAGGCAAGACCTCAGAAAGTTAAACCATTAATAAACCTACAGGTAATTTCCTGACTGTGAGAGTTCACTATCATTAAAAAAAAAAAAAATAATGACATCTAAATTATAGCTCTGCTGTTAAGAGTGGTTCAGTGTTACTGTTCTTTGAGTCACAGAACAAACAGGGAGCGAAGCAGGAGCTGCGTGAGCCTCTCTGGTTTTGCATTTACAGAGCTGTGGATCTGAGACAAGACTAAAGCTGGGCATGTGGAGAGATGCAGAAATCTTTAGATTTGCATATACAATATTGAGATCATGAGAATGTCACATTTAAATGCAAAACTCACGTGTCTCATGAATAAATCATGAATGGTGGCAAGACTGATTTATTCTTTTTTTTTTTCTTCCCCTCCCTCCAATTGTCACCCCCCTCCCCACACTCTGAAGAGACACTGATCTGCAAAGCAGACAATTCCTCCTTCCCTTCCCGAGGAAACACAGTGAGAGATAAGACTCAATAAGAAGCTGAAAGGTCTTCCAAAACAAAAACATGTGCGTGCGTTTCTTGTTTATACTTGGCTAGGAAGTAAAGAAGCATCATTTCCTCTCTCTCTCTCTCTCTCTTTTTCCCCCCCCCTTTCTCAAGAGATACCTTAATACCATGGCAACAGCCTTCAACCCCTTTTCTTGTATGACACAACCAGATTTGGAAAAGGTTAGCTGTGTGTTGTAATCAAATCCAGGCGGGTCAATCATGTAAAGAGATGACTTCCCATGCGCCGTGGAATAATGAATGAATAGATCACACAGGTCTTCCTTCCTTCCCCTCCTTCTCCCCTCACCATTTGAAGTGCCAGCAGATTAGCATTTTGTCTCTCGTGAATAAAATCGAAGTGAACAATTTCCAAAGGTTACCAGAAAACACAGAGCATTGCAGGAATGGAGATGAACTGATGGTTAGAACACCTGAACCCAAAATTCTCCAATGTGGACATGCCCTCCATTGCCCCATTAACGTGTAGACAGGTTTTATGTGTAATACACAACAAATAAGACACATCAATGCTGTGAAACACGACTCCCCTCTCAAACTAAGCAGGCCCCCTTCTTCTTTCTGCATATGTATCATTTTCAGGCTTAAGATATCACCAAATTCATGCTTTGAAAACAGTGATTCAGATCTCATTAACATCGGGCTGGGCCCGGGGTTGGGGTTTTGATGACACTTTCTAAAAAAAAAAATCAAACATTTTGAAGTCATCTGAGTGTTGAGAATGTATTGACTTTGACAACATTTGCTTGAGAAAAGATATCTCTGATCAGCAGTGAAAATTCTGGTCAAAGCTGGGAGCACAGAGCACGAGCTACACTGGATGAGGACAGACACCAGAATGTGGGACATGGGAGCTCCTGATGTGTAGTTCCACCCTTGTCCCCTGTGGAAGCACCTCCACATTTTCAATAAGCCCTTCATTGACTTGGTGACTTTACACTTCATTTCCACACCAACATCTGAAAGTCCTGTTATTCCACCTCATTGATTCACCTCTGTTGAATACTAAGTTTTAGGGGAAAGGCTGCATCCAGAGGTCCTACCCCACAGTCCATCACACATCTGCTCTGTCCATCAGTTAGGTCCAAGTTTCTGGTCAGAAACATATCTAACTTAAGGTGTCCCATAGCTTATAAGTGAATATTTGATTTTTCCTGGGATCTGAGAGTTAGTCTCTACCTGCCTCAGCATTACTAAACCCCAAAACACTAGTAAAGGCCCCTTACTTGTCCCACTGCAGGAACATTTTGGGGAAATCAGAAGGTTCTGTGGGACAGATGTTCCTCCCTGAGCTACACAGTAATGTTAGTGCCCAGCATTCACCAGAACAATTTCCAGCCACACAGGACTTTCCCAGTTTTCCACACACCTGGTGTTGGTCACAGCTGTACTTGGATTTCAAGAAAAGAGCTTCCAGTCTGAGTGTGAGTTTCCAGGACTATTTACCACTAGTACCTGCAATATGCTGTTGCTGAGGGCAATTTGTAGCTGGAGCCTGGTTGATGAAAATGCTTTAATGGTTGTAGCCAGTGGTCACTGCCCCAAGGCTGCCAGAGCTCCAGGAGCAGCTGGACAACACTCTCAGGCACAGGGTGGGATTGTTGGGGTGTCCTGTGCAGGGCCAGGAGTTGGAGTCAATCCTTGGGGGTGTCTTCCAGCTCAGGATATTCAGGGATTCACAGTGGGCAGGATCCCACAGCAGTGATCCGTGGTGCTGTTAATGGCAGGCATTGGCTTGCCCTGGTCCTGCTGCAATCCAAACAGGGCCCAGGAGAACTCCAGCTGCTGCCATGGCTGTTTGGCTGTTGAGCAAGGAACAAGCAGCCCAAAGGCACTGGGTTTGTTTCTGGCTGTTTGCAGACTCTAATTCCATATTAGTGCCCATTAGGGAATGGAGAGACAGGGTGGGGGAAAGCTGAACCCCCAGAACCATCATTCCCTCACTGCCCCAATGATATTAAAGATGCAGTAAACTCAATATTTTGTATTAAGCACTGTATCCTGCTTGGTGAGCACAGCTCATGGCTGGTGTATGTGTACACACTGTCAGGGATGCTTTGTTTCACCCCAGAAATTAAGTGAAGCAGTCAGAGCATAAACAGAGCAGACCTTCCACCTTCTGGCTCCCTTAAAACCACACATATTTAGCTGAATTTATGTTAGGAACCTGCATTTTCGTATGATTTTTCGTTCAGGACTCTTCAGCTGCTGATAATATTGACTCTAGTGAAACTATTCCAGGTCACATTCACAAAAAAACCACTACACTAGGCCAGTTCATTCCATTAGACAAGACAATTTCTTCCAAACCCTTGGGCAGACCTTTTCAGATGTTAACTGGCAGCACTCACAGCCATTACTCCAATGCAAACTGCACTGAAAGACCACTGAATTTGCAAAGACAAGTGTTCAAGGCCACTCGTGCATCCTCTCTCAATCTTCCTGGGAGCGTGTCTGACCCAGTCTGAATGCCAGTTTTTAAAACAGGGAAGCTTTAAGTATCTTAAAACAGTCTTAAAATAAAACCATCTAGCAATTAAACCTAAATTCACCTATAGCTTTCTCACCCTCTGGAAGTTTCCAAGACCTAGTTTTGATTAAATTTTTAATTATAAGTCTGTTTTGATCTCTGGATGTTCATTACTATAGAAAGACAATACTTAGAAGTGGAAACTCAGAATGAAGAAGGAGTCTTAGAAAAGTATGAGCTCCTATTTCAGGAGAAGGCCCTTTAGCTAATGTGCTTTGTTCAATCTGCAGCAGGAAAGGATCTATAAAAATGGCAATATTAACCAATGCTTGAAATTGAAATCCATGATTTTATTTTGAAACAGCTTATCTTTCAGCACTGGATCCGAGTTCTGTGTCAGAAAAATTTTTATCATTTCCCCTCAGCAAAGGATAAGAATGGAGAGCATAAGAGGGATTAGGATGAAACCATTGCAGGCTTGATAATGGCAGAGAGGTTTTTAAAGATTGACTTTGAAGTGAAAAATTAAGCAAACCTTAAAAAAAAAAAGAGATTTCCCCTTAATCAGAAATAGTGTATTTATAAGAGGCATCAAATGTAAACAACAGAAATAGCTAAATGCCTGAGTGAATGAATGTCATCCATCTCCAGTAACCTGAAAGCTGACTTCATTTTTCTTCATTTACATCCTGAGAGTAATGGAGGCAAAGTAGAATTGCTTTGTACTGGGCAAAGGTTGGCACCAAATGACCCAGTACCTGTGCTCCTGTCCCATCCCACCTCTAGCAGCTCATCCTGAGCACCCTTTTCAAAGAGTTAATGTGGGAAAACCTGATTTTAGCCCAATTGGCACAGGGTGCACCAAGGATCAACCCAAGCCAGGCCACAGGATGAAGAGTTTTCCGTCACTGAGCAAAGCTTCAAACCTGGTTGGTAGCAGGTGGGCACTGAATCTAAAGTCAAATCTGTTACCATGGTGTGGACAGAGGCCAGAAGGTGTTTGGAGAAGTCCATGAACAAAAGTGTAGGGCTTGGCTGGACAGACTGTTTTTAAAAGCCTTATGACTGGACACCTAAATCACATGGAATTTGAGTTTATCTCTAATCAGATGCCCAAAATTCCTTAATCAGGAGAACTTTTTCCACTCTTGCATTACCTGCAAACAATCCTAATTGTTCAGTATTAGTTTACTGTGTGACTAACAGTAGTAGCAGAGAGAGCTTTGCAGGCCAGAGGAATTCTTCCAACTCAGACACTTCAGGGAATAAACATTCCTGATGTTCTTCAGAGTCTTCTTCCCTCCCATAAGTTTGAGTTTTTATATTAAATAAATTATCCTCTCAATTCCCTACTCCCAAACTTATTGTTCTATCCCCTTCTTGTTTACTTAGATTTGCTGTACATAAAGCAATCTGATTTTCCCTTCCCTGTGCCAGGCACCATCAACTGACCTTGAACCCAGAAGACATAAAATAGTCCCAAAACAACAGGAAGTCAGTAGCTTACACCTACCTGGTATCCAAGAGAAGGAATCACACACATCTGACAAAGCTGGAGAATTGCTCCCTTTATCACTATATGTACTTTTTATTTTAGAGGAGGGAGGCCTTCCAAAACACTGGTCAATAAAACACCTTGTTGCCACCATGTGGGCTCGAGGCTGTAACCCTCATTTCCAGGATCTCTTCAATGCTCAAAGCTCTGCCCAGGGCTGGCTGTGAAGCAGAGCCCAGTGTTCCCCAGCAGCAGGTGAGTCAGAGCTCACAGGTGACAGTTTTGAGTAATCCAGTGAAAAAAGCTACTAAATCCCCCCTTTTTGCCGTTTGCTCCCTATTCTTTTCATCCATCACCTCTTTGGTGCTTTTAGGAACATCTCTAAGTGATGAACTGTTTAACCCTTGTACATAATTAAGAAGATTTTGTCCTTTCAGCTGTGTTGCTTTCTCCTTTTTACCCCCCTTTGGCTGCAGGGAGCAGTGCTGGGCATGGGCAACATCAATGTCAGGCATTTAAAGCACTTAAATCACGACGTTTTCAGGAAACTATCATGAAAATCAGGTTTCATATAGGATTTTTTATCCTGAATATATCATAGGTACGATGCAGGAGAAGCTAAACCTTTGTTTCTAGCAATATTCTGTGACTAAACATCACCCAGGATTAAATACCAGATACCTCTTAATTTGATCCAGTCACGATCTTAGGCAGTGGCAGGGTCCTTCCCCATTGAAGTTTGGCCTTTCCCATAGATAGCTTTAATTTATTTTCCTGAATTTTAACATTCCAAATCCCTTTTCAGTTTTAGGAGTAATTATTATGTCAAAGCATGAGGTACTTTGAGGCCTCCTAACAGATGCTCTGCTGTTGTTTCTTGTCCACCTTCAGCACTGAAGGCATTAAGGAGCACCATCTCCAAAGGGGACTCACAAACAGCCATGTGGGAAGGAAACAATTTCCTAGGCTTGATCCCTCAAGGAATGCAAAAATCATCCCTGGTATCTGCTCCTCCCTTTGGAGTGGCTTCATTCCCCTTTCATTTCCAAAGGATCACCACATCAGACGTGTTAGAGAAGATCCAGACTGGAAGGACTCGTTTCATGCTCAAGTCTAGGAGAAATGAGCAGGATTTCCAACCCAGTTAAGGACAAATGAGCAGGATTTCCAGCCCAGTTAAGGACATCAGGAATCTCAGACACCAAAGGTGCCTCTGAGGCTCCTGCCCTAGTGAGCTCTGAGCCTTCTCGTCCCCACTGCAGTGGGGTGAATGGAGACACTTATGTGTTGTGTTCTTCTCCTGTTCTTTAATTTGTTTAGCAAACTGGTTTTCCCATGGTTTCTCCAACCAGGGATATCTACTGATTGCAAGGTGTCCTTGTGGGACCAGCACTGATATCATGACTCGTGGGCACTGGAGGGTTAGACCATCTTTACTCACAGCTGAGATCATAAAATGGTGTAATTCCCTCCTGTGGCTACTTCCATGCAAGCCTCTGTGCAGTCACTGGCGAGGAATCTGGGTCCCTTCACAGGATACAACAACTGCATTTTAATTGAATGGAGCTCTGCCACAGTGATCCAGCCACCGGATCCCCACACTCCAATCCTGCCCTGAAATAGCTCCCAGAGTGATTTACAGCTCATGCTCCCGAGTGAAAAGGACAAAAAATTAATTTCTCCCTCATTTGCAGGCTGAAAAGTTTTTGAGACTTGAATTTTTTTCAGAAATGATTTTCCGCATTTAAACCTTGCTGACAGTGAAGAATCAGATCCAGAGTGGCCGTGGCCATTCAGCCTCACTGCAGACCCTCTTCACTTCCTTCAGCTCTTTCTGCTTTCTGAAGGCTCTGAGCAGGTCACAGCTCGAGTTTATTCCTACCTTTCATTTGCACCTTTTACATTGATCTTCACATCGATCTCTCATGAGAAGGAGCTGCAGTAAACAAGGCCAAGCTGGATGGGGCTTGGAGCAACCTCGTCTAGTGGAAGGTGACACTGTCCATGGCATAGGGTTGGACCTGGCTGATCTTTAAGGTGCCTTTCAGCCCAAACCATTCTGTGACTCTGTGATAAACCCTGGGGGGACACGAGGCCAGCTACCCCAATTTCTGAGCAGTTGCATCACAGGCACCAGGTAGGACTGGGAACTGTTAAATTCAAGTACAAATCCTGTTTTCCTAACAATTTAAAACTGCACCTCTGGGTTTCATTTCCACGTGTGCATTTACAAGAGAAACCCATTCCAGAAGAACTAAATCCCAGTTCGTCGAACGCTGCCCTAAAATCCCACCCAAAGCAAACCAGGGTCTCTCTGCTCATCTCCCTCGAGTGTCTCCTTGCTGGTGAACAACTGTCACCCCGAGGGGTTCACAAACACCCCCAGGGGTGTGGGAGAGCACTGTGAGGTACCAGAAGGCTTTTTGGGTGACCTCGCCGTGGGGGACATCTCGCCCACCTCAACAAGGAGGTGTGGTGGCACCCTGAGACCCCTCTGCTGTGGCTGAGCAGAGGGCTCTGCTGCCCTCAGGGCCTTGGCAGCAGTGCTGGCTCACCCTCCCCACCCTCGACAGCCAAAGCAGCTCTGTCAGACCTGTTGGTTCCACAAGGCGAACAACACCGGACCACGTTCTCCTTCCGCTTGGAGAAAGCTCCCAGATTCCCTCCTGCTCCCAGATTCCGTGCCTGTTTGCCCACGGAAATGAGGCAATCGGGATTTATCTCATTGTTTTTTAGTGTACTTTCTGCTGAGGAATTCGATCTGATTATCCCAGAGCCGTGGCCTACCCACTTCTAACCTGGAGCCTTGGCCTTCTTCTTTCACGAAAGGCTGCTTTTAGCTCTTTGGCCTAGTTTTAACCCTCAAAGATAATCTCTCTGCAGCACTTGGCAAGCTGCCAGCAGGATTAAAATCTGCTGGGGTTATTTACTCTCTTAATGAAATGCAATATACCCAAGTATATCAGGTCTAATTAACACCCCGTCCGCAACATCTCTCCTTTAGCTCTGATAATTACGAAAAAAAATCCACACTCCCCCAGTCACCCTGGCCTTTAGAGAGGAAATGAATTTCAGGAGGGTTTTTTTTTTCCTTTCAGTTTTATTACTGCAAATAGAACTCTTCCCAAATTTCGTGCTGGCTCTCACTCCTCCTTCTCCAAGCTGAATTGTTGCCAGGAGTTGTCTGACACTTTTTTGGTTTTATTTAGGTTTGGCTGAAATGGGATGTGGGTGAGGAGTGGAAACTCAGCCCACCCTTGGGACACAAACAGAGGGTGGCCCAGGCGTGGCAGGGTGGCAAAGGTGGGTCCTGCTGGTGGGTGATCCCTGGGAAGAGCTCCTGAGGGCAGCTGTCATTTGGGAGGAGGGAAACCAGGTTGTGCCTGAGCATCAAACCTGTCTATTATAGCACTTCCTGGCGAAGTTTTCTTTTCGTAGCCTCATTTCTAGACTTGTATTTTTAGTGCTTTTTTGGGTTTTCTTTAAGGATCAGCAGGAGCTGAGCTTGTGCCCCTGTTATCCCGTTATCCCTGCACTTGTGCCTGGAGGAGCTCTGGTGGGAGCACAGCAGGCATTTCTCAGCCTCTTTGGGGATGGAAGCTGGGCCACAGGTTGCCCAGAGAAGCTGCCCCATCCCTGGAAGTGTCCAAGGCCAGGTTGGAGGGGGCTTGGAGCAACCAGGGATAGTGAAAAGTGTCCCTGCCCATGGCAGGGGGTTGGACTGGCTGATCTTTAAGGTCCCTTCCAACTCAAACCATTCTGTGATGATTCTGTGAATACATCTGGCAAGGAAGCAGTGACACCAGAGTGGGGCACTGAAGTCAGAAGAAAGGAAAGTCCTGTTAGTAGAGGAAAAAGGCAGGTTTGAGGAGGTCTGGCAGATGCAGACATCAGGGCTGGCTTTGGTTTCCACTGCACCTTAGCACCCCTTGCTGCAAAGTGGCTGTGAGCAAAACAGATCTGCCACAGGGATCCTGGAAAAGGAGTCCAAGGATGCTTTGACAAAGTCTGGAAAGCCTGTCTTAACTTTTCACTGTCACAGCTGCTGGTGGAACTCTAATATATTCGTAATTCAGAAGAGAATAACTCCAAATAAGCAGTGCAGCCTCTCAGAAGCCCTCATCTGTGCTAGATTACGTCAAGGGCTCTTGAATTAAACAAATCTGAAGTTTCTAGGCCAAGCCATTTTTGAGATATGACATGCAAAAGCATTAGGAGATGCTTCAAACACTCTGAATTACACTTATTTTCCCTAAGACCCATGGCTCAGAAATGGATTGCCTGAGACGCCTCAGGTTTTGCCAAAAACATTCCTCCCCTGGCTGTGCATCCCATCTGCACAGTCCACAGGCATGTCCAGCCTTTTTATAGGACTCCAGCAGCAGGGCCAAACCCAGACATTGGGAAGCTCATTATAAGCTTCATCACAAGGAATAGGGAGAGTTGGGAGAGTCAGCCTCAATCCAAACCCTTTGCAGGCCCTTTGCAGCCCTGCCTGTCCCCTCAGGCCTGATCCAGCAGCTTCTCACACACCCTGGCTGCACTGCCAGCTTTCCCCACGGAGCTTTGATAATTATAATTTTACCATATTGATAAATATCACAGGTTTAGGTTGGATATTAGAAAAAGGTTCTTCCCCCAGAGGGTATTCCTGCAGCTTCACCTGGGCTCATTGTGGGCAAATCCATTGCCAAGGACTGTATGGAAAAGGTTTTGGCATGTGCATGGGAGATGGGCTTTGCTGAGTGTTCATCTTCTCTAGAAAAGAGGTGAGAAGGTGCCTGCAGAGCCTGATGGACCAAGCCCTTGGCAAGGGCCTGTGCACCCCTCAAGGGTCCTGCCCTGGGGTGTCATGAATCAGCCTTAGGAGCCTTTCATGGCACTTGCCCACATTTCATCCACCTCCCCGGAGACCTTGGTGCACCAGAGCCCCCTCTGCAGCTCCACAGCTCTTCTCCTACCCGAGCACGTGTGCCTTGGAGTGCTGTGGGAGACCTGGGCTGGGCTCCCATGGCACCTCCTGGGGCGAGAGCTGTACCTGTGCAAAGGACACAGCGAGGAAGAGGAGCCAGAGAGACCCAGGGAAGGCTGTTGACACCCCAGCACAACCACCCTGAGCCCCTCCCAGGGTGACAAGCCCATGCCAAGCTCTGGCAGGGGCCACACGGTTGGATGTCATGATTATTTAACTGAGCTTCAGCCTGGCTATTTATGGACAGGAATCATATCCAGAATCCAGGCTACTAAAGCATCTGAGTGCTCTTTGGGAATCTTCCAGGAAATGTCAGAAAATTCTGATTAGGCAAAATCAAGGTTTTTCATGGGAGTTTACCAGGCTGTTGAGCAGCACGTGAGGGATTTCTGATGGAAAGCAGAGATGGGGAGGGGCAGGGCAGGCAGCTGCCCACAGGAGAGGAGCTTCTCCAGGCCAGGGAAGACTCCAGCTTGGGAGCAGGGAACTTTTTACTCCCTGGGGAGCTCCATTGATGTTCAACCCCAGCCCTGAGAGAAGTTTGCCATAAAAGCTCCATCAGAGGGGTGTGTTTGAGCAGTGTGCCCTTAAAGAACTGCTCCTACTTCCCGTCCAACCTGTTGCAGGAGGCTGGGGGGGGAAAATGAAACATGAAAAGGAAATATTAAATCCAGTCATGCTGTGAATGTTAGTGAAAGGCTGCAGCTTGAGGAGAGGTGCTGCAAAATTCCCCTCCATTGCAACCCTGAGGATTCAAAAATTGTGAGTCAAATCTCCCCAAATTGGGACTTTGCCTTACAGAAACAATCCATGAGTATTTGTCTACATCTCCATGTGAAGAAGGATAAGGAAGGGTTTTTAATTTTAAGGCCATATTTTTAATCTTTTCTCTGCAATGCTGAGATTCAGTTTTATTTCATTATTTTTTTATTGGTGGCTGCCACTTCTGGGCAGTGCCCACCCCCAGGAGCCACAGCTTCTGAGGGACTCCTGTGATGTAGAAACCAGCAGTCACAGAACCAGCACAGGATTTCGTTTGAGGGAGAACCTCCAAACTTATTCTGACTCAAATGTATGAATAAGGTGCCTGTGAAAAACCTCGTGGAGGGGAAGGATTGAATTTCTTCTTTGCCTGTTAGAAAATTCCCTCAAACCCACCTTTCCTGATATTGGGAGGTGGGTGGTTGGGAGCCTGGCTGGGTCGGGAGCCCAGTCCAGTCCAGGCTGACTGCCCAGGCCAGGTGAGGTACCTGCAGCACCAGTGGAGAGGAGGAGCTGTAAAGGACAACATCCCTGAGGTGTGGGATCTTCCACCATTAGGGAATACTTGGCTATTTTAAACTAGGATCTTATGGTTAAAGTTTTATGTAGGATCATCTTTGCAGTGCTGAGATCTCTCCTGGAGACAAGCTCTCCAGAATCTGTTCTCTTTGCAGCTTCAGCCGGATCCAGCAAAGGAAAAGCAGTCAACAGGGAATGCCATCCCTAGATGGGTACCAAAGCTCACAAACATGCTGAGCCTGAAGCATAAAATACAGCATTGGGGTGAAGTTGGTAATCAACTGGCATATGCTTATTGTCTGAATGTTCATTAATCATGGGATGGTTCAGGTTGGAAGGGACCTTTAAAAGCCATCTAGTCCAACCTCCTGCCATGGGCAGAGACACCTTCCACTGGACCAGGTTTTGCTCCAAGCCTTGTCCAACAAGGCCTTGAACACTTCCAGGGATAGGGCAGCCATCACCTCTTTGAGCAACCTATACCAGTGTTTCACCACCCTCATTGTAAAATAACTTCTTATATCTAACCTAAATCAACCCTCTTTTAGCTGAAAACCATCACCCCTTGTCCTATCTCAGCAGGCCCTGCCAAAAAGTTTGTCCCCATCTTTCTTATAGACCCCCTTTAAGTATTTCATCCTTTAATCCTGTTGAAATCACTGGGAATGCCCCTCTGCAAAATTAGACCTCGGAAGAGTATTTTGCAACAAATTTTAGCAGGGTGGGACATGCTGCAGGGCAGCCTCCCAACAGAGGTGTGTGTCTTACCCCAGGCTGTCAGTGCCCTGCACTAGATCCAAACGAGCTCCTCACCCCCCTGCTCCTCCTCAGGTACAGATAATTACCTTACCCTAATTGCCATCTCCTGGTCATTAGTTATGTGAGCTGTTTACCCCAAAACACGACGGCAGGGTAGGAGTGCTTCATCCTAGGAGAGGGTTAATCTCCCGCTGGATGCAGGATGCCCTCATGGGAATGGAATGTGTAGTGTTGGTAAGTGGTTGTGCCCCAGAAGCCTTTGAGAGCCCACTGACTACTGCATGCTAACGATTGGTATTATTAAAGAACAATTGATGGCCTGTAACCAAACAACAGAAACTAATTACTGGAAAACTTTTATTGTCCTTTAATTACTGGGCCTCTTTGTCAATTAGCAGAAGAGAGAGGGAGAGGGAAGAGAGAGAGAGAGAGGCTCGTTTTATAGCAACAATAAATTTTCCAAAACTACAGTCATCAGTAGCTGCAAAAGCGAGTCTATTAACACACAATATTAAGGCATGATATTTACTCTGGCTGCTAAATCTAGGTGCTCCTCTCCTGAAAAAGTGCAGAGCTCTAGGAATACTAATCAGGGGTTTCTTGCTCTGGCTCAGCCGCTGCCTGGCCTGACGGGCTTTCACTTCCCAAGTAATTTTACCCCTTGTCCAAGGGTTTCTTTCTGCAAGGCTCCTCCAGCAAACTGGCCCCGTGCCCACCACGAGCATGGAAAAACTCAGGGGGGGCTGAGAGGGTGGGAGAGGGACAGGGATGTGCTCCATGCCAGGGATGGGGACAAGGATCTGAGCAGGACCAGCTCCTGCCTGTCCCTGCAGGGTGCTGTGGGTGCAGGTGGATGTGGGACCCACCACCCACCCAGGGTTTGGCTGCACGGACCCATCAATACGTTCTGCTCCGTGCTCCTGGCTCACTAGCACTATCCAAAAATAGTTTATTCAACTTTTGTATTTTTTTCTCTTCTCATCCACTGCCAAATAAATTATTTCTGGGCATATTGTCATGAGTAGTTAACCTTCTCTGAGGATCTTTGAACTGCAGTTACCCCCCAAAATGAATCACCATCTTTTTTCTGTCTCTTGGCAGAGAGTGCTCACCAATATAATTTTTTCCTATTTGACTTTCTCCGATTAACTAGTTAATGGCTCCTCTGAAGGAAACAGTGTGGGCACCACCACTCCTCGAGTAACATGTGGGACACCTCCTCTCCTCCCCTGGGATGTGAATCCCCAGGGAATCAGTTCCCACATGGGGCTGGGCTTCCCATCCCAAATGGTCCTTCCAGGCCCTCCCTCCCACCGGGGAGATGTGAGAGGCACCAGACCTAGTGGCACTTCTCTCAGGGATGAGATGCTTTGTGAGACACAGTCAGGCCAGACTCCTAAAAGCCTCAGCAATAATACCTTTTATTTGGGATGGATCTTTTTACCCTCGGCAAGGTGATCTGGATATCTTTGAGTATTCAGGAGCTTCAGGACGTTTTACATCAGCTCCTGCGTGTGTGTTGGCAGAGGCAGGGTCTGAGTTTATTGGAAGGAGTTAAACTACTCCCCAGAGTAACTGCTTTTAAAAGTATCTTGCGAAAGAGCAAAGTACCAGCCTTTTATCAGAAAACAAATATCATTTCAATTCCTGTCGGCAAACACTGGAGACGCCTGATTTTCCCGTACGTTGGCCCGTGCCTACACTGCCAGTCCTTGCTCCATGTGCTCAGCACAGCGACAGCAGGGATTCATGGCTGAGGCGGGATAAGCAGTGGGGAAGTAGCTTAGAAATTTGTCACAGCCTGTCTGACTTCATGTTGCTTGAACAGACCTGGGTTTTGTGCTATCGGAGAGAATCCGGAGCAGCTCCTGCAGGTGACCTTAATAGTGACATAATCTGTGGTCGCTTGACACATCTATCCCCGTGTGATGATGCAGAGGAATAGCTAATCCTATAAAAAAGCAAGCCAGGCTACATGGCTTGCCCACAGGACATATTTATTTTATTTCTCTACCAAATTCCCCTCCCTCCCCCCTCAGCCACGCCGGAGCAGGCGAGGACAGCGCCCAACTCCTCTGCTCACAGGTGGTTTACAAGCCATGTGTATCTGGGACCGTGCACCCAAAGATCCTCTGGAGACAGGAAGAAACAACACCCCCCCCGGGGATGAGGCAGGTGCCCTTGGCAGAGCTCCCATGGGCGGTTTTTGGCAGAGCAGGGCAGGATAAGGGAGCAGCAGCAGCTGCTGCACAACCACCGGGTAACGGAGCCCCGACACCGCCCACGGGGACAGGTGGCTTTGGCTTCCCCCACCTTTATCCCTCCCTTTTTCCCTTCTCCATGCCCATATGTTCTCTATCTCCATCCCCATCTTCTTTTTGATTTATGTTTATTATTTTTACTTTTTATTTGTCGTTCTTCTACTCACACAACCCCCTTTCTCTTCCTGTTTTGCAACTTTTTTTCTTGCTCTGCAAAATAACAAGGGAAAGTGTAGTACCTCCCTTTGTCCTAATTTCCTGGTAGGACTGATTTCAGAGCTCCTGTTTCTGAGAATTTCTCTCTGTGTTACACATGGACCTGGTACTGGTGGGGAGACACACAACCTCTGCAGGGTGGGTGACCTCAAACAAGTAGGAAAGTCCTTAAAGCAGATTATATTCTTAGGAAATTGTACAAATAATGGTATCTAAAGTAAGGTTTCTGCCAGGACAGGCATTTCAGAGGAGAACTGTTGTGACAGATCCTTGAAAGCTGGGAGGAATAGCAAGAAAAAGCACATATGGAGACAGCCAGGGTTACACAGTCACTGAAATTGTGTTTTGCCTTCACCTGCCTTGTAGCCTTTTGCTCTCTGACTCCTCCTTTGAGGCCTGGGTCTTGCTCAGTGCTAAGTGAAGGTGTCTCCTCTGGGGAAAAGAACCTCGTTGCTCCAGGCAGATGCTGAAGCAGCCTGACAGAAAGAGCTGTAAAAGCAAAGCAGACCCAAGGGCCAAAGCATCCCATCCCCAGGGCCATCCCTACCCACACTGGAGAACTGTTTGCAGATCCTGGCACTGCCAGGGGTGTTATTGAGCAACTCTGGGCTTGCTCTGTCCCCCTCTGTTTTCCTGCTGCTGCCTTTCATCCAGCATTTTGCAGGAATGCCTGTCAAAGCCCTCTGCCTCCACAAACAGCACTCATGTGCCCGTCTTACGGATGGGCAAACTGAGGCACAGAGGTGCAGCTTCTTCACAGCACATTGGGGGATCCCATTCCATCCCTTTCCTCATTGTGAGTGTGGAATTGCCCATCTCAGTCCCTGGGGTTTCATTTCCAACTCATGCCCTCACCAGATATTCAACATCCTGGAAGTAACATGCAGGAGTTACTTCCAGAGCAGCACAAGCCAAGGATTTGGGAGACCTGGGACCTGTTTTCCACGCTTCCTGAGAAAAGGGCTTGGTTCCCTGGCAGGGCACTGTAACACTTGCTCGTGTTCCCCAGCTGGTGGGTCTGTGGCAGCCCAAACCTCTGCCCCTGCTGTGGTGCCTCCAGAAGCTCAGCTGAGAACGTGAGCTGTGGGTTGAGCACAGGAAGAGCCACAGGCTCCAACCCCAGGCTTGAAATGCAGTGTTTGGGTGGCGTTTGCTTTTAGTACCCCTAAAACACAAGGCAGTCACTGCCAGGAGAGGGGTGGACACGGGAGACACCATCACTGTTAGGCAACAAAAAAAACCCCCACCTAGTTATAAAAACTGGTTATAAAAAATAGTTGCTTTCCTCTGGGGCTCTTCTTGGGGGTTTTCTGGCAGTTTTGGCGGTGAGCACCAATATCAACCACACAGCCTGTCCTGGCCACCGCTGCTGCCAGCACGGCTCAGCACCAGAGGTGAGATCCGCACCCTCCCTGCTCTCACAGCGGGGACGTGAGAACTTCACAGCTTTACTTTGACCCACTTAAACACAGGTGGTTTTCTCAAAGAGCAAGAGGAGTGATTTCCTCCCACAGAACTGGCTGCCCGGGCTCTCCCTGGGAAAGGACAAAGCTGCCTTTGGGGTCGGCGCTGCCCGCTGGGAGCAGCGGGTGTGTGGTGGGGCAGAGGTGTGAGGAGCGCTGCGAGACGTGAACTCGAAGCAAAAAGGCACCTGCTCTGGTGCTCTTGTCATGATGCTCCCCCCCCCCTTGACATTTTACAGAAGCCCCATCTCCAAGAGAGACACGTGATCGAGAGAGACGCTCGGGTTTCACTTCTGAAAACCAGGCACTTTGTGCTTCATCGAGACTTTTCCCTGCAAATAAGAGCAGGACCCAACAAGGCTCAAACCAGGAGCAAAATGAGAAGGAACTCCAATTAGAAGTGAAAACCTTGTGGCAGTTTGGTTGGTTCTGTGGTTCGGGAACCTCAGAATCTTTTAACATTTGGGGTTGGCAGTAGTCTCAAATTAGAGGGAATAACTTGCCTTTTTATAGAGTCTTTCATCTGGAGGATCCCAGCCTGCTGCTCCACCTACTAAGCCCAGAACTCGAGGCAGCTCGTCACAGCCGCTTGGAAGTGGAAGATGAGGTGAGGATGACAGAAATGAGTGAACTCCACTGCTGTGCTGGCCAGAGGCTCCCAAAAACCCTCACAAAGCCACTGGGACCTTCACTGACCACACCTGCCCAGGACTTGGTGTTCAGAACCATTCCAAGCTGGAAATGCAACAGAGAAATCAAGGACACTTGGGTGACACCAGGGACTTTGCAGCATGGGTTCCTCTTCCTTCCTGCTCCTTTGAGGGCTGTTTCCAAACCAGCCTGTTGCTGTTTTGCCCAGATGAAGAGGATATTCCATGTTTTCTCATTCAGGCAGCAGACTTCTAACAAGAGACTTGATTTTTAGACAAATCTGTCCCATGTTGTCACTGAGACACAGTGGGAAAGCTGGGAGATGGTTTGTATGCAGGGATACGGATGGTGCATCTTATGGAGATTATTTTAAACACAGGAAAACCTATTATTATATTATTATACAATAATGAACATGATTTACTGGACTTATTTATATAAAATTAAATCATTAACTAATTAGACTGCAGTTTAATCTTAATTCTCGTTGGAGTCTGTAACTACAGGAAATTGCCAGAAACACACAGAATTCATCATTTCACAGAGTTAAATGATTCAGAGTCAGGGTGGCTCCCCCCATACCAACCCGAGGTCAGGAGTTTGGTGACACATGCTTCGTACCACATCCAAGGACATGAGAAATGTCTCCAGAAAGTGGGAAAGCACAGTTGCTAACCACTTCACACAAGAAACTGGTTTCAGGTCAGCCACCAAAGGACTCTTTTAAAGAAACACATCAAACCTGGGCAAGGAAGAGCTACCCAGGGCCAAATACCAGCACTCTAAACTGAAGAGCCCAGGACCAGGGCTGGGAGATTTTGGGATGTCAATGATATTAATCAATGCAACAGCACTGTTCTTCATTTTATTCAGCCTGGTTTGCTCCTGGAATCCCATATAGAACACAATAGTACAATAGACCTGCTGTATATAATTATCATGCTGTATCTGCTTTCATATCATAGGTATTTTTAGACATGTCAGTTTGAAATCTAGGATTTAGTGCACAGAGCCTAATGGATTGTTCTTTCTTTCTCTCTCTTTTAATGTCAACTCTCAATATGCATGAAGCAGACATAAAAGCACTTTTGTGCAGGTGCTGTGAATCTCTTAGCACAGATGACAAGGGGAGATGGTTTTCTAGATTCATTGAGCTTCAGAGCAGACAGAACTCCATGATCCAGCCTGAGCTCCTGCACAGCAATAGCTCAGCTTTCCCTCCATGAGCCTCCAAACAGCCCTGCACATCCTGGGAAAGGCACAAAGGGTTTCTCTTCTGCCGGGCTGGTTTGTTCCTCCCATGTGGGACCACAGTCAGTCCAGCAAGGAGAAGAAGGGGAAGTCATTCCAGTTCTGTGCAGTCCTTGAAGACCTGAATTCTGCCCAGCTCAAATTTGGCAGCATCACAAGGAGGAGCCAGAGCAGCCAGGCCCTGAGCAAGAGACTCCCTGTGCGGAAGGAAGGACCTAAAATCCTCCACCTGCCTGAGGCTGGATTTGGTCTCAGAGGCTGAAAGGCTCATCTACTCCAACCTGTGGGCACTTAATCCTGTCTGGAAGGAAAAATACTCACTTGAACTTGACACAGGGATTGCGGGAACCTCCTTGGTGTGTGGTCCAGACCTGCTCCCACCAAAGGCATGGAGAGATTGTGGCATCCCCCCAGAAATGAGTGAACCAAAGACCTCCTCAGCCCACGGGGCTCCAGTGGTGAGGTGCAGTGGGGGGACAGCGTGGGGACCAGCCCTCCCTGTAGCTGAGGGACATCGTGGTGGGATGCAAGAAGGAGAAGGAGCATCAGGGAGTTGCTGAGGTGGCATTTGATCTAGTGACCCCCAGGGGAAAAGGAAAAAAAAGAGTTATCCTCTAACCTTTGATTTACCAAAATGGCATTCCTATAGCATAGTTCTGGGAATGTCCTACCCCACCAGGTACTGTCCTCTGAGGGGTTTTTGGCAGACTCACAAGAAATACCCTGGTTTGGCAACTGGCCCTGTAACAGGCCAGTTATCCCAATTATACAGCGGCCACTGACAGTCTTTTACAGTCACAGACACAATCACTGACAGTCTTGATCTCCTCCTGCACCTGGCCCCTGGACACAGGCTTCAGACAGACCTATAGAGGTACATAAGCACAGACACACATTCACTGGGCTCACAGAGGTGTCCAGACCCCATTAAGATGTCATGCAGTCAGGTTAATATGTTTTGCCTCTCAGCAGAGTTTCTCTGTGCCCAGAACACACTCTACAAACACAATCCCAGAGCAGGTTCATCTCAGAGACCCAGAGAGGCTCAGCACAGCTCACTCCCAGGGACAGGCACACCGAAAGCAGATCCACTTACCCTGATCTGCTCCCAGTCAGGCCCAAGATTGTCACCAGGTAGGGTCCCTATTTTTCTGTTGTTTTACTATGTTTCTCAGTATAAACTCAAGTAAGAATCACACAGGCTTTATTTTTTTTTTTCTTCAAACCAACTCAATATCAACACAACATCAGAGTAAATAAAGGGGCAGCTCTGACTGCAATTGTAGTACCCGGCACACTGGCAATTTTTGATTGTGTGAATGATGCTCTGGGATTGTAGGAAAGGCATAACTGAGACAAAGGGAAAATCTTTCCAAGAAATTTCTGGTTATTTAAGCTGTCACTGCCATATAACAGAAGCCTGTGTGGAAACCAGTAATTCATGGGAGCAGGTTTTCAAAGTCCCCCTTTTCAGGCGTTTCAGCCCAAGGTAAACAACTCAGTTCTGATAGTTAACCCCACCCTGTTTGAGGTTGAAGTGAAGCATTTTGTTCCAGTATGTGGTATTTACTTAATAGCTGTTATCAAGCTATTAAGGTCCCCCTTCCACCACCCACAGCTGTGTGCTGGATGTGTCCCCAATGGCCCCACAGCGGAACCCGTAACCCGCCCTGCAGAGAAGAGTCACTGAGCAAACAAGTCAAGAACAGGGCAATCGAAGATAAGGTGGAGATGGGGGAGGGCAAAAATGTCTGTTTTCATGGAGGCAACAAATGGTGAGAAAATAAATTCATGGAATCATAGAATCACAGAATGGGTTGGGTTGGAAGTGATCTTATCACCACCTGCCACGGGCAGGGACACATTCCACTAGACTAGGGTGCTCCAAACCCCATCCAACCTGGTCTTGGACACTTCCAGGGATGGGGCAGCCACAGCTTCTCTGAGCAACCTGTGCCAGGGCCTCCCTACCCTCGCAGGGAAGTAAAATTCACGTGGAGCAGGTTTTGTGTGCTGCACCCATAGACTGCACTGGAGTGTGGTTGGATTCGGCCCTTTCGAGCTGTGACCTGAGGAGCACTTGGGTGAATTTGTTCCCCAGCACATCAGGAAAAGGCTTATCTGGGAGCTTGGGCAGGGAAGACTTGGGCAAGTCCCATGAGGTCCTCGTGTGCTGTCCCTCATGGTGGCAGGCAGGGACATCTCTGGGAGGGCCCATTGCCCAGGGCAATGGATTTGGCAGGACCATGTTGTTCCTGCCATAGGGAATAAAAGACAGGTCCCAAACCCACCACCCTGCCCCTGGGGTCTGGACCCAGCCCTGCCCTCTCACCACTCATGGCCCTACCAGGCTCATGCTCAGGCCCCCAAGATCAGAGATGCACCACCAGATGTACCAGGTTCTGTGTGATGCCAAGAGCATTCTTTTGGGGAGATAACAATACCAGTAGGTCTATTTTTAATTCAGTTCCTTGACAGAACATTTAGCTGTTCCTCTTAGAGAAGAATTTTGTAATGGGTTCCTATCATGTCAATTTGGAAAGTGTTCCAGCCTCCCACTACTGAGAAGTGTAAAACTATTGGCAACATATGGCATCCCCGTGGAGCTATTTAATTGTACAAAGGGCTGCCAAAAGATAAAAAGGGACTCAGGAAAAAAAAAACCAAACACAACACAACTACTACAGCTCTGTTCTTCCCCTTTCAGCATCTAACAGCAAAACAGCTTGTTACATTTCCTAAATCCTCTCTCAAACAAAGCTGGGCTGCTGCTTCGGTGGTTAATAAGTTGGGGACTCTGATGGTGCAACCAGGGATTTGACTCAATCCCAAGTTCTCAGTGGCTGGATTTTCATACCAGTTGGTCCCTTCCCAGCGAGGGACCTTTGTTCTTCTTGCCCCATAGCCCAAGTGTTGCTGTGGGGATGGGGAGCTTGTGGGGTAGGATGAGCCATGGGGCAGATGGGAGTGGACATGGAGGCTGGAGGGTGCAGGTGGAGACTCAGGGCACCTTGCAGGGCTGCTGGGGGGCCCTGGTGTGTCTACATCTCAAACTAGACCCCGAGGGAAACATTGAAAAGGCTGTTTCTCAGGGTCTTTGGATGTGCTGTTATTCAAGCATGCTGGCATACAAACAGAAGACACATCTCAAGGGTCCCAAGAAGCTGTATTGGATATTTGTTAGTTTTTTGTGAGAGCCTGAATAGTTTTCCTCAGAGTAACTGGGTTTACAGGGGGAAAAAATAACCTCTGAATATTTGAATGACCTTCAGGCACTGCACCACTGGGTGATGGCCCTGTGCACCCCCTGGCACCCCTTGCTGCCCCAGGCTCAGCCCTGCTGGTCCTCTGTGTGTATCTGCTGGACCACTCCAGGCTTGAGTCTGGGGGATCCAGCTCATTCCCTTGGCCACCAAGGTGTGATGAGGGGCTTGGGCACTGCCCAGGCACAGCAGAGCACCAGGGTGAGCCTGGTTTGAGGATGTCTGACCCAGAAAAAAGCCCGTCAACACCATCTCTGGGCACCTGGTGCCTTCACCTGCACCATGACAGGCATGTGCACAACACCCCTCCAGGATGAAGGCGAAGTAGAGGATGCAACAAAACTCTTTCATTATTTGCTTTTCAAGTTCACAGTCCTCCCCAAAAGAAGCCTCCATGCCTTAGGGACACCCTGGAGGTGATGGAAAACCAATGTTTAGGGGATGAGGATGGCAGTCCTACCTAGGCTAGGGGCCTCACATCCACCACTGATTCCTGGCCTGGGAAGATGCCTCTTCTGCCTTACGGAAACTTAATGAATGAAGAGAAAAAACTACCCTTGTGAAGGATGGGGGGGCTGGAAATTCATGAAAAAGGGAGGATTGAAAATCCATGTGTTGAGTGAAGAGTTCATGGATGCCATGGATGGTGCTTCCACCTGCACAGCCCCTTGCACAGGGGTGAAACCCTCCAAGACAGACAATCCTCACCCCAAAACTGCTCAAACCAGCCAGTGGTGGGCAGGGCTGTGCCCTGTGCCAGGAGCTAAACACTGTGAACACCAAGGGAGAGCTGCTGATTGTGGCACCTTAAACCCAGTGTCCTGCTGGGCCACATTCTGTGCAGGGCTGAGGGGTCTGTGGTACAGGGGACACCATCCCAGGGTGATCTGTGGTACAGGGGACACCATCCTGGAGTGGGAATCACCTCCTCTGCCAGGTGGGCACCAAACTACTGGCCATGTGGCCACACCACATCAGGTCACCCAGGGCCATTCCCAAGAAGAGCAGAATTACAGGGGCACAAGAGGAGTGAAAAAAAACCCCACCATCAAAAAAAAGAACTCAGAAGTACATAAATCCTTTAACTTCTCAGGGGAAAAAAAAAAGCAGGAAAGGAACAAAGGAGGAAGCAAACACCAAACTTAGTGAGATAGTTCAAGAAATAATTAAACCACAGCCATTCTGCTGGATGTGGAAATCCAACTTTAACTAGCCCAATAAAAAGGAGCATTGAGGATGGCAGGCAACAGGTATGTTTGAAACTCAGGTTAGGAGAGGACAGGGACTTGGGACCAAAACAGACACCCATAAAACAGGCAGCAGGAGAGCCTGTTCTGTCAGAGACTGGAAGTCTGCAATAGGATTTGTGGCACTGTTGAAATGCCAGTAAAGGGAAGGGAAGTAATGAAAACTATAAGAAATCTACATTATTTATTATGAACAGTATGAGCCCCACAGAGCCATGGCCTGTTCGTGGGTGGAGAGGCCAAAGCTCCATCAGGGTTTTGTAAAGGGACACAAGAGGGAGTTAACTGAAGGAATAAGGAGGAAAAACCCAGCAAAACAGCACACAAGGCAGGGAAGGTGTCAGACAAGATCTTTTAAGATCCTACAGAAAGAAGAGCTGGAGCAGAAGCCAAAAATATCCAGTCTGTCACTAAAACCGCCCCTGTGCTGAAAACCTGGAGAGTCACAGACTGCACAGCTCTGTGGGAAAGCTCCAGGTTCCACCCTGACTACACAGGCAATGCAATACTGGGAAAACTGGATCACCTGGATGCTCCCCTTGGATGGGGCAAAAGGCATTCAGATGGATTTCCAGAAAATCTTTCAACCACGTTCCTCAAAATCAATTTTGACTAATAATTTTCTCTTCTCCCAGGGCTTAGACTTAGTTTGGGAAGTGTCCTCCTTCCCTTCCCTTCCCTTCCCTTCCCTTCCCTTCCCTTCCCTTCCCT
>NW_020897756.1:3955801-4007250 GCF_003984885.1 Neopelma chrysocephalum | reverse complement strand
CCTTCCCTTCCCTTCCCTTCCCTTCCCTTCCCTTCCCTTCCCTCCCCAAGAGCATCCTGGCCTCTCAGACCACCCTCTCCAGCAGCACTAGGGGCAGTGCTCCCCTCCACTGCAGGGCCCTCTCTGGAGTGACTGGAAAACCCTGCAGGGAACCCACGTTGCCTCCCCGAGAAAAAACCCAAACAGATCTTCTACCTGCTTTCTGCTTTTCAGCCAGCATTTCCTGTCAATAAAGGAAGAGGATATAAATACAGGGATATAAATGACAGAGACATAAATATCTTGACTGAGATGGAAGATGGCTAAATCCCTGACTTTTTCCCTATCCTGATCCCAAGCCACCGAGGTGATTTGAAGAAGTTCTCCTGTGATACCAGCACAGACATAAAGTTTGGCCTCTGTGGGAGGAAGGAGCCTGAGTGCATTACTCCACTAAGGGCTGTTGAGCTCCCCATTGCATGCATTATTTATAGCAGGACCTGCAGTAAATGAGTGTGTGATGAGCTCTCAGATTGAGCCTTTTTGTTGGCTCAGTCCCACTAATGCAGCCGATGGAAAATCCTGCTGCACAGGGCCGTGTCAAAGAGCCCTCACCAAAACTTCCCCGCACTCCTAAGATCATTCTCTGGTACTTTTTGCATGAATTGGAGCAAAAGGTGTCACTGTCAAAGCCAATCTAGTGTTTATTAGTGCACATTGGATTTCATTAGAAAAAGCTTTTATTACATGGTAAATAATTGCATCTGGGAGATCTGATAGGAAAGAATCACTGTCTAGAAATCATGTTTTTGGTTAATCCGAGGAGTAACAAAGGCTGAATGAACTAATTTTCTTTTCCTTAGGCTGGATCTCTTTAGTAAAGGAATTATTTCACTCTGAAGGAAGTTGACAGTTTGAACAAAAACTAAAACTCTTTACTTGACCAAATGCATTTTAAAAAAATCATCTCTCTCGTCCTTCCCTCTTCCATTAGAGCTGACTCGTTGTTCCAGAGACAGAGATTTATGATGTTATTCTAACAGCATCTTGCTTTGTGCCACGGGTTGGATTCAGCCTTTGGTAACTCCCTAAATGGGATCTGCAGGACACATCTAGCAGGAACAAGCAGGAGGGGACCCTTCCTCCACACCCCATCAGGAGTGTTGGGGCTGGACTGCCCCCCCCCAGAATGGTTCATCACTGAGGATCCCCCATATTTAAAACCAATATCTGAGAAGTCTCTGGGCATCAGAGCTGGCCAGTGCTTGTGTTTCCCTATTTATATTATCCTCCCCCTCCTTTCAGCAACCCCTTTGTGGGGATCACCACCACCCTGATGGCCCCTTCTTCTGCCTGGGGTGTTTGCTCCCATCCATCCCAGTCCCACAGTCACTGGTGTTCACTGTTCCCTTTATTTGACCCCACACCTCCATTCCCCTGGCTCTGTGTGGGACGTGGAGACTTCTGTCCCTCTTGGCACATTGAATAATTGTTGGGCACAGCAGGCCCTGAGTTTCCTGAGGGAACACGGGATCACGTCAGACATGAGCTGCTGGCTTAACTCAGGGAAAAGCCAGAGCTGGGCCCAGATTTGTGTGCCCCTAAACTCAGGGATATGATGCTTGGTTCTTTTTACGAAGGTTTGATTTCATCCCAATGTAAATTAGGAAAACCTTTAACATTCTCACTGGGATGGGCAATGCTTCCCACTGGACTCTAACAGTGAGTGGAGCTTGCTGTCTCTCCCTAGTCTCAACATTTCAGTGAAATAATGGATCTCATTGAAAACCAAACCAAACAAAGCAACCAACCAAACAAAAACAAACACCCCCAAAGCAGATGAGAAGTGCAATGTTCCACACTACATGTTCTCTTCAACAGAGGATGGGGGTGGCTGCTGCAGGATGCCCCGTTTTGCTGCAGAACACCTCAGCATGGAACAAGTCTCTCCAGACTCTCTTTAACACTGGCCCATCTTAAAATTGCTCTTTTTCTCTCTTTGGTAGGTTCCGGTCATTTGAAAACCCTCCAGAGACGCTGCACTTGCAGGTGCATGAGAAATCTTCAAGTAGAGGAAATGCAGAGGAGGAACCTCAGCTTTTGACAGAGGGGTCTTTTTCTGTCAGGTCAGAACTGCAATACCAGTAACACAAACCCTTTTAAATATTACCCAAACCACAGGAACCACGTGAGCGGGGGAAAAGGTCGCTAATTTCTTAGAAAAGTTTCCAGTGTCGTTTTTTATTTTATTGTTGCCGTGAGACAACAGCTGTGGGGTGAGCAGAACGAGGTTGTTCTTATTGTTACAAAACAAGAACAGAAGAAGAGAATCTGGCTTCTTATTCTCCAGCTATCCAGTGATGTCAGAAGTGCTCTGTGTATTCCCAAAGGGACAGGGGTCGTGGTGACCTGCAGACCCTATGAAAAGAACTTTCTGGACCTTGGATTCCCCCCTCCTGGCCTGGCCATGCATGTTCCTCAGGTGGGATCACGAGCTGACAGTGAATCTGGACTGTCCCATCAACCTCATGGCAGATGTTCCTAATGCTGGAGAAGGCTCCAGAGAGACCTGAGAGCACTGGCCAACACTTAAAGGGCTCCAAGAGAGCTGGAGAGGGACTTTGGACAAGGACATGGAGTGACAGGAGAAGGGAGAATGGCTTCCCACTGCCAGAGGGCAGGGTTAGATTGGATATTGGGAAGAAATTCTTCCCTGTGAGGGTGGGGAGGCCCTGGCACAGGTTGCCCAGAGAAGCTGTGGCTGCCCCATCCCTGGAAGTGTCCAAGGCCAGGTTGGACGGGGCTTGGAGCAACCTGGGCTAGTGGAATGTGCCCCTGCCTATGGCAGGGGGTGGAACAAGATAATGATAAGATCCCTTCCAACCAAAACCATTCCATGATTCTCTCCTGGCCAAGCTGCCAGCTCCAGTCTGGGAAGACCCCGACTCCTCAGCTGGAGCTGCAGCTTCCCATCCTACTCCTGAGCCCTGGGAGATGGGGAGGTCTGGGGGAACCTCTTCACTGGCAGTTTGAGCCAACCAGGGAGGAGATTACAGAGGAGCTGGATGTAGAGAAGAACTCGGATGGGGTGATCACAGGTTGGTTCAATTGAAACAGAAACACTTGGTCTGTATTTGGGAAGGGCAAGAGTTGGATAAACAGAGCAAAGTGCAGCCACCTGTCCTGGTGCTCTTTACAGCAGAGACCTTGGGAAGTCAGAAGCACAAAAGCTGTCTGGAAGGCACTTCCCAGGCAAAGGGAGCTAATGTACAGCTGGAATGGTGGCCTGGAAGAGAGATTGCAAGAAAGCAGAGAGCCCAAAAGGGACAAAAGAAGAGATGGATCAACAAATTCCCCCAGAGTGCAGAAACTGCAAGGCTAAAATGAGGTTTATCAAAACTCAAGCTGAGTTACAACTTGCAAATATATATATTTTAAGTAAAAAAACTTAGGTCACCCAGACAAAAAAGAAAGCAAGATGGATAAAATAAAAAAATAAATGTATTTACAGAAAAAAACCTAAATGAATACTTTCCTTCAGTTTTCAATAAAGATGCTGCTTCAGGACACAAGGGCACAGGGACGATCACTAATGGGCGTGAGATTTATAAAAATGGAAATTTCAGCATCCAAGGTGAAAGCAAAACTGAAAGAGCTTTAATGCACTGAAGCCAGGGGGAACAAATAATCCAACCCAGACTCCTAAAAGAACTGGCACATGAAATCATGAGTCCACTCTTAAGGATTTTTAATACATAAGTCGAGCAGAAAAAATGGCAAGCCCAGTTCTCCTGTTTAAAAAAAAAAAAGAAATAAAGGATCCAGGCAACTAGAGACATCAACGGTATGCAAAGCTTGGAATAAATTTGCAAGGAAAGAATAATTAAAGACCCGAAGGTAAATGGAAAATCGGATCAAATATAACAAATAAAACACTTGGATGATCCTGACGAGGGAAGTAATAGAAGCAGAGTGAAATGTAATAGTACAAAGTGCAGAGCTGTGCACGCTGGGACTCATAACATGAATTTCTGCTTGAAACTTGGGCCTCATCACTTGGAAATGTCAGAGCAGGAGAGAAAGTTGTTGCCACTCGTCTGTCACAGGGGATGGTGAGCTGCCAGTATGGTACAGCTCAGGAAAAGGCTTATCCCAGGCAATGTTTTTCCACTAGGAATGAGTGAATATGAGCACTGCATCCCTGCCCAGGTGTGACCACATCCAAAACCAGAGCTCTGGTGATGGGAAGGTGCAGAGAGAGGCTGTGGAAGGGGCTCTGTGGGCTGAGAATTCATCTGCCAGGAAAGAGGGAGTGTTGGCTGGAGCAACAGAACAACCAAGGGCCAAGGGAGACCTGAGTGCAGTGAGAGAAGAGGGAATAAACAGAGAGGAGGAAGAAAGCTACTTAAGCTAAAGGACTGTCTTGGAACAGGAACAAATGCAACAGGCAGGCCATGAAAGCATTCAGGAACTTATGAGAAGATTTTTAATGGGAGAGTTGTAATGATCTGGAACAGTCTCCTGAAGATGAGGGGAAGGAGGAAACCAAACCTCAGCTTGAAGAAGAGATAGAGGCATTCCTGGTGGGCTTCAGGGTGTGGATGATGGAGGTCTTTTCTCCTCCTCTGGTCTCACAGTTAGGGGAGGGGATGTGAAAGAAGTGGCTGGGCAGGAGGTGGAAGGTGTGGGGCAGTGCTCCTGCACTCAGACTTTCCTGATTGCTCCTTCTGGAGGTGCAGCAATGATGGTCCCCCCCCAAGGGGTGTCCCTGCACATTCAACCTTTTACATAAAACCCCGTGATTCCATTAGAAAAATCACCTGGTTTGTGGAAACTTTTTTATTCCTCTACCACTGAGGTAAAGTTTTGGGTGTTGGTGTTGATGTTTCTACCAACAAAATAAAACTGAAAGTGAGAAAGTGGGGAAAAAATAGAGCTGCCAGTGGATTTTCATCTGGGAGAGACAAGGAAGCCAGACCTGGGCAATATTTACCTGGAAGGGACAGGGCTGGGAAAGTCCTTTCTAACCTCAACAAGCGCCTGCTTTCGTCCAAGGTATTGGTGCTTGGGTCTGGTGTTGATGGGTTTGGTGGCAGCTGATGCTGCAGGAGAAGGGATTTCCCATCATGTGTTGGATAAAATGTTAGTCCTTTGCAGAAGGGCTGTGTTTTGAGACTGGACATAAAACCATTCTCTGTGTGAATATGATCTTGGCTTTCTCCCCCTTCCATTGCTCAGAGTCAGCTCCACGGACAAAGAGCTCAAACCCACACAGTGCTGAGCTGTGTCCTGCACTGCAGGCTGGGCACAACATCCCTGAGGGGCCCTTGGCAGATCCTGGTGTTTGGAGGGTTCCTCGTGCAGGAAGGAGTTGGGAGAACAGATTCAGCTTCCACTTGCACTTCCCTTGCTCTTGCTGGCTTTCACGGTGATCCTCCCAGATCAAACACATCCCTGAGACATGAACAGGGTTAACTGATGCTGTTGCTGAAGCAGGAGGCAGAGCAGAGCCTGGATTTTTAAGTATCAGTTGTATCACTGATCAGCTGAGGTGGGGACACCATGGCTGGACATGCAGGATGAACCCCCTGGAGTGTTCCCATGGACTGAAGGCACACCAACCTTCCATCAGTGAGTTGCTGCTCTGTGAAATGAGGAAGTGCTGTTCTCCATCGTCACTGGAGCCACTATTTAAATTCACTTGGATCACAGAGTAATTTTTCCACTCTGTTAAAGGTTTCTTTCGCAAGTACCACTCCATGTCTCTTGATTTGATTTCCTTGTACCTTTTTTAATCCATTTTTAATAGGCTTCCAGATTTTTAATAGCTTTAGAGATTTCTTTTCTCCTTCATGTCTATGTTGTTGATTGTAAGACTGGCTTTTGGATGTCTCTTTTCTTTGATACCCCGCTTGCCTGGGTCGTCTTTGCACTTATCCTTTAAACATATTTGCAATGTACTTGGTTTACTTCATTGAGCATTTTTGAAAGCATTGCCTTTGCTTTTCCTCTCAACTCTGTTATCTGAATACATCTTAGGTAATTAATCAGCTCCCATTGATCTGAACATAAATTTCCAGATTTTTCAGACATTCATTACATGTGCTGAATAGAAGTGAGAGTGGCTGGATGAGAGAATTCATACCTGACAAACAGCCCATCCAGATCTGAGCTGCTCCTTCTCCTTGTGCTCTTCTCATTGAGTAGCTCGGGGAGGGGGGAGTGATGTTTTTCAGACAGCTGTGAGTGAGAAGTAAAAGCTCAGAATATAAATTCTCTCTCTTAAGGGCTCTTCTTCCCAGTTCCTCTGGATCAGCAGCCATTTCTGAATTTAACACAACCAGGATTAGCTGGTTCTAAGAGCTGCTGTTTCATTCCTAAACTCACCTTCTGTTACAATACATTTGGATCCCGAAGCACAGCATGGACATGGGAAGCTGGACCAGATGATCCCAAGCTGCTGTGGCCTTGCACAGACATGTGTCTGGCTGTAAGCCCCAGTTACCTTCTTTCACCCTGAATCCCAACCTGTAGCTCTTTATCTGCACCCTGGGAAGAACTGAGGACAGATAATAAGAGAGAATATTAGATCCAAATTAGAGGACATAGGTGGAGAAGTCATGTCATTTCTTTGTCTCTGTGTGTCCACTGTCATGGGGCTGCAAGGAAGGCTGCAAAGGAAGAGCAAACCTGCTGTGATTTACCTTATCATGGGAGAAACAACGTGCAGCCACACAGCAAAGGCAGCTTCACACAGCATTAACGCGAGGGACTGAATGACCATCTGTGTAGTCTCAGGGATGCCTGATGGAGGTTTTTCATTGAGTTATAACTTATATCGAGCTGCATAATATTATCCACCTTTCCAATATCATCAGTACTCCTGGAAGTGCAGGGTTTCCTAACAACTGGATTAAAAGGCAGCCCCAGCTCTTACATGCCCGGTCACCCATCCCAGTGACATTGAACCCAGAGAAGTCACTCCACAGAGCAGCTCCAAAGTAGTGAATGCTCCTCATTAGGGGAACATTTCCTGCATATTTAAAGAGATTTGGGTCCTATATGCATGTACCTCATTGGGCTTCAATGCCAAAAATGCAATTAATGGGTTTTGTACTGCAGTGCAGGGCTGAAATAGCACTGCCTCCCTCCCTGTGCTTTATGCACTCCCATGCTGCAAGGGAGGAGGAAAGGATTGGTAAGCAGAATGGGAAAATGTATGAATTGCACATCTTGGTGAGTGGCCGTGAATGATGAGGGCCGTGGGCAGGGTATGGATCAGATGAACTGTATGCAACAACTCATCCTCATCTCCCCAGCAAATCACAACAGAAGGTGTTTGTAATGCAAAGAGCTCAATTTAATCAACTCTCTCCCTCTCTCTGTGTATATATTTATATGGTCACTAGTTAGTTTATCCCTCCACTTTGGTTTCAGCAGGGAGATTTTCAGTGTAAGCTACAAACCAGCATGAAAGAGGGTTCTTGAAGCTTTCTCTGAATTAAAAGATAATTGCTTCTGTTAGGAAAACACAGTTCTGTATCAAAGTGAGCAAAGCCACATCAGATCAGTCCAGCATGGCCAGCACCATGTTTCAGAAGGACCATGTTTTTCCACACTTAGTTATTATTAACTATATCTCTTATTCATCCTGTCTCTTGATCCTTTTTTCTTTAGCATGGAATTTGCTCATGCAGTACAGCTGTCTATCAGAAATCACTGTTGCAAACTGATTTCCAGTTGCCAGATCCAAAGATATTTTTATTTTAGTCAAATATTCCGTTCCACTAATTCAGTCAGCTCACCCACAAAGTTTAACAACTACTCCAAAGAATGTGCATGTGAATATGATTTGCCAGTCTTCCTGCTTTTTGAGATGGGTTATGCCTGGTGTGTGCATGAGAATGATTTAATATTTAAAGGGACTGAAGAGGATTTGAAGAATCCTTATAGCTGGGGAAGTTTGTGAAAAATCTCCTTTCTGGTTTAAAATGGATCAGAAGTATGGATTCTCTTTATTGCTGAGGACTCAATTTTCACAACGTTCCAACTTGGAGGCAGCCTGGGAAAAAGTTTTATTTCATCATGCAGTATGGATCTAATCCTACAAAATCTTAAATAACCAGGAAAAAGCCATTGAAAATAGTGGAATAGCTCCCATACATGGGAATAGCGTGGTTGTACTGTCACTGGACTGCAGAGATTGGACTGTTCAGCACAGAAGATCAAACCACAGGTACGAGCTGGGGGAAAATGCTGTTGAGGACTTAAAGGCAGGTTGTGGGTGGCTCTTGGTTCATGCCCATCTTCATCCCATCATCACCCAAAGGAGCCCTTCTTGCCTTCTGCAGA
Organism: Neopelma chrysocephalum; assembly: GCF_003984885.1. Lineage (NCBI taxonomy): Eukaryota > Metazoa > Chordata > Aves > Passeriformes > Pipridae > Neopelma > Neopelma chrysocephalum. The sequence continues at coordinate 3,998,919 of NW_020897756.1, read as the reverse complement.
GTGATGATCTTGCCCCCCTGCTCAGCCCTGGGAGGCACATCTTGGGGGTTGTGTCCAGTTCTGGCTCCTCAGCCCAGGACACACATGGAGCTCCTGGAGCTGGTCCAGCACAGGCTGCGGAGATGCCCAAGGGATGGAACATCTCTGGGAGCAGGGAAGGCTGAGGGAGCTGGGGCTGTTCAGCCTCCAGAGGAGACACTGAGAGGGGACCTCCCCAGGGTGTGTCAGGGGCTGCAGGGAGGGGGCAGAGGATGGACCAGGCTCTGCTCAGGGGGGGCAGCAATGGCACAGGAGGAACGGGCAGGAACTGATGCCCAGGAAGCTCCACCTGGACATGAGGAAGAACCTCTTTGCTGTGCAGTGACCAAGTTCTGAACAGAGACCAGAGGGGGTGTGGAGTCTCCTCACTGGAGATATTCCAGAACCACCTGAACACAATCCTGTGCCATGTGCTCTGGGATGACCCTGCTGGAGCAGGGAGGTGGGACCAGATGCCCCAGTGTGGTCCCTTCCAACCTGACCCACCCTGTGATTCTACTGAGGTGGAAGGAGCTGAGCATCCTTCTCTACCACACTGGAGTCTCCTTGCCCATCCCTCAGGAACTCCTGCTCTGGCTCAGCACACATGCAGAGTCTTATTCCCTGGTCTCCATGTCCTCTAATCAGCTTAGCAAAAGCCCTCCACTGCATATGGTCAGATTGCAGTTTTTTAATGCTTGTAGCATGGGCAAATCAAACCCAATTTCCTGCAATACAAAGCCCTGCACTGCTCCCCAGTGAGGACTATTTTCCTGCCAAATTGCATCTTTCAAACCACAGCCAATTCAGCTGTAGAGCTGCCAAGAAAAAAAGGTCAGAAAGACTTAAAAAAAAAAAAAAAAAAAAATTTTCCTCTTTACTGTATTCAAAAGCAGATCTCCTAATTCTGCTCAAACTTTTGAAACAAGAAAGAAATCACCATGGGATAGGTGCTGATTATAGACAATTTCAGCCCAAAGGACGACATTTTGCAAGCTTATTAAGAGGACCTGAAAATAACAATTTCTAATGTGGCCAATACTGGAAACACTTTCCATCTATCCCAGTTTGTGTGAAACTACACTGCTCCAGTGTAGCCAGTGGAATCATGCAGATTTGGGACCTTTCTTATTGGAGTTATCACTGCTGCCTGTACAGTATCTTATTATATATATATATGTGTGTGTGTGTGTGTGTTTCATTTGTTGGGCTCAACCACGAGTGCCTGCTTAGCCACACATTTTATGAGAGAAGTGTGCAATAAATGGAAAGATGGAAAAACCATCTCTCCTTTCCTAGATGGGAGAAAAAGATTGGACTGGGCGGTGACTTGAGCAAACAATAAAATGTGTAGAAGGAGCAGAGTAATGGAAGATTTTAAATACCCAAGCAGGGAGTAGAGGACATTAGGGATAGAATGCTAGCTGGAAGTTTGTTTATGGAATTGGCATAAAATTGCATTTTAACTTACTCCATGGAGCAGCTGGAAAGGGAGAGAGGTGCACAATGTGTATTAAGCGCTGCACTACATGGAAGGTGCTTGTAGACAAGCTGTGCTCCAAGGATGATGTTCTGCCAAACATCCATGTCCACAGTGGTAGGCTCAGGAGAAGGGAAGGTTTTGAAGCAGGAAACTTGGAGAACTTTCCTTGTCTGCTGACAGGTGCTCTAACAGCCAGCACACAAAGCCAGCACCCAAATTCAAGGTCTGATGAAATCAAATGTAAAAGTTTCATAATCCAAATCCCCCAAAGAGCTGCAAACACCCAAATCAAACAGATTGTGCTGGTGTGAAGGCAAGCCCAGGGCAATCTGGGGTCAGGGCAGGTGAGGGAAGAGCCTCTGCTCCTGCAGAAAATGTGAGGTTTATTGTTGGCTGGAAAAAAAGACTTGTGAAAATCACTGAAGGCCCAGCTGAGACAGCTCTGCAGGCAGGGGCAGAAGCAGAGAGGGTGATGGAGGAATCCATGTGGAAAGGGGTGAGACACAAGGTCAATGCTGCCACCTGGGATTTGCTGCTGCCTGGGGAGGGGTTTTCACGCAACAAAGCCCCTCCCTGCAACAGGTATTCATTTCCCAAAGGAAAATGGAAGGGGAAGGGGAGATTAAAACATTAAAATGCTTCACCAAGGTGTGTGAACAGGTAATCAGTGCTATTAAAGGGTGACAAAGCACCTGGATTGCTGAAGGACATCGCTGGGTCCCAACGACAAGGATGAGGGAGGAAACACCAAATCTGGTTTATGGACCATTCCCTCTATGTTATTTTGGAAGCAACAGTGCCCAGGGTTGATGGCTGCTGTCCTGAGCTCATTTATGGAGGATCAGGGTAAAAAACACCAGGGGTAGATGTGGCACTTGGGGACATGGTTTATTGTGGGCTTGGCAGTGCTGGATTAATGGTTGGACTCAATGACCTTGGAAATGTTTTCCAACCTAAATGAGTCTATAATTCTATGAAAAAATCCCCACTGTGCAGGAGGGCATCTGACCTTACAGCAGAGACACACACGCTTGTGTCAAGGCTGGCAAACAGGGACCTCTCCCAGCTGTTGGACTGAGGTCTAGAAAGTCTTCACTTGGGGTTGATCTCTCTTCCAAACTCCTGCTGGCATGAGCCAGGGAAGGTGGCAACAGTGGTTTGCAGCAAAGGGCTGTGAGAGCTGTGGATAAACCTCCAAGCACAGAGGTCTCTGGTAGTGTGACCCTCCAAGACCCTGTTGAGTTTCGTGTCTTTCTTGCTCCATTTCTGAGCTCACAAGTCCTGCACACCACACCAAGCCGATGCTCTCATTGCATTTTCACATCGATGATGGGCTTTTCTTGGGCAGTTACAGCCAATTTAGAACCCATTAATGGACATAAATAGTTCAGATTGTCCCTTCCAATTCCCATTACTCTGCCTTTTATGCACCAAATTTGTCCAGCCACTGCAGTGCCCCATGGTGGAACTTGCAGAATTTCCTAACCAAGCTTTCAAGACCCGACCGTCACATGTAGTTTCATATTTATCCACCAATTTTCTTTTCACTGCTCATGCATTGAGATGAATACTCAGGCATCCAGGCTATTAATAAAAACACTTGATAACAATGGTCCTCGTGTGAGCCATTAAGACACTGCAGTATTAATAGCCTTTCCTTTTGGAGAAGGGCTATTTATTCTTACCCTTTTCCTTTCTTCAGGCTGGAGCTGATCGAATTGTTCATTGTGAGTAATCTCCTTGGAGAATATAGTTCCTATTTCTCTATGAAAATCATTTATTAATTCATCCTGTGAACTTTATCCAAAGGCACTCTTTGCTCCCCATTACTCACTTAGTCCTGGTTCACCTCTGTGCTATGGTACAGATCCTCCTATGTAACTGGATGATGAAACCACCAAACAAGGAGTCACCAGCAGCCAGCAGCCAGAATTTTAATTCTTCTGTGGCTGAATCAGTCTTCAGCAAGGTGGAAAACTTGAGAGGCCCTTGAACTTTGCTTTGAGTGACCGAGCTGTTTGTCATGAGAAGGCACCATGGTAACTCCAGGGGCAAAATCCGTGGGTGCTCCTGAGCCTTTCCCCTTTCCAAATCGCAGCAGCCATGTCCTCTCTTGGGCATGGAATCCTCTTGGGCAATTCTTCTCTTATTTGCAATCACACTTCTGGGTGAGATTCACCATGAGGCAAGAGACCAGCAGTGTTGGGTGACACTTGCCCTTTTTACCCCCACTTCTTTACACATTCCCTGCTTCTCACAGCCTGGGTAGAACCAGGAGCACCTTGACAACTCATTCAAACCCATGGTTAAAATGCTAAATGTTAAAATACAGCAGTTGCCATTCAAAGTCAGTGGCTGTTTCTATTCATTCCCACGGTGCTCAACACCCACCCTGCCCAAAAAACACCACATCAGTCACACTCTCTGTTGTTGGTAAACCCATCCACCACTTCTTCTAACGTTATCTCTGCTGGTTACTGAGCATATTTTATGAGAAGGGGCTGGATACCCCTGGCACACAAAGGGACCTGGGAGCTCTGGATCTGTAGCAGTTCATTTCTTTACCTGTGTTAACTTAAAGCACCAGTTGTAGGAATTTCTTTGCAATCAATAAGCCAGAGTTTCTCAAACTGCCAAGAAGAGAAAGGTTAAGAGCATCTTCTATTCACTTGGACTGTTGCTGTCTGAGACCCCACAAGGGAAATGACTAATAAAGAGATAACCTTAATTAATGTCAGGGTAAGCGCTGGGCTTACCCTCAAATTCCTGCAGCTTTTCAGCTCACATTTGTATTAATTATTATATGTCTTTGCACATGGATGGTGGTTTGGGATGATCAGTGTCTTGAGTTAAAGTGCCTTTGGGCTCTCAGACCTGACTGTTCTGGCCATAGTTCACAAAAAACAGTGGCATGGCAGTGTTGTTTCAGCAGTAACAGGGCTCACTGCTTGTGTCCCCAAATTATATTACAAAACAAGCCAGCACCTGTGAAAAACAAAGGAAAATCTCCCAGTGATTCCACTGGGAAGTAATCTGAACATTTCTTCCTCCAGTCTGGAATCACCAAGCAAAAATCTGTCACAACTAATTGGAAATGTGTATCATCAACATCATTGTTATTATTATTATTATTATGGCATCTGGGAATTTGATTAGAAGACAACACCTCTGAAACTTACAGTGTAATCATAAACCAAGGGAAAATAAAATAGGGGATACAGAAAGAGGAGGGAATACAAGCAAACAGCCTGACTTTATTAGTTAAAGGGGTGAGGGGTTTAATGCACCCAGGACCTGTGGGTTGCTGCCAGGGGAAAGGGGAGTCTTCAGGATGGATTTACAGAATGATATTGAGGTGGTTTTGAGGTTATTTTCAAAGACAACTACATAAAGCAGAGACATTAGGTTAATTGTTGAGCTCTTCCTTTCCCTTGCCAGCTGAGGATGCTCACAGTGCAGTGGGTTGGACATGTCCAAACTCTGCATTTTCCCAGAAAATGAGATGAATTTCAGGCAAGATCATAAGAGACAGAGAGATGAACATGCAGAGCGTGTGTAGAGGGAAAGGTTGTACTGCTCTTTGTGGACAAGAAGTGGCCAAAGTGGCCATCTCCATGGAAATCCTGGGTGAGGACAGCAGTTTCATGACCAGCATCATGAAAGAGTTGTGGAGCCAAGAGAAAAATCAGGAGAATAAGGAAATGCAAAGAGACAAGATTTCAAGGAGATGAACTTGTTCCACCCTGACAAGAGAGGGGTGTGAATAAAGACACCACAGGGAGGAGGTTCTCTGGGTTACTCATGGGGGGGAGTTTCTGATCAGAAAGATTTTCATCAATATCTTTATTATTTCTAACCTACAGATTCCCCTTCTCATCTCAGCCAAGCCTCCAGCCAAACAGCACTCTCAATCCCAGTCAGCCCTGGGCACCTCTGCAGAAAAGGTTCTTATTCAGGCCAGAAAGTCATGTGCAAGAGTGAATTTTGAGAGATTTAAAATGTGGAATCCACTTTTCTCTGGGCTTAAAAATCCCCTGTTTTGTGATAAAAAGACTTCATGTAGTCCTTCTAACCTTGCACTTCCAGGGGCACCAAGGGCATCTGGATCATTTTAGAATAATAAAAAAAAAAAAAGACAAAAGTGAGCAGAAGCTGACTTACTATGTAAAGAACTTAATTTTCATTTGAAGGAAAATCTAAATTCTCTGTTATGTAACAAACTGCATTTAAAAGCAATCGCTTTTGAAAATACACTATTGAACTTTGAAATTACTGTGATAATGCAGCTTTAGTCTGTGAATGCTCCAGTCTGGGAGGAAGCACAACAGCAGCCTTTGATGAGGACATGAATTTGTTATGACAGGCTAATTTTACAAATCCAAGGCTGCCTTACGGCAGAATTATAAAGATATATATTTAAAAAAAAAAGGAGAAAGCTCAAGAAGCAAGCAATGTATCATGTTGCTGCTGAGAAAATGTTCTCACACAGCCAACTCCCACAGGTCACTTCAAGGTAGTATCCAACTGTCTTTGATAGCTCAGGGAGCAAAATATTGTGTATATTGGGCATATTTAGACTGATTGGTGACTTCAGTTGTTTGATCCTTGTGTCTGTGTGTGTCTGTGTGTGCTGTGATATGAACTGCCTCACATAAATAGCAGAAGACAGATCTTTGGGAAAGAGCAACGAGGAAAAAACCAAATCCATCTACCCAACCCCCCCAAATAAAATCTTAAACAATAGAAATCGTGCCTGGAACCTTCCTGGCTGTGCCTGAGCAGAGCTGACACGGTGAGTTAGCGTCAGCACGGCCCGAGTGGGCTCCTAGAAATAATCTCATTGCAGATATCCCTGCTAATCCTCCAGTGGGAAGGGCAGGATGGTTTCTCTGGATGGGAGAAATGTCTGCTGGAGCCTGCAGATGGAGGGAAATAAGGAGGTGGGGGAGAGGGTTTTGAACCACAGCTTGGATGTGCTGGGAGAAGATTGGATGCCTGGAGAAAAGGAGAGTAGGAACCTGGATGGAATGGGCTGTGTAGGAATGGAGGCACAGCTGGGGCACGGGCAAGCTGGGAGCACTGGAGTGACCACCTCAGCCAGAGTCACCAGGAAATAGGGACAGCCCTCCAGTACCTAAAGGGGGCCTGCAGGAAGGCTGGAGAGGGACTTTTTGCAAGGGCAAACAGTGATAGGACACGGGAGAATGGGTTTAAGCTGAAAGAAAGTAGATTTACATTGGATATTGGGAAGAAATTCCTCCCTGTGAGGATGATGAGGCCCTGGCACAGGTTGCCCAGAGAAGCTGTGGCTGCCCCATCCCTGGAAGTGTCCAAGGCCAGGTTGGACGGGGCTTGGAGCAACCTGGGCTAGTGGAAGGTGTCCCTGCCCATGGCAGGGCAGGGCAACTGGATAGTCTTTAAGGAACTGGATGGTCTTTAAGGAACTGGATGGTCTTTAAGGTCCCTTCCCACCCAAGCCATTCTGTGATGCTATGAAATGTGGGAAGCTCACAGGAGGGAGGAGAAATCATGTGGTGGGGACCTTATGAAGAGCTGCTTTCTCTCCTGAAGCTCTTGTGACCAAGGGCTCATCAAAACACCTCCTAGAGCATTTGACAAAAAGGCAAACAGAGCTTTGGGGTTAAAGAAATCCTCCATGGACAGATGCCAAGATGCACTCAACCCTTAGCTGCTAATTTTGTGTAGTGTCGTATCAGAGAGTGGCCAAAGGAGCCCAGTTTGTGCTCCTGGCAAATGCTGTGAGGCTCCAACACTCTGCCAGGGACTGAGGGAGCTCTTGCAACAGCTCACATCTCAGTGTCACTGTGTAAATCTCTCCAGCCTGTCACTGATGGAAGGGTCTATGTGACAGGTGTCACCCATAAATCCCATTTAAATACATCCATTACCACACACTGTATCACTCACAATCACCCATGAAATGTCTCTTTTGGAGTCAAGAATCAGACAGGGATGATTTAGGGCCATTTTGCTGGTGTGATGGGGTTAGCTGGATCTCGCAGCTATTTGGATGTCAGGCCCAGCACTGGCCCCAGAAGGGATGAGGGAGAGCAGGCAAAAAACAGCTCCCTTAGCAGGTTTCCAGCAGCCTTTCCCACACAGCGCTGGAGCTACTTCAAAATGAGGCTTTAAAACTGACCCCAGAGCCTTCAAAACCCAGTTCCCAAGGGAATATGCATGAGAATGCTGCAGGTGCCTTCAGTTTTAGACCAAATGAGACTTGCCTCTGGTTTTCTATCATCATTTCCACCTCGGCAAGTGGAGTGCACATAACTTCATGCACATACACACACACACACGTGCACATAGAGCTCTGCATGGGGATGAAAGGCAAGACATGGATGGCCTGAGGTCTTTTGCCACTCAGCAAGTGGTTTTTCTAGTTTCTCCTCCAAAAGGAGCAGGCAGTTTGAGACGTCAACCAGCTCCAAATAGAAAACTGGTGTCTCATTTAATTCAGAATGCTATAAAAAATCTGCAAAATAAATGGGGCAATTTGGACAGGCAAATATTCACTGGGAGACATCAGTGATAGCTGCTGTTTAAGCCTGTGCTAGACAAGAGCCAGGCTGATAGAAGGGGCTGAGAGACATCCCAGATGAGCAACTATTTAGATACTGCTTAGGGAAAGTATAATAGGACAAGTGCCCACATATCCTGTCTCTGAGGAATTTCTGACAGGAGCAAAGGTTCAAAGGAAGGAGAGCTGAGACAGTCCCAAAGCAACCAAGACAAGCCAGTGTCTTCCTGGCCCTGATAAGAAGCTTCTGCTCTGAGCACTCTGCTGATGCTCCAGCCCCAACACCAGGAGAACTTCACTCCCCTGTAGTGACTTTTCTCATTATCCACAGAAACATCCAGTCCTTTTTGCCATGATGGCCTTGATAACATCTCTGGCACTGAGATAAAATGAGGAGAATTCGCATATGGGAGAGCAATTGGGTGCAGTTGGGTCTGAATTAGGATCGTGGGTCCGAGCAGCAGGAAAAGGCAGCCAGGGATGATCCCAGGTTCATGGGCTCAGCTCTGCCTTAATTTGCCAGGAAGGACATGCAGAAGGAAGAGCCATCACCACTTCTCTTTGTCCGTGGAGCTCAGGATGAGCTGGAAAGGGATCAGATCCCTTAGTCAGAAACAGGAGGAGATGAGAGGGAATGTCAAGCAAGCGCAGGAGGAGAGGGTGTGGGTGAAGCAAGGAGCAGGAGCATTGTCACTTTTAATGAGCAGGGTGATTATGTACTGGCAGCTGTTTGCAGATTACATGCTGAGGACTTGGTTGATCAGGGATAATTATCTCTCTCTGGAATTACGAGATTTTTCTTTTTTCTGGCAGGGAAAGAAGTGCTGGGCAGCTCCATGCCAGCCTCCAGACCTGCAGCCCCATGAGGGGAGGCCAGTGGTGTCTCTCTCCCCCACCCCAGTGAAGGAGGAGTCCTGTCCTCAAAGCAGCCCAGAAGGATTGGATTACAATCCATGGATTAAGCCAGTGCCCTAGAATGTCCTTAGCCCAGTGTGGAGCAACTCTGGCTTCCAGGCAGCTCCCTGCAGGATCCTGTGTTGGGTGTTTTCCAGCCCAATAAAATGCTCTGAAGACAGTGGATTGGGATGATCTGCTCTGTAGGTCACACACCTGCAAAAGCCAGCAAGGGGTGAGGGCAAACATCAAGCATTTCTGAAACTGCACCCAAAGGCTGTTGGTTCATCTCCCTTGATCTGGTAAATATGCAAAAATAAGCCTGCTCTCTCCAGCTAACAAATAAAAAGTGGTATCAACGACAATGATTTTGCTTTTCAAAATAAAATATTTAGCTGCAGAAAATGTTTCTCCAAAGCAATGCCATTCCCTTCAGCCTTGCCAGCAATGCAAACTGACACAACAATCATGGCACACTGAGAGCATTTCCACCAGCTGGTGTTAAAATCCCAACCTGACTCCATAGGCAGCACATAACTGTAGAATATGATCTTCCCAGCCTTAAAGTTCTAAGTGTACTGGCTCATCTATTGCCAAAATTGTGACTAGAAGGGATCTTTTAAATATACTTTCAAAGCAGGTTATGGGTGCTATAAGATCCACCTTCTTCTGCTTTAATTAGAGGATGTTGTTAATCAGGGAATACCCAGGGTGGTTATAAATAGTTTCCCAGTGCTGAGCTGGATTTGGTCCTACAGCCTGCAGTGGGAAAATTGCAGAGGTGCTGGTGGGAACATTACCTACACATGACCTCCTTCACTCATCTCCTCTTGGTAGGAATACATCAATTATACAAAGGTTGTAATGGTGATCTCCTGCACAGAGGGGAGAACAGCCTGGGCCCAGTATTAATGCCTCCATGGAAAATTAATATACTCATAGCAAAATGTATTGCCTCAGGAGGAATAAAACCTTCCTCAGGTTGGCTTGAAAAGGCTTGTGGTGAATCCAGGCTTTCTCCAAATGGCCTGTCTCATGGTACAGGTTGAACACAGGAATCTGAGAACAAGAAAATACCTGTTGGAACATCATTGTGGATGTGCTGCACTTCCCCTGTGCTGGAAGGCAAAGTCCTCAGTGGTTAAAAGCGAGAGTCAATCAGAAAGCCCTGAGTGGTGCCACCAGAGCTTCTGTGACAAGGGACAGTGGCCAGCACAGTGACCTGTCCTTTTTCTCTCTCTTTTATCAGGCACTACTTTAATGGAAAGTGCTTTTTATTTTAGAGTTTTCCTCCAAGAGCACGGGAGATGCTTGGGACGGAGACCTTGAGGTAAGGAATGAATCAGGCAGAACTGAGGTGAGCAGGTGGCTTGGGACAAACGTGATCTGGCTGGAGCTGGTCTTTGTGGCCTTGTCCTCCCATCTCCCAGAAGTGCAAAGTGCTCCCCAGGAGCAGCGTGCTCCATAGGCAGCATCATCATCCCATGCATCCGACCACAAACTGGGTTAAAAATTATTCTGCCGTCAAAAAAAAATTAATGTCTTGGAAAAATAAACAGGATTTTCTGGAGTGAGCGGGATAATCATAAATTAGACCCAAATGGCAAGTGTTTCTCTCAGCACTGCATGGCACAGTGAGCCAGCCCTCGGGGATTTCTCCCTTCCATCTGCAGCAGTGCAGCTGCCTGCTGCTTGCTGCCTGCTCTGCCTGTGCTCCACAGACCTGCCAGACTCGCCAGCTGCAATTGCCTTGCATTTCAAAGGTGAGGGACCAGCCTCTGATCCAGGCTGTGACTCTCCCACACGAAGGGTTCAGCAGGTTTGATTATCCCAGAATGCAGATCTCTCCTGTTGGATGGCAGAGGAGGGAGCTGAAGGTGTGGGAGGAGCAGTGGGCTGTGGGAGCTGGCCCCGAATCATGTGTGACCACCTGAGATGTGGTCACACAAGTTTGCCTTTTAGCATAAAGGATGATATATGGCCAAAATCCTCAAGAGCAGGACTAGAAGGACTCCCAAAGTTGATCCCCAACACCTTCATGCTTATTCTTTCTGACAGGAGCCTGTCCAACCTATTTATTCTAAAATTCAGTAATAGACACTCCCGGCCACATCCTCTCCCTCCCTCCCCAGGCCTGCTGGGTGATCTAACCCAGTGCTTCACTGTCTTCAGGGTCAAAAGCCATTTTCCCTACACCTTGTCGACTTTACTGACCCTTCCCAGCATGAGGGAAACCCGTTGGCTTCTGCCCTGACCCCCACAAACATGGAGAAGAGATGGTCATGTTCCCCTTCACAACTCTTTTTCTCTTTGAGGACATTTCCCCTGTTTTTTCTCCCCTTAGATAGGTTTAATCAGCTGCAGGTTCGTGGCTCACCAACAGTGCAGAAAAGTGTAGAAAATGGTCTAAAAATAATAGAGAAAACCCACTTGTAGAGTCCCTTTCCCTCTTTGGGATCCATTCCCATGTGGATGACAAGTTGTTGTTAGTGCTGACATGTAGGCGGAATTGGCAATGTCTAATGAAAATGCTTTTAATTACCACACTCAAATTATCATTTTGTAAAACAATAACATTTTGCTTGTCTGAAAGCTGAGTATTTATTATTCTCCAACTGTCAAATATTAGTCTGAGTACAAGCAACACCCCTTGGATTTCTCTCAAAAGGCTTGGGTGATCCTTTGCTAGAGCCAGGCAGAGAGGTACAGGTACAGTAAATATTCTAAGCTGTTACATCTTTCTCAGAGTTTGTTTCTCATCTGTCCATTCCAGGTTCTCCAATCTGAGATGTCTTTTAGGTCCCTTCTCTCCTGGACATTCCTGGGCAACAAAGGACATCTGGGGATCCACCAGCACTGAATCATGCTGGGGAACTCCTGTTGTACATCCCAATGTGGCATCTGCTTTCTACACTTGCCTTCTTTGCACCAGCATCAAACCTCACCCTCCTGCAATCCACTGTTTCTCTAGTTCTTTCCAGTTGCTTCTCATTTGGTATAAAATATGGGGCTAATGGGCACTGGATAAGCCAGACTTTGCTTTTTGTAACCTGCCTCAGGGATTTTTTGCACCTTCTCCAAACTAAAAGGTCAGGATGTCACCACTATTATCCCTGGTCTTTTAAAGGTGGTTGATTGGAAAGAGAAACAGCCCCAAAACTCTGACAGAATGGAAGTGTTGAGTCTGTGCTACCAGGAACAGTGAGGGCCAGAGACAGTGTTGCAGCTTTGTGGTGTTTAAACACTGGGATTTCTCCTTTTCTGGTGCAAACATCCACCTGCAAACCTCAAAGGGGCCTTTCCATACAGATCAGGAAATTTGGGCGTTGACACCAAGTAGTCACGGCCCCAAACCTGCCAGAGCTCAAGGATTGTTTGAACAAGGCTCTCAGGGACAGGGTGGGATTGTTGGGGTGTCCTGGGCAGGGCCAGGAGATGGACATGATGACCCTTGTGGGTCCCTTCCAGCTCAGGATATTCTGTGGTTCTATGAAGCTACCAACCTGCTTCTACAGCCTGCTCCTGTCCCACCTCCAACCACGCTGGGACACTCAGCCTGGGTCAGCCAAGAAAGGTAGGAAGTTCAGTTCCAGTCCAAAACTGGACAATTTGACTTATTTTAGAGAACAAATCAGACCTTTGATGACCCAGAAACAAGGCAACAGACAGCAAGATCACTACCACTTAGCAGAGTACTTTTCCCTCTCCCACAAATACATGACTCCTGCTGGAAAATAATGTAAGAAGAGAAAAATGAGCACCTGACCTAATGGACAGTGTCTGATCCCAGGGAGGGAAGGGCTGGGGAGAAAAGAAGAGTTTGCATTTGAGAGGCTGCTGCTGGTGGTGGTAAAACAATGTGCTTTGCAAACTCCTCCTGTGTTCAGTTAGATGAGCTCCTGGCCTCTTCAGTGCCTGACAAAAAAACATGGATGCATTTTCTGCCTCTGTCACACACACATGGGCACGTGGGCACAAAGGAGATGCTTGTTTGCCACGTTTTCTCTGCATTTTGGTGTATGACTTGAGTATTTAAGAGAAGAAGTGGTACATCATCCTTTTTTTTTTATCCTTTAGCTACCAGCACAGCAAGCAACTCTGGAGATTAGATCTATAGCCAGTATTTATTAAGAAGACATTAACCTCTTGCAAAAGTGACCTAAATTGCTATTAATTGTAGTGGCAGGACTAAATAGCCATCCTCAGTGTGTTTACAACTGGAGAAACAAACAGTTTGTTCTCAAGATAATGACAAACCGCTTATATTTGGTCTACAAAAGGACTGTTTGTTCTCTAAATACCTGCACCAGGAACTGGGTTTGTGAAAGAAAAACAAAATGTCTCCATGAGCAGTGCCCTGCCTGGGACTCTGGGTCTGCTCACCCAGCTCTGGATAAAGCAAAAAAAAACCCAAACCCAAATTCAACATTCTGCCAGGGAATGGGGAGTTGGGGGCAAGCCCTGGTCAAGTCAGAGGTGTAAATATAAAGCCACTTGTCTTCTTAGTGATTTCTAACACTGCCACGAAATTCTCAAGGACTGGTAACCACCAAAGCCATCCTGATCCCAGGGCTGAGCTGCCTCTGAGCTGTTGGCATCCCTGCAACAGAGGTTAGGTAGAAACTATGGCCATTCTGAGCAACGTCCCTCACACTGTTTTCATCTCTGATGGCTTCTGAAAAATATGCCAAAATTAATTGTCCAGTAGGTGCCATTTGAATCAAGAACCTCATGAAGATGAAAAAATGGATGAGACCCCACCATCCAACCTTAAACTCTGCCTGATTTGGAAACTCAGCCTCTGCTCTGTTATCCGGATGTCAACAAAATTAAATTATTTAAAAATTTTTTGTAGACCATTCCTACAGGTGTCTCTTTCAGAAACTGTTATTTCTTGGTTTTAAAAGTAGTTTGTGACCCAAATGCTGATACATCCTGCCTTTGCTGGAAACTCCAGTGTGTGTCCCTATCTCCCCTTTCCTGGATTGTCAGTGAACAGAAGAAAAACAGCTTAACAGAAAAAAAGATTTTATGGACTGGAGTTCCTTAGACCTGTAATTTTTAGCAGACTCAAAACTGAACCCACTGTCAGATGTCTGTGGTATGTCTCAGACGTATTAGAGCCTGGGCAATTTATTGCAGCAGCAAAAATACACCTGCTCTGATTAGGTGGAATGAAATAATGCCACAGAGATGGAAGTGAGCACTGAATACCTTTACCAAAGTGGTTTACAACCTCCTGCTCCCCCATGTGAATGCACTAATAAAGTTCATGGGTATGAACTCCACTGTGTTGTGCATGCAAATCCACTTTTATCTCTCCAACACGAGACACCACTCAGGGGCACATTTGAAGTTCTTGCCCGTGTGTGGGCCCACCTGGCAGGTGAGCATCTAAAGCAGAGCTCAGGCTGCCAGCTTCCAAATATCTTGGTAATCATATTTTTCCCTGCTGAATGGGGAAAATGGGGGTTTTGTTGTGCTTACTTGGCCTATTCCTTGTTGACAGGTTCCCAGGGCCACGTTGCACAAAGTCTGTGGAGAGCTGGAAGCTGTTCCTCCAGGATTAGGACATGGAATTCAGATGAATTCCCGTCTCTAGGATGATGTGGAGTCACACTCTTCAAGTGCTAAGATGCACTTGATGGTGTGATGGCAGCTGCCCTCGGACAGTTGCTGGTCTCCAGCATTCCCAGGGAGCTGGAACATGGACATGCACAGGGACCAGCAAGCAGGACATACAAGAAGCTGCAACGTGGGAGATGAACCAGCAGAAGCAGCAGGAAGGTCTGTGAGATAAATGGCTCCTGTTCCCTGGATCTGCTTCCAGCAAGCTCTGGTTTCTCCTGTTAAACAGGACCAGATTCCTCACACGGATTCACACACGGGATGATCCGTGAAGATGAACACTGGCAATATTATCAATCACCAGGCAAAGCTGCTCTGCTGAGCTCTGTAAATAAGCAGCCTCCTCTCAGCTCTGCAGCCCTCTGCACCCAGGCTGCTGGAGATTATTTCTGCCAGAGGCCTTCAGTGCTTCCTTAACATTAATTCTCTTTTTGAGAGTGGTTCACCTTGAACAGTGAATGTTTTCTTGAGTATCTCCTTCTGATCAGAGTGTTCCCTCTGACCTTATAATCTGCAGCTCTGTTAATGCCTTAATGGCACCTGGTTATCCCAACACAGTGGGACACTGCTGGAATGATCTGCTATCCAGGATTAGGAGCTATCCTGGGCTTCCTGGGAAACCCTTGCTGCTGTTTGTAGAACAGTGTGGTTTCCTTCTTCCTTACTGCACAGCACAGGCTTAAAGACCCCTCACTACTGCCTGTAAAAAAAAAATAATCACTGTTTCATTCAGTTGCAACTATTTAGACTTTCTATTTTCTTTCTTTTCTTCCTGTTTTTTCCCCCTCCTTTCCAAAATTGCCTATTTTGCAGAAAAGATCCTTGCTTTTCTCCATTCTGCTGGGCTGTCTATATCCATCCTTTCTGAGGCTCTTTGGGTGCATTCCTTCAAAACTAGCAAAAATTTAGTACAAATAACCACCTTTTGCATCCCTACTGACACCTTCCTGGGCAAGGGGGGCTGAACTTATTCTTGGTGCTGCTTCTGCTGGGACTGGCTCTCCAAAGCAACTTCAGAAGCCCAGATCACTGCAGTTTCCCAGCAGAGCTTTTGCAGTATTTAGGTCTCAAGCTGAGACATAACAAGCAGTCATTATGTATTTAGGACCTGTCCTTTCGTTTCCTGTGTTCTACAAGAATTTAGGGTACCTTGAACGTGAAAACCTTTCAAGTTTGTAGTTCTTACTGAGAAGAAGCACAAAGCAATGAGTGGGACTAGTTGAGTTTATCATTTCTCTCTCTGACTTTATCATTTGTTTTCCCAAGCCCTGTTTCCACTGTGGTCAAAGGAAAGCCTTGAACTAGTCGGGGTTTTTTTTAATAGCAGGGACCTGCTGTCATTGAAGACCCATATTTACCTTGCAGACCCAACTGCTGTAGAATTTTCCCAGTCTTGCCCTCACCTTCTGATGCCCAGGAGGAGGGTCCAGAATAGATAACAAAGAAAGCAAGCAGGGAATATCTGCAGGCACGACTCCCATGGGTGGTGGTGGATTGCTTAGATCCTCCCTGGGACATTGTTGAGTATGTTCAACAAACCACTGTGATACTCCTTGGGATTTTATAACATTCCTCCATGGCAGCATTTACACTTACAGGGAAACTGTGAATATCTGCAGCTTATGGGAAAGTGCAAATGCATGTTATATGTAGAATTGTAACACAAGAATTTTTTTTTTTTGGAGCGTTGCAAAAGGAGTGAAGTCATATTTGGCAAATATGCTCACTAGTTGTATGCTATTATTACCACTGAAAATATAAAGGTTTTCCATGCATTTTCCAGGGTACCTAAAGAAAACATATTGAAGATGGACTTTGCACAAGGGCCTGGAGTGACAGGACAAGGGGCAATGGCTTCAAACTTACAGAGAGGAAGTTTAGATTGGATATTAGGAAGAAAATCTCCCCTGTGAGGGTGGGGAGGCCCTGGCACAGGTTGCCCAGAGAAGCTGTGGCTGCCCCTGGATCCCTGGAAGTGTCCAAGGCCAGGTTGGACGGGGCTTGGAGCAACCTGGGCTGGTGGAAGGTGTCCCTGCCCATGGCTGGGGGTGCAATGAGATGATCTTTAAGGTCCCTTCCAACCCAAACCATTCTGTGATTCTCTGATTCTGTCTCCACCCCATCCTCCCCACTAACAGTGTTTCAGACAGGTCAGACACAGGTACAGAAAACATAACCTGGCACAGGGCATCGTCTGCTGGTCAGGAGCAGGAGGAATTGATTTCTGACTAATAAAGAAAATTCATTGCCCAGACTGAATGAGTCAGAAGGAAATGAAGGCTGCTCTAAATAGGGAGGATGGACTCATGCACCCTGTTATTTTGATCTTGCTTGGTTGCAGAAAACGTTTGTCCATGTAGCATCTCCATCTGCCCAACCTGAGCCGTGTCCTGCAGCACTTCTGCAGCTCAGCAGCTGCTGCTGTTCAGGGGGTTTGGTGTAGCCAGGATTTCAGCAGGATTTGTTCTCCCCTCAGTGAACTAGCACCTTTTTTTCACACCTCCCCATCCCTCTGGGAAAGCTGAGAGAGGGGTGTTACTCTTGCCAAGCAGAGCCAGCACACACACAGAGGACAAGGGCAGGCAGAAGGAGGTGAATCCTCGGGGCAGAGAGATGCTGGAGACAAAACACCTGCTGCTCCTCCACTCCAGAGTGAAGAAGACTCTTAGCAAGACAGACCTCAGATAGGCACTCAGGTGAGACCAGCTCCTGATCCAAAGGGTTGCCAGTCAGGCCTGGATTTGGCTCCTGGTGAGGTTTTGCTTCCCCAGCCACTCTGCTTGGCTCAGTTCCTGAGCTGGAGAGCAAGACCAGCCTGTCAAGCTGGAGGGATAACAGACCAGTACAGTGCAAGTTTGGGGGGTCCTCAAGAACAAGAGTAACACTGGGATTTGTCCTGATCAGCACTGCTGCTCTCTGCAGCCTGTAGCAAAGGGCTCCTGCAGGGAGCAGGAGGAGCAGAGAGCGCGTGTGGGAGGGAGAAGATGCTGCAGGGAGCATGGACTCGGTGGCTGCAGCACAGGGCTCTCTGTGTCATCCAGGACAACCTGCAGTGCTCTTGTGGGGCTGGAGCAGTTCAGGGGCTGCTTACACACCCACAGCTCTGCAGGAGTCCCACGAGCAGCCATGGGGGAGGACAGAGAGCAAGGTGATCTCCACCTTGGAGAACATCCTCTCCAGCCTCCTGGGCCAGTGGAGTTGGGCTGTTCAAGGCAGGAGAGCACGCTGTGCTGGTCAGACAAGAGTGTTGTCACATCTCATCCAGGCAGGAGAGGTTAAGAGTTGTAAATCCTGGGATTTCTGACCAGAACCCTCCTTTCCATCACACTGAAGACCCTCTCCTTGAAGGCATCTTCCCTGCTCCTCACTGCTGTTTGTGTCAGGACTGACGGCACCTTCTGCGGCAGGGAATGGTGTCTTAGTTAAAGCCTCCTTGTTTAGTCTTACAGCTGTCAATTAATCCCACATTTTTGCTATTCAGACTAGCTGGTGGGTAACAACATTTCCTGCTTCAATGAGAATTTGTTGTGAATAAGAGCTGGAAGGGGAACAGCATTAATATTTGACAGCAGTTGGTGCTCAGGGAGTCTTTGGACTTCACAACCTGAGACCCACAGGGGTTTCTCAAACTAGCAGTAGTTTAACAGCATTTAAACAGGCTTTTGCCACACACAGCCCAGCTTGGGATTGCTGCTGGCCCAGGCACACTTGTGCCATCCCCAGCTCAGCTGCACTTCCCAGCTCAGGCTTGTCCTTTAGATCAGAGGTTTTGGAATATAGAAAGAAAAAAATGCAGCTGATCATCAGATCAGAGAATGGTGTGGGTTGGAAGGGACCCTTAAATTTCATCCCATTCTGACCTCTCTGCATGGGCAGGGACACCTTCCACCATCCCAGGTTGCTCCAAGCCCCGTCCAGCCTGGCCTTGGACACTTCCAGGGATGGGGCAGCCACAGCTTCTCTGGGCAACCTGTGCCAGGGCCTCCCCACCCTCACAGGGAGGAATTTATTCCTAATATCTTATCTAAAACTATTCTCTGAATGAAACCATTCCCCTTTGTCCTACCACTAAATGCTCTTGTCCCCAGTCCCTCTCCAGCTCGCTTGGAGCCCCTTTAGGCCCTGGAAGGGGCTCTCAGGTCTCCCTGGAGCCTTCTCTTCTCCAGGTGAACACCCCCAACTCTCCCAGCCTGGCTCCAGAGCAGAGGGGCTCCAGCCCTTGGAGCATCTTTATGGCCTCTTCTGGACTTGTTCCAATAGATCCACATATTTCTTGTGTTCCCAATGTAAGAGGAGCTGCCCAGCTTTGGGTCCTGGTGCCCTTGCACAGATACCCACCCAGACTGTGTCTTTCCACCTTGTAGGTCCCTCCCCACTCACATCCTGAACAGCCAGAAAGTCCCTGTGCCAGCAGACCTTGCCCCATGGCAGCGGGGATCCCTATCTGAGCCAGTGGCATTTCAACCAGTTAATACAGGGAGAAATCTTTGTGGGGAAAACCGAACACTTTGTTTGGCCCCAAATAGAGTTGTTCCTTTCAAATTTTTCTTCATTTTTTTTACAATGTTTTCAATAAAACTGCATTAACTTCAAATCATGAAAGGGATACGTTTCATATTTTTCAGAATTTGAAGATGCTTACAGAACCATAATGAGCCTAAATGCATTTTGTGTTTTTAGATGCCTGCAATTTTTTTCACCCAAATTAGGCTTTCTCTGAAACTGCTCCCCAGTGGGGCTGCTGACAAAGTAACATTAACATTGAGAGAAAATGCACAAAATCCCCCTGCCAGTTAAAAGAATAGGGTAGTTACATCCAGAATACCCAGAAGAATGAGGCAAAACCATCACCTGGCAGGTCCTCAAGGTCTGTGCAGGGCAGTGCTTGTCCCCACTCCCTTCACCACAGCAATACCCCCTCTCAATTCTGTTTTGCCAACATGGAAGACTCCCTCCCAGAGACTTCTGTGGCTGTCACAGAGAAGCAGAGCCTCGTGCTGCCTCCCCAGCCCTCTCCAGGCATCTCCACCCTCCTCACACCCACGAGACAGGCGGCCCAGGGGGTTCAGACAGCACCTACAAGGCAACAGCGTGTGGGAACCCACCACCCTCCTGCATCCCTGCTCCTCTTGGCAGAGATAAGAGAGCCTGAGGGGAGACCTTGGGAGACAAGCCACAGATTTATTTGGTCTTTCAGCTGCTGGCTGCTGTGTGATCTTTGATAAACCCAGGGATGCAGAGAGCTGCAAGTTTGCAGAAGTCAGTGCCAGCAGCTGACACAGATGCTTTCTGGCACGGCACCAGGGAGCTGTGACACTCATCTGATCATATGTTTATCCACATGTCCCACACACACTGATAGTCACGGTGATAGCCCCTGGCTCTGCCCTCACAAAAGAACACTGAATTTCTGTGCCTGCACGCAAGGGTTAGAAATGATGGCACAACATTTTTCAGCTGGCTCTCTCTCTCTGTGTGGTGTAAGAACTTTCCAAACGTTGCTGGCACCCAAGACATGGAGAATATAGGTCAGGTTTTGTCTCACTGTGGTGGGAATCATGTCGAGTGTGCACTTTGTGACTGCCTAGTCCAGATCTGCTCCACGGCATTTCTCCCTGCTTGGCCAAACATTATTCTCCCCAGACAGTCTTCAAACCCTCCTGGCTGAGCACTCACTGCCAAGCAGCCCCACCACAGTGCTCCTTCAGAGGAATGAGATTAGCTCATGGTTAGAGCATGGTGCTCATAACACCAAGGTTTTGGGGTTGATCCCTGTATGGGCTGTTCACTTAAGAGCTGGACTTGAGGATCCTCGTGGGTTCCCTTCCAACTCAGAATATTCTGTGACTTTAACTGTTCCACGGCATGAAAACAAGACAGCAGCGACCTTCTGGTTGCAGAAGGACTTCTCCCATCACCTCAAGAGCGATGGCATCCAATACTGGAGACTCTGGTCCCACTGATTGTGTTAAATTAGCTCCTCAGCTCCCTCTTTAACCATCCACCTCCCACATCCTTCTGCACATCCCAGCACTGTTCCAGCAGGGCTAGAGCTGTGGAAGAGCCCCAGGAGTGTGTGTGGGGGGATGTCTGAGGGCACAGAGCGTTAGACTCATATTCAGCGGGACGTGTTCTTGGTGCTGGTTGGCTGTACATGCCCAGGGCTGGAGTGTTCAGAGTTGCAGGTTGTAGCTGTGCTTCCCATACCGCTGGCATCGTGTTCTCCTGGAGCAAACTCGTGCTCTGTCTCCGTATCAGTTGCATGACCAGCTCTGTTTTGCACCACTTATGAATTATTGCTGGCCCCTGTGGCTCCTGTCAGCGCTTCCCCGTGTCTCACATTGATTCATACACACACAAGTGTTCCCAGGATTAATTATGCCTGTGATCCTTTCCTGACATTCTTCTTCTTCCTGTGCTCAAAGGCAGCTGTCCAGCTTTGGGTTAGCTGTGGATCTCCCCTGCTTTTGAGCCCAGATTCCACTGAATTCCAAAAGTCTCCATCCTGCCTTGAAATGGATCCATCATCTTCCTTTCTCTGCAGTCCAGTGTCTTCAAGTTCTGTTCCCATGGGCTCTCCTGCCCACCTAACCCCAGGGCCTGTGTGTGGTCCTGTTGTCCAGGCTCCATCCACACTGGCCTTTCATCTCTGGGTAGGATTATTCTCCATCTTGCCTCCACCAGCCATAAAAAGCAGTAAATCACCAGCAAACCTGAGATCAAAACTGGCAAGCGAGCTTTTTAGATGAGCCTGTTCTGCTGTATGTAATTAATGTGTCTTGTTTTCTTCATTTATATTTTATTTATGTGCTTTTATGTATTGTGAGAACCTCCAAGAGGGTTTTCTTTTCATGAATTACGCTTTGTAAAGCAGGAGGACTGACGCTGATGAAATAGTTATTATCAGCTAAGGACTGCGCTCCCAGACTGTGCCTCCCTTCCAACTGGCAATCTGTCGCTCTTCAAAACGTGAAGCTCGTCGTGACCGACAGACAGACAGTCAGGCAGCTCCCAGGAAGGAGCCAGGAGGAGGAGGGTGGAGCAGAGATGATGATGAAGGTGATTAAAAATAGAGAAAGATTCCTTCGCCGCAAATCACAGCGAGAAGTTTCGCGGAGGAAAATAGCGAACCTAAAAGATGTTGCCTAAGGGGGCTTTTACTGATTTTAGACTGTGTTGCTCAGATCAGTTCGCTCCACTGAGTGGCTGTACCAGTTTTTTAGGATGGAAGAAATAATTGCCAGTATGGGGGCTGGAGGGAGGATTTTTTATTTTTAATTGAGTTTCCCTAAAAAGCCTTTCTTCATTTAAATCTTGGAAGCGGGAGTGTATCCGAGGGAGAAGCTGATTGAAAATGGATCATTTAAAGCTTAGTTCCCTTCTTTGTGTTGATTAAGTGTTTGCCAAGCTACTGCCCCAAAGGGAATTCTACTGTTTTTTAGAATAAATCCCTGAAAAACAGGTTTCACTGGGACCACTGAGATGGCAATCAAAGTTTGAGTGCTGGAATCAGGGAGTAGGAGCACAGAGGTTTTTGTACATAATTCACTCAAAGAAAATGGGAAACAACTCTCCAGTTCAGCAGCATCCTTCCTGCTAAATATGTGATTAACTGGGACAGATCTTCTCTCAGTGAAAAATCAAGGAGTTGCCAACACAATTCAAGAGGAATCCCCACCATCTCGGTGCTGGGGAACATGATTTGAGGCTGGGCCGTGCTGGGGTGATGTCTGGAGTCTTTGGGGTGCCAGCATGATGAAGAGGGTGGTTTCTATGCACCCTCCACAAGCACTCATGGAGTTCTCCATAGAATAATAGAATGGTTTGGGTGAGAAGGGACTTCACACCTGATGATATTCTGTGATTCTGTAAAGACCATCCAGTTCCAACCCCCACCCACCACGGGCAGGAACACCTTACACTAGATCAGGTTGCTCCAAGCTCTGTCCTTGAACATTCCAAGGGATGGAACATCCATGGGCAGTTCCCAAAGTGTCTGGAGCTGTAGCCAAGCTGCCCAGGGTGGGGGAATGGTGAGAGGTCTCTGGAAACACCTCAGAGAAGGTGTGTGTGCTGTGAGTCAGGCTGAACCACCTCAGATTTGGGCACAGTTTTGTTTATTGGGTGCACTTTACTCCGTGTCTTCTGATGAGGCTCCTCACAAGTATTTGGATCCACTGACAAGCTCCTGCAAGTCCCTGCTGTCACTGGCTTGAAAAATGCTCTAAATGTCACTGCTGGGGCAGGAAACCCAACCATTTTGATACTCTTGCTTCTGTCCTGATGATTCACGTTGACATTTACGCGACCAAGCAGAGAGGGGGAAGCTGCTGAACACATCGCAGTGCTTGTGGAAAGCTTCACAGTAACATGATTCACATCAGCAGAGCCCCCAAAACTCCCAGGGAATACCCTCAAAAAGCCAGAAGAGCTTGAGCAGGCTGTAGAGAGCTGCATTCCCTCCCAGCTCCGTGGAGGATGAGCTTCATGCTCATCCTGGACTCCCTCAGCCAAGGATGCTGAGTGCTGGTACCCAGTGTCCAGGACTGTGAACACCCCTGTGGCCAAGCAGTTAATGAGGTGGGAAAGATCATAGAAGTAGGTTTAGCATCTTTCTTTTTAGGATGTTTTTCACTTAAATTTTAGGAGTGCACATGAAGCCAGGTCATAATGCCACCAGATGGACACATCTTCCAGACAGAGAGTCAGAGTGGTTAACTCATCAGTTGGGAAGGTGGAGGTTGCTGGGAAATCCCCCATTCTTTACCATTTTCATTACATAAAATTTCCATTGTATAACAAATTATTTTCCATCTCCACCACAGCTCATGGGCCCTCACAGAAAGACCCACAGCTCACCTTAAACCCTTTCTAAGGACAGTGAAGCAGAGGCACAAACCCTGTATTTCCAGGCTGTGACAGAGCCTGGGGAAGTGCAAGGCTCTGAAGATTCCTGCCAGGAAGTCCATGGCCTCACGTTCCACGCTGGCCCCTTGCCCATGGTGCCAGCACTGGTTGTCTATTTGTTGTGAGGACGTTGCTTGGTGAACTTTGCCAACAGAACAGTGTTTGTTTGGCTTCCTGCATGTTGGGAAGGTCCTTGTGATGCTATTTTGGGTAGTTTCTGTGAGAGGGGTTATTCCCACAGCCCCTGCAACATCAGCAAAGCCTCTGACTAACCCAAATTACCAAATTCTGAGTGAAATTCTGAGCTATAAATACATGAGGAGGCTTTTCACATTACATGTTGTGTGTGCACTGGAAGCCAGACCCCAAGGATCTCCATGCTTAGAAATTTTTCAAAATTTGACTGGATAGAACCATGAGCAACCTCACCTAACTTTGAGGTGAGTCTTGTTCTGAGTTGGAAGTGACACAGGAGACTTTTAGAAAGCCTTTTTAGGCTAGATTATTTTACAAGACCTATTGAGATGACTCATAAATGAGATATAGGGACAAAGGGATTCAGGTTGGTTCTAAACATCTTTTAGGGAATATTGTTGAAAATTGGTGGACTTTATACCCATGACCCTGTGAGACAGAGCTCTTGTGACCATCTGATAACAAGTCCTATTGTGCAATCACAGTTCATTGTCTTTCCTATTAGTTATTGGTAACGTTTTGAAGCTCCAGCACAAACAGAAGGAATGGTGGGAAAACCTGCCCTGCCAGAAAACAGAGGAGAAAGAGGCTCTACAACTGCTACCAGAAATGGGGAAACCATCTATCCACTGGTACCCTCTGATTATTTTTGATTCTGTGACATGAATTCAGCTGTCCCCATAGCTGCCTTTGTGACTCCAGAGCTAGGAATCAATGGGAAGTGTTGTGCTCCTGCTTTTCCATGCCCACATCTGTCACACATCCTTGTGTGCACAGTACCTAATTACACATATACGTGGGTATATAATCCTGGGCTTCTGCTGTTGAGAAAATGAAACTTAAAAGTCCCCAGGGAGAGAAGGGTGAGCTCCTCCAGCCTCAGGAGAACCTGTTGTTCAAGGGGTTTATGGAACCAGATTCACAACGGGGTACTAAGCAGCTTCAATAGCATTTTGGGGCATAAACTCAAAATATAGCTTCTCAAAATACTGAAATTCCTTGCGTTTTCCTCCACATGCTCACTTAGCTTGAGACTGAGTGGTTCTACCTGCTTTTTTTCAGCATGGATGCAACCCCACAGCTCAGGTGCTCTCCTTGGAGGGTGGGTGTGAACACTCGGTGTGTCCTCAGTGGAGAAACCTTCATGATTCTGGTGTCCTGGAAACACATCCTCAGGGGGCAGAGCTAACCCTGCAGACCTCTCCCAGCGCCTTCTGTCGCTTCAGCAGCTCCTGGTTTGCTCTTTGCTTGGCTCATGCCCACCCTGGGGCTGGTGAGGTCTCCTCATGCCACACACGAGCTGTCCAGCTCCCGTGCTACAGGTACCAGCACCAAAATGGAATCACTGCATCACTGGGTCCTTCTGCTGAATTCAGGTCCCCATCTTCACTCCCAGCTCTATATTTAGCATGTTGAGCAATCACAAACACACCAGTTCCTGTGCCATCTGCATCAGTTGCTCAAAAATAATGCGACTGAACGGCAAAGGGTGCTGGTGCTGCGGGAAGAGGAATGCTTTTAGCACATTGCAAGGAGTCTTCCTCCTCCTGCTCATTTATTTATTTATTTTGCTCCAAAAGAAGGATCCAAAGACACAGGCACAGAAAGCTTTCGTTCAGGCAGCAGCCCCAGCAATTGTATTTGTCAATATGTGGGGAGAGTCAGAAAGTGATATATCTGCAACATATATGGTCCATTGCCTGATTAACTCAGAATGAAAACCACCCAAGCTTCACACTGAAATCAGTTAGCAATACAATATCTCCAAAGATTGTGCAATTACTTTTATTTTTTTTCTGAATGACTGCCAATAGCTGCAACTTTCACAGAAGATAAAGATCTTTTCTGCTTCATTATTTCTGAGATGGCACATTAGGATCAAATGTACCATCCCATTAAATAAAACTCCAGGAACACTATATATAGCACCATGCCAAATGTGGTCTGCAAAGCAGCATTGATCAGATCAGCACAGAATCCTGTTTACATGTTGAACAGTTAAAATATTCCTGCTATTAAAATTTATCCTCTTCTTGGTAAACCTGTATGTACAAGTTGCATATTGTGCTCCTGCAACTGCCACTCATGTGCCCACTGACTTCAGCAGCCCGGTCTAACCTGTGTCAGGGGGAGACATCATGTTTTATTTACCTCATCCAACCCACTCTTGATGTGGCACTGCCAATTATCATGGACCTACGTGTTTTACTGACACAAATTCCTCAGCTGGTAAAAGCAGAGGGGAGTGAAGAGGTGTTTTCTTGGCAGCTGGAGAGGTTGAGGTCCTCCTGTCCTCGGGTGCATGTCAAGCACAGAAAGGAGCATTGCCATGTAATTTTTTGCCAATGAGGAATTAGGAGTTGCCTGAAGACACTGGGTGAGGGCCAAGGCTTGAGTAACATTCTAGTCTTTCTCAGAACAACCACGGCTGATGAACCACATCCCTCTGCACAAACTCCCAGCTTTAGCATCCAAACGTTGTTCCTGTAGAAGAGCAGAGCCCAAATCTGATCCAGGTTTAGATCATCACTCAGACAGGTTACACCCACATCATGGGGTCCCTGAAACGACCCTGAGTTCACATGTGGCAGGGATGGCTGACACATCTGGCACATCTGAGGCAGCAGCTGGAGGTGCTCCAGGAGTCAGGGACAGATCCCTGGGCACCCTCCCTGTGCAGGGGCAGGAGGAGCTGATGTTGGATATTCACTGGGGCGTGGGCACAGCGTTGGGCTGGCTCAGAGCTCACTGCTTGAAGAGCTACTGAAGAGAGCAGCTCACCCAGAGGGCACCCCAGCTCTTGTGAGCCAAATCCTGCTTCCCTGGCACGACCCACAGCAGTGGCACTGCACTCCCTGCACCGGGGACAGCCCCCTGTCCTGGCTCCTCACTGGGTCCAGCCCTGCACACCAGTGACCCAAACGTGGTGTGAGCAATTGCACTCAGTTATTAAGGGGCTGGGTTTTGAAAATGCAGAAAAAAAACCCTCTGAAATTATATTCCACAAATTAGGTAAAGGCACGTTTGACTGGATGGGCATTTACATATAAATTGCTATCTAATTGCACTAATTGCACATGTTCACAGATGTGCTCTTGCACAAACAGGTTTTGCACATGGATATCAGGTGTCTGCTTTGTTTTGTAGCAAAGATTGCTTTAAATCAATATAAATTCTTGGTTCCTCTCTTGCCAGACCATGGCTCAGATCAACAACTGTCCAAGACAGGGCTAGGAGGACCTTTTGAAGTGATTTTCCAGCTTCTGTTCTGAGTCATCCTGATTTCATACCCTCAGGCTTGCAAGCCTTCCCCTCCTTTCCAGTTCATAAATACTTGTCTTGTCTCAGGAAAACATTTGGTGCTGTTAGGTACAAAGGACACAGTGTAAAAAACAAATATCTTGGCGTTTTATTTTTACATTGGAAAGTGATCAAATAGTAAAAATGAATCTTGGATCAAGAAAAGTTTAAAAGATAGTAAGTAGGAGTTAATGTACTTCAATAACATCTCTTTTTGTAGACTTGCTACCTCTTTATTTACCCTTCAAGATATTTGCTTCTGGTTTATAGCACAATATGTATTGAGGAGAGACATAAACTGGGCAGGGAAATGCCAATGAAATGAGAAAATAGAAAGTTAATGGTGAAACTAGAGTAGGCTAAATTAATTTACTGATTATATGACCATATCCCATCAGTAAGACATGAATTATTTTGTTTACAGTCTTCAGGTTGTTGCCTGGCTCTGCTACCCTTCACTGTTTTCAATTTAAACTGCAGTGATTGTAAAGAGAAGAGAAAATAAACCAAATGTTCCCATTCCACTTATAAATTTTATGTTTATAATCTTGTAGCCATCCATGGAAACCATGCCTGTTATTCAAGTGCCTCGCCTCCCCAAGCTGAGCATAATTATTACTGATACATCTGGATGTTTAACTACCTACTACAGACTCTTGAATTCCTTCCAGATAAAAAATATCCATTAATGCAGGAGTGGAGAAGAGTGGAGTCACAGGGGGAAGAAGAGAGGGGAGGGTTTATGTCTATTACTTCAATTCTCAAAGGATTTATGCCTTGCTTAGCACCACAGGGAGTAAAACACTGCTACCTAAGCTAGTGTCATTCACAGAAAAGGATGTAAGATGCTTCTTTCCACGTTGTTTTACAAAGAGTTCTTCATGCACAGTGGGACAGATCCACTCTAGCTTGGTGTCCTCAGAAGACACAGTTACCCCACCATGGTGAGGCTCTCCACCAGCCCAGGGATATCACTGAGTCATGTCCTCAACAGACAGTTTTTTAAAGCCCTTTTACTTGGGCTTTCACTCAAAACCCACATATTTTTGTAGCCAATAGATCCATCTGTGAAAATACAGCCTGGACTTCCATCCCATGCAGTGCTTCTTGCTCAGGTGTCAGCTCCTGAGCGAAGTCCCACCTGAGCACGTGGGACACAAATTGCCCCTGAGGAGCCCAGCAAGCACCAAAATAGCTGGTGTGAAGAAAGGGAGTCTCTTTTGTGCCACTAAAAATGCTGGTCCCTGAGTGAAAGGTGTGTATCTTACACGAGGGAACAGCCAGCATTCCAGGAGCATCCCTAAATCCCTCCTCAGGGGGTTGCATCCTCGGGGGTGTAACATCCTCCTCGGTCACTCTTGAAGGCAACATGAATACCCCATTTAGGAATTTTAGCTGTTTTGCAAAGATAGCTGTGTTACACAGCATTTCTTCACTGTATCAGCTCCATTAAGGCTATGGCCCAGACTTATTGATTGCTTTCTAATCTGTGCCCTATTAAATTCACGCATCCATCTCACAGTTACATACGTGGCATCAGTCACTCTTCAGCAATGCCCCGTTAGCCCCCATTATGAGGAACACAGTGGTAGTTGTGTTGTCACTGCCTCATTAACCTCAGTATGTACCTGATCCATGTGCTGGCCCAGGTCCAGGGAGAAGCTTCATCACAAAAAGGAAAGGCTGACTCCTCGCCTGACACCCGGCACTTGAATCGTGGTTTTCAAATGTTCCATATGTGAGAAACACTTAGGTACAGAGAGTGTCAGATCCCTTTCTGTGAAACTATTATTTGCCTCCAGATAGAATGGGAAACAACTTGTCTCTGATCATAGCAGTTACTTATAAGCTGCCAGACTGGAGGGATAAGTGAGATAAATTAAACTGTGAGAGCTCGCTTTCCAAGAAACAGTTCACTCTATTTGCTCAGGCGTTTAAGTACACATGCAGCTTTTAGCCTGTAATCAAAGCACGGAGCTGAACCAAAAGGATCACATTTAGTGCTTCAGATCAAAGAGCAGTGAGCTGAGTCATGTACCAGGGCAGCCCCTCCTGGTTTTTCAGCCCTCGGCCACTGCCTCTGCTCCCAGAGACAGGAACCTGCAGACAGCTGCCCTTTGCTGCCCATCAGACCTCACTGCAAACAGGGCAGGACACAGCCAGGCTCGAAAAAAGAACAAAGAGACCAAAACCTAATTCCTTCACCACCTCCATCTCTCACAGCGCCAGAAAATCTCCCCTTGCCAACCGTGCAAACTGGTGTTGTTTCAAAGATGAGGCTTTTCTGTGCCCGCTCCCCACAGCCTTTGATGGCATCATGAGAGGAGCTTCTGCAGTGCCTCCCACAGCTCTGCAATTCCTCTCCACACAAATGTGTTTTGAATGCACATGGTTACCAGATGGAATCTCGCATTCAGCATATTAAGGGGACCAGATGAGCACAGAGGGGCTGTACATTGTGCTTCCGATTCTAGTGGATTCCCTCTCACAGGGGAAGTGGCCTGTAATGGGAAGTCCCATCTGTCACTGAGATACTTGTTGAAATTGAATGTTCTGATTGGTTTTCTTTCTTTTTTTTTTCCCAAGGTTGGAAATGTTTTGGTCCCGTCAGCCATGCCTTTAGCTCTAATCCCACAGTGGAGGTGCAGGGAAAAAAACCCAATAAGAACATTTGGTTTGCTGCAGTTACCAAAAAGGATGATGTTTTGTTACTTATAGTTGGAATTTTAAGAGGTGCAACACAATCACCTTGGAATGGCCCGGAAAACTTACATACTGGAGAGATTTGTGCACTTGGTACCGCAACTCCTGTGACTTTAATTTTTAACTGAGATTCTCAGATCCACCTGTGAAACAAGCCCAAAGAAAAGCTGAGTGGAAATGATCTTTAGCCAAAAAAAAGAGGAAATATGAAGCTGAGTGTTTAGACCCAAAGGGGACTGAAGGTGCACAAAGAGGACTGGAAGTCAGGAGTGTCAGAAGAATACTTCTACTAAACAACAAAGCTAATGGGAACATTAAAAATACTATTATGTCCAGTTTGGATCAAAACTGCACACTATGTGATCCCAAGGAGTTCCTGAAGATGTTCTGGAGCCAGGACTCCAGTGTGTGAGGTCATCTTGAATTAATTTTTTCCTTATTTTTGGTTTGGGTTTTGAAGAGGGAAAATTACTATGAGCAGAAGGACACCACTGTCATAACTGTGGCTGGAAATCCTGCTGGTAGGATTTGGTGAGGAAGAAATATCATCTGTGAATCAAATTTGCCCATCCAGCCCAAACCCTTCCACTAGGCAATGCTTCATCCAGTTCAAGGGTGTGCTTCCATTCCTGCAAGGTGTCCCTACTCAGCCAACATCGGGCCTGGCTGCCTTACAGCTGAGAATTCATTTTTAGTGATGATGATCAGCGTCTTCTCCTGACTCACCAGCATAAAAACAAGGGTTCAAAAAACCCAGTGAATGACGAAAGGTTAACTCAGTGAGACAGCAGCATCTGAAAGCCAGGGCTGTCACCACCTACCAGTGTAAGTGGTGTCTGGGCCAGTCCTCCAAGGTGGTGAGAGGCTGCTGAGCTGTGCAGTTGCTCCTCTTGGGTGCCCAGAGCTCGCTGTGCACCTCTGGGGCAGGATGGGCTCACACCCTGGTGAGTGGGTGATGGCTGGGGATCTGCCACCAGCTTAGAAGGAGCTCAGCAGTGAGGTCCTTCTTGCAGGTGGGACACTCCAGCCACTGTGTGAACCCTTTCAGCCCACCCTGACAGTGTTGTCACCTCTCCCACCCCATCCCAGTCACTGCACTGCCTCTGCCATGCCTGTGCTCTGGTGGCCACCTCAAATACCCTCTGCAGGGTCTGGCACTGCAGGAGGAAGCCAGTGGCGTGTAGGACATCCCTGCCCAGAATGGGAACTCCCACTGGATGGAGAATCCCCTGCACCTCTTTGCTTCCACACTCCCAGTGCTGCCACCATGGTGATTCCTTTGAAATAGGACTGGGCCCCTGGGACAGCATTCTTGTGTCTTATTCTGGATGTAATGGAAACTCCATTTCCTCCTTGAATTTCCTATTATTTCCTTTTCTTTGAGGACCCACAGGCACCCTCTGTTTCCCCAAGGATACTGGCCTGTCCCTGCTGTCAGTCTGTCTGCTTTCCCTCTTTCCTTCATCTTTTCTCCTGAAGCTGTGCCCTCTTCCCCATAGCTCAGCTGGGGGACAATTTGGGACAATTCCCAAAGCACAGCCAGCATGATCATCCCTAGTTCTGTCAACATCAAGTGATCGTGGCTCATGCTCCAGATGAGTGGGTTTAAAATATCATGGCATTTAAAAATAGGGGGAAAAAAATGACATTTCTCTGCTGGTGTCAGGCTGTCCAAGGATGATGTTCTCAGAATCCTCTTGGTGGGTGGAGCTACAAAAAGAAAGATGAGATGAGCTCATAACACCTGAGTACCACTCTGGGAATGAGAGGGACCCACCCAGCCCTGAGAACCAAGAGCACTCCCCTCTCCCTTGCTCTTACATCTCTCCCTGGTGCATCCCTGAGCTTGGAAAGGGAAAATCAAGCAGGAGGTCTCACATCCATGTGTTTTCTGCAGCCTGGAATTCACAAGAATGACCTTGGGTTGAGTGATGTTTCATGACACGTGTCATGAGACCCTTGGGAGCTGGTGAGGCTGCTCCTAATCCCAGGTGAGCTGACAGGGATACCAGGCACAGGATACCCCACCCACATGAACCTGCAGCAGCACGTGTCCTTTCCCAGCTACCTGAGCCTTGTTTGCCCAACCCGTGCAGGGAGAAACCCCAGGCTGGGTTCAAGACTTAGGAACCTGTAGTTTTCCAAGGAGGGCTGACAAATATATTGACTCTGGAAACTGCCAATTACAGACACTTGTGACTTTCCATTAAGTCAAGATTTCTGTGGCTAAAAGTCTGCTCTGTGAAGGTGCTTATTTCATATTCCTAATGCACCCACACCTATTTCTGATTAATACTTTCATCTCAGGCCAATACTGAGAACCCCTATTAATCTCTGAGGCCTGTGAGCACTCTCTGGGGCTGGTGTTAACTTATTAGCAGTTTCTAGTCAAGTGAAAATCGGTGTGTGGGAAGTGAGCATTGTATTACCAAATGACCTTTTCACTTTGTGCCTGTGCTTAGCTCAATGTCTCAGTGCTTAAAAACCCAGTGGCAGAGAAGGGGGAGGACAGGATGTCCTGCATGGACTGGGGGGTGGGTTTGGCCAGGGCTGGACCATGAGGGTTTGTCTCACCATTGACAATCACTTGATTCTTCTGATGGTGGGTCCAGCAACAGCAGTGAAGGCCCCATGGGAGAGTCTTTGGGCAAGGATTTTCCCAAGGAAACCAGAGTCTGAGAGCTGTTTCTTGTCTAGTAGCAGGAAACACCCACTTCATGCAGACAAGTAACAGGACTGAGGGAAGAAAAAATGTTTCTTCTTGAATCCCAGTTTGGTGAGACAATCAGAGGGTAACCTGGGCTGGAGTGAGTCCCCCAGAGTCTTACATGGTAGTGCTTTCTAAAGCACAAGGTTCAGCTCATGATAACTATCAGTGGTGAGGGCTCAGTGTTGTATCATCCCTTTGTTATTGTGGGGGTGATGCTGCAGCAGCTTCTTCCCTCCAGTCAGCCATTGGAAACCAGCAGCCTTTGGAAAGGGAGCTCAAGTCAGAACCATCTCCAGAAAGGGTGGAAGCACTTGGGATCAGCACCCACATTCACATGTAAAGCTTAGCAGGATGGAGCCCTGTGCCTGCAAGTTCTGGAAAACTCTATTAACAGCTGAGGGAGCTGGGACAACAAATATGTGAACAGCAGAAAATTCAAATTAAGGGCTGATCTACTTGAGCTAATTGCAAATCACTTTGTTCAACTGAGTCCAAGTCATCCTAAGTCCATTCTTCAAAGATAAAAGCCATGAAAAGAATGTTGATTGACCTATTTGTAACTGCACTCAGCCACATGCTGGTGGCCATGTCCCTGTATTGAGTTGGTTCACCTAAAAATGATCAGCTCCTGTTGTACCTCTTTCTTGCCACAGGTCTGTCAACATGAGTGAGGTGCCCCGGGCTTGTTGTAAGAGAGCTCTTGGGGATTTGCAGTACATCTTGATTTTTATTAAGGTATTTATAGAATCATAGAATCACAGAATGATTTGGATTGGAAGGGACCTTAAAGATCATCTCATCCCACCCCCTGCCATGGGCAGGGACATCTTCCACAAGACCAGGTTGCTCCAAGCCCCGTCCAACCTGGCCTTGGACACTTCCAGGGATCCAGGGGCAGCCACAGCTTCTCTGGGCAACCTGTGCCAGGGCCTCCCCACCCTCACAGCCAAGAATTTCTCCCTAATATCCTAATATCCACTCTATCCCTACTCTCTGTCAATTTGAACCCATTCCACCTTGTCCTGTGGCTACAGTTCCTTCCTTGGAGGCCCTTTCACACACTGGAAGGGGCTCTGAGGTCTCCACACAACCTTCTCTTCTCCAGGCTGAGCAGCCCCAGCTTTCTCAGCCTGTCTTCATTTCTGTTATTGTTGGCTCTCTCCTCCACTTATCCTCACCCACAACTCAGCAACATTTTTAATCCACTTCCTTTTGAAGTAGTTAACTTAATTGGTCACTAAATACATATTTCCTACCCTTTTAAACTATTTCCCCCCTTTTAGACTCATCTATTTAACAACAGAATATGTTCTTTCAAAGCTTCTGTGAAGAAAATGGTGATGGTGGAGGGATTTCAAAATGAAACTAAATCTGCTTCCCAGACTAAACTGTTGATGAAAGGGTCTTAAGTTGCACTTGCTGCCTCTGAGAATTTAGGAATTAGGTCAGGAGAGGAGGTTTTCTACCACAGCCCTGACAGCTCATGTGTGTGTAAGGGAGGGAATTCCAGGTGTGCATCCAGCTCCCCCTGACACTTGTGCTGGCTGTAGCCTCTGGAACCTCCTCTGTAGCTTTGAGATCGTTCTGTCTGTGATACTGTTGGATTTCAGCTTCCTTTGAAGCTGTGTTAGAGGGTTGGAATCACATGGTCTTTAAGGTCCCTTCCAACCCAAACCATTCTGTGATTCTATAATTTCCAAATTCTCCTAACTCAGCCACCACAATGTCAGTGCTTTAGTGTTCACCTAGAGAATCTTTTCTTCCCTGAGTGTCTGGAAACCTGCACAGGCACTTCACAAGATCCCAGGGCACCAATGCCTGATGCAAACACCTTGGGATCAGCCCTCTTAAAGGTCAAATCTCAGTTCACCTGAGCTCTTTGCAGGCCCCTGGATGGTAACAGCAGTTACAGTGCTTTGCACCTTGGCAACCTGCTAATTTACAATTTTCAGGGAGAGACATGCAGGGATAATGAGCATAAGTGAGAGTGGAAATGGGAAGAGGACACCAATTTTACAGACTGTCTCCAATGTAGGTTTTCCACCCAGGAGCTGAAGCACAGACAGGTCACCTCCACAACTTGGGGCACATCTTCCAGACAGTGCTGCTGTGCCCATGCAGGAGCTGGGGCTGCTGGGGATGGTCCTGCAGAAACAGGGACAGGATGGCCACGTGAGCAGCTGTGAGCAGCACAGAGACAGGGAAACTTTGTCCTTCTGAAAGAAGGAATGGCAAATTTTTATGAAAACACAGATGTTGAGCTCCACAGTGGGATCTGTGCATGGCCTATTAGTGATTTTTTTGTTTGCAGCTGACACCAGTGATACTTTCTTGACTCTGTGTGGGCTACTGGCCCTGCCTTATTATTTTCCACTGTCTTTTCTCACTCACCTTATTAAGTCTTTAGTCCCCTTTGTGTACTTGAGAACAGAATCCCACGCAAATGTCTCAGAGACTTGCAAAAGAAAAAAAAAAGGATATTCAAACCCCTATTGAGTTTAAAGGTGCCTTTTTGGGGGATTTTTCTTGTGCTTTCTTACTAGTTGGGGGAAAAAATTGCCTCTGGCTTAGGAACATTTAATAGAGGCAAGTCGTGGTGATGGGATTTAATCCAAGACAACTTCCCACCTTTCCAGAGCATCTCGTTGAGGTGATTTGTTTATTGTACAATCAGATGGGCACAGCACAACCCCAAGGGAGACTGTTTTCACCCCTTTCACAGAGTGAAAGTGGAAAGGACTTTCTGGAACTGATGGACTTTCTGGTTTGATGGACCTTTTAATTCTATTGTGAGCCTTCAAAACACTCTAATTCTCCATGTACTCATCTGTTCCTCATTCTTCTCTTCTCTGGCCTCCTTATCTACTTCCTTTCAAGGCTCTGTTGATTTCCCTTTTTACAGGGTTGGATAAAAGCTGGGAATCAATGGCTCTAGAGCAGGTCCCATTGCTTGCCCTTGAGCTGTCAGATTCCTACACACTCCCAGCTGAGCCAGGACTCCTTGGCAAGCAGATCTCAGAACTGACTGAAAAGTCAAAATCTCAAATATCGTGAATCTGAGATTCACTTTGGATAGGCTGCAACTTCACAAGTGTTTTGTGACTCTCTTTTTGTAATTCTTAATAAAAACCTTTATGATTGTAGGATTTGTAAAATTTGAAACCAAACCTTCTATTTGAAGATTATCTTATATTTTCACTAAAAGAAGTTTTTACGCACAAGATACATCAAAACTGATTCTTAGACTCCACAAATAAATTTTTACCATCAAAAAATAGGGGTTTTTTGAATACTTTTGTTCCCCTCAGTGGAGTCAAGCAGAAAACACTGATCCTTCCAAATTAAAAAATTAGAAGAAGGTAAAAGGGAGTAGTGTGACTTTTTTCTCTTGTAAGTCACTCAGCACATTTGTGGCATTGAAGAGAGGGAAAACAACACCTTCCAAGGCCACTCCTGGTGTTAAAATGATTGCACACAGTATGATAGGATGTTCAATTTTTTCTGAAATTCAATTTAATCTTACTTCTCCCTCCAGTCAACTACTTCCTTTTTGCATCTCAAATCCAATTCTTTCAGAGACTTAGTTGTTTATAAAAGTTTTCCAGACCAGGGAAAAGCTGGGTAATCCCAAAACAGACATGAGCTGTTTGCCAGCCACTGTCAGATTCTGTGTTACAGGACAGAATGGAAGGATGGTTTTTATGACAATGACAAAATCTATGGAAATAACTGAAGGAAGAAACCACCAGACTTTCTGCTTCAGGTCATGACCTGCATAAATAAACCTTCTTTCTGTGTTTTACACTCAATAGCTAATTTCACACTCTCTGTCTCAGGCTGTCTCTCTGTCTGAGATGAGCTGATACACTGCTGCCTTCAGCTGCTGGAGCCTCCTACTCTCACCCCATGTATAAATCTGCACTTATTGATTGACTCCAGGAAGATTTCTCATAAGAACTGGAGAATAACCTCCATCTTGTGCCCAAAGTGTTGGAACTGGGTGATCTTCAAGGTTCCTTCCAACCCAATCCATCCTATGATTCTCCCACCGGCAGAGGCAGGACTGAAGCTGTCCGTGCTGTAACTCTGACCTTGCAAGGGAGACCAGGCAGAGAAAAGGGATGAAAAGCTGCCACAGAGGGGTCACTATGGGCAGGGTGAGAAGGAAGGAAGTTCCAGTCCTTCCATCAAATACCTGGAGGTGGCTCTAGGAGTCCTGCCAATCAGACCTGCAGGTCACACAAAGGCTGATGAACTGGTGTGTGGCACAGACCCAGTCCCTCAGAGTCCCCTGGAGACACTTGGAAAACAGGGCCTAATTAAAGAGAAAGGAAAGGAAATAATTTTAATACAGCCTAATGCAAAGTTGCAGAGGAAGAAAAGAGCATGGAGCCAGCCTGGGGAAGAGGAGCTCCAAGCAGGATCTTCCCACAGCCAAAGCTCTTTGGAGGATGGTTGAGCACTTGAACATCAGTTTCTGCTGCACCACATGGAATGTCTCTGACAGGGAGTGGAGGAGGGAGGGAGAGAGATGCTGTGCTCTTTCCTCTGCTCCCAGCACTGCTGGAACTAGTGTGGCCAAACTGTAGAGCTCTGGCACCCATACATTAAATCAGACATTGAAGTATTCAGAAAACAGCCAAATAAATCATAACAGAGCAAGAAAAATGTCTTTAAATGAGAGGTTTATAGAAGTCATTGTTTATCTTAGCAAAGCAAAGAATATAAATTAACTTGCAATAGAAATGTCTGGTACTAGAGAGCTCACGCACCTGCCAGGGAAAGGCAGAGCAAGAGGAAGAGGCTGGAAGATGAAGGTGGACATTTCCAGCTCAAGAACAAGGACAGATGGCAATTAACAGCACCGGGACAAATTCCCAAAGCAGGAGGTGTTCCTTCCACTTTTGGTGTCTCCAAGTGGGGCCTGGGGTCCTTCATAGCAGACACAGAGGAATCCACAGGATTCCACAGGAATCAGCCAGAGTGAGCTGAACTGGAATAGCTCAGCCTGCTGTCATGGAGATAACCACTGCCACCCGCAGCAGCATGACTTGGAAAGGCTTCCAACTTGGGAAGATGGTGTGGGAGCTGCTCTTCCCATGATTTACACCTTCCAGGCTGCTCATGACAGCTGATGGCAGAGAGACTTGAGTGAGTGCAAAGAATGGTGGGATCCTCAATCCAGACCCTCACCCCCAGGACATGCAGCACCTTGTCAGGGGGGGAATGGGGCATTTTGAGGCCCAACACTTTCCTCCCTTTCTCAGAAGGAAATGGAGTGGAGCAAGAACAAGAAAAAGAAAGAGAGGGGTCACAGAAGTGACGGAGAGGAGCAAGGACTGAAAGGGAGAGGAGCAGGACAGCAGAGGCAGCACAGCAGCAGCGTGGCACTGAAGCTGTGCATGACTTGAGGGGCCAGCACAAGCATATGTGGCTCTTGCAGACCTGCAGGGTCTCAGGCAGCCACAGGCACGATTTCCCCACCACTCCTCCTGGGAGGTTTCCTCTACGAGCCCTCGGGCTGACACGGGAGGGACCCTGTGGGCAGAGGCTGAGTCAGCCTCCCACCTCCCAGGGCGAGGAGGTGTGGGTGAGAAAGGAGCCGTGTGAGGGGGTTGCTGGGACTGGAAATCACTCTTTCGAGTTTTCATTTCCTCGTAGACACAGCCTGCCCTGCTCAGAAACGAAACAGAGAGACGCACTGGTGCTGTCTGAGATGGAAGGAAACGCAGCGACAGGTCATGGGATGCAGGGAAACGGTGGCTGCTGGGCTGGGGATGCACGAAGCAGACACAGCCCCGGGGAACATGCAGGGCTGGCTGAGCCCCCACTCTGCTCTGAAGGAGAGGGGAAATGCAGGGAAGATGTTTGCAAGTGCAGAGGAGGGATTCGGGAAGCACAGGGAGATGGTGCTAGAAGGGAAAGAGCTTCCCTCCACCTGGCTCTGTAAAAAGCAGTGCTGGAGGGGCTGAGCCTCTGTTCACTTTGGAGCTGTTATGGGTGTGGAGCAGCTTTCACGAGCCCTGGAGCATCCCATGTGTGCTTATGTCTGTGCTCCAGGCTGCTGCCCTGGGCAACTGCCTGTTAGCCTGTGTTACAGCACAGCAGATGTGTCAGCCCCCATTGCCCTCACCAGGACAGGCAGCTTCTTGCTCTGCTTTGTTCCAAGGCAACATGGTACAGTCTCAGCCCTGATAAAAATTACATTGCAAGGTGCCTTCTCCAAAAGCAACTCCTGTCCATCAAAGATTGTTCTCCTCACATGGTTGGAGTTAAGTGTGGAGCACACACCTGAGCCAGAGCTGAGCCTGGTAGGAGTTCAGCCAGCCCAGACTGGCCTTAAGTGAGGCTGCCTGATTTCCACAGTTGGATTACTGGGAATGTAAAGAACAGAGACTTCCAACTTCTACTTAGGGATAGAGAAAAAAGACAGTCAGGTTTGGCTGAATAACTCACTGCCCATTGTGGAGATCAGGATGGAACTGTTTCCTAAGAGGGTTGTGAAGAGCTGAATTTTCATCACTTCAGAGGTGTTTCTCATCATGGACAGTCACTTCTTTTGTAAGGCAAAGGCAACATCTGTATTCCATGTTTGCGGAATGCAACAACAGGCTCTCCAACAACAGAGCCTTTAGAATACAAAACCAAGGGAACACTGCCCAACATGGAGAAGCCTTGAGCCTGGACAGGAGCTCTTGCTCCCAACTTGTCTTGGGTTTCTTATTCACAGGGCAGCTACTTATCCATAAATTTGGGATAACCTGCTTACAGAAGCAGTGGACTTGCTCATGAGGAGCAAGAGGACAAAAGTAGAATGTACAAGTGAAAAGCAAGTTTAAATGACCATCTCATCCCCAGAACATCCCAAAGGTCTCTACTGCCCGTTAAGAGTCAAAGTTCCACGGTCATTGCTACGCCCCAGCTTTGAACTGGTTTCCATTTCCCTTGCACCCACTTTCATTCAGAAAGGAACAAGGTCTAAAATGCTTGTCCATATGACTTCAAGGGTTCTTCAGAGCATTAAATAAATCTAGTGTTCAAAAATGAGCATTTTAATTGTAGAGCCACGAGGCAGGCAGAGGTGTGGTGCTCAGTGATGCTTCATAAATCTCGCCAATTTGTACAGTTAGATTAAAATGAAAGTGGTAATTAAAAGCAAAGGAAAAAAACAGCTAGTCTGCTACAGACCAAATGGTTAGATTAAATATTGCACTGGATCTGATTATTAATGTGCAGGATAGCTGGGTAATGGTTCCATGTTTGTTCAGTGGGTTTTATTATTTATAGCACCAATGGCGAATCTTTCCCGTAACGCAGGATCCTCACCCCCAGGTCGAGTGTGGAAAGTCGCACACTTTTCCTCCGGTGGTTTCCCTCTGCCTGGTAATTTCCACAGATTTTCTGCCTCTTTTTGCTCTCAGGTTTAGTCAACGTCACACCGGCTGTCGGGCGGTTTTTCGCCGTCCCATTCCCGCGACCGCAGAGCCCCAAAACTCTGATTTCATATTTTCCCCCCACGTCAACGGAAGGTCCCGCTCCCTGTGACACGCGATCCTCGATTTCGAGACAAAGCACCTCCAAGGTCAGCTGTGAGTGAAGAAGCCCCATCCCAGCCCGCCCCAGCCACCCACCACCACCACCAGAGAGGGGCACAGGAGCCGCTGACACGGGGGTGTGAAACCCCAGCTGAGAAGCACCACAAAAGCACCAAGCAGGGAGGAAGAGTGAGGAGGGAAAGGGCTGTTTGATTCCATGCAGGTTGTGTGAGTTTAGTTTCGGTAACCTCAGAGTCAGCGTTTCAGATGTCAGTAGTTTCCACTGAAGGTGACTGAGCTCAAGCCGTGGCAGTGAGGGACGCAAATAAATTGGGGTAAAAAATTACACTCTGTTGGTGGAAAAGTCGCATTAAACAGAAAATTGACCTAAAATTGACCTAAAGTTGACCTAGATGAATGATCACTCCACCCAGCCTGCTCTGCTCATGTAGACTGCCAGAAAAGGTCTTGCCCAAGAAAAGGCAGACAGCTGACCTGGATTTGGCTGCTGCAATGGCTGACAAGACTTGAACAGCACACAAATCCTCCAGAGCTGTGGTCTGCTGGTGGAGCACTCAGTGACAGTGGAGGAGCACCTTGTTCCTGCATCATCATGACTTAGAATCATAAAATTGTGAATGGCTTGGGTTGGAAGGGACATTAAAGCTCATCCGGTTCCACCCCCTGCCACGGGCAGGGTCACCTTCCACTATCCCAGGTTGCTCCAAGCCCTGTCCAACCTGGCTTTTAATGATTCCAGGGATGAGGCAGCCACAGTTCTCTGGGCAACCTGTGCCTCACCATCCTCACAGGGAAGAATGTCTTCCATAAATTATTTGAATTTCCTCTTCAACCCTGTCCCAAGTTGGGCAGATATGGGTACAATTTCAAACAAAAACATGTCATCAGCACTGTGGTTGGACAGGTATCGTGCCTGTGTGAATGATATGTTATCATCACAGTTCCAGAAGAAATCACAGCTTTTAGAGTCTCAGATGTCCCTTCTACGAGAAGATATTGGGCAATTAGAAGTCATGTTCAATTTAAGCATGTCCAACCACCCTCACAGACCTGTGGAGTGAAATACCATCACCTGAGGGAGGGGGGAGAGAAGGAGGTGGCTTCATGGGGAAAGGGGTGTCTATAGAAGACATGGCTAGTTGTGTTCTTTTTTTTATACAGCCCTTTTCTCTCAATTTTCTCTCAATTTTCTTATTTTCCTTTCTGTTCCACTGTGTGATCTCAAACTATTTATTTCCCATTTCTACTTTTCCTTTGTCTTCAGCAGAGATTTCTTTCCCCTTCTTTTTTTCCAAGCCCACAGGAAGAGGAGCTCAAATCCTTCTTCCAGCACATGTTCTTTTTTTTTTTCCCCGGGTCCTGATCTAGTGAAACCTCTGCAAAACTGATGGTGACAACCAGTAATGCAAGATCCCAGGGATGAACTTTAATGACAGTGTCATGGACTTGTGGGAAGGAAATAGTCCAACCTGAGTGTCCCAGACCGAGCCTGCAAGATGTACAGTGGTTGGATTTCCACCCTCCTTCTTTTATTTAAGTAAAAAGCAGCTCTTTGCTGGGTTTACCTTGTTATCAGTTGATGAGATTAATCCAGAACCCACCTCTTACCCACGGCCCCGCAGGAATCCAGGTTGCCTGCAATGTCAAGTCAGTCTAATAAATAATTTGGATGGAGTCAGTGCATTTAGTCAAACAAATAACTTCATTCAAAGGGCAGAATGGATTTTGTCAAAAGCCTTTTTTCATTATGTCAAAACGAAGAAAAAATTGTGCAGCCCTTTCACTCTGTCACCACAAAGGCATTTGTTCAAGCTCCTGGCTTTGCTTGACATTAAAAATGTAGTTGTTAAGGCCCACGCAGGGAATTGCTCTTCCCCACCCTGGTGCATGAACACACAGCCCCTCAATTCTGAACAGGGATGGAGGGACAAGAGTCCTGTCACTCCACAGAGACACTCCTTGGATGGGGCTCTGGTGTGGAGAACAGAGGATGGTCCATGGGGAAGAGAAAGCAGCATATGCAGTGCTGAGGAGGACTCATTCCAGCCCTTCTGAGCTTGTGGATGTCCCTCCCTTGTGCCCCAGGTCACCTCCTCCAGCATCCTGGGACATGTTCTGCAGCAGGATGCAACACTCCAAGCACCCAAAGGAAATTCAGGCAGCCCAGGCCCTTTTAAAAAATCCCCCACTACTTCATTGGAACCACTTTGCTAAATTAAGCATGTACACATCAAACCTACATGTGCACATCAAACCTACATGTACACGTCAAACCTACATATACATGTCAAACATACATGTATATGTCAAACATACATGTGAGCAAAAACAGGGAAAGGGGAAATATGGGTATTTTTGGCATGTCTTTCACTGTATTTATTACAAGTAATTAAGAAGAAGACTAGAACACCTGGGCAAAATGCTGGGCTCTAGAAGTTCATTTATTTACAGTCAAAATGAGAAACAAAGAGAGGGTTCGGAGCAGAGTTCATGGGCTGTGGATGTTCTCAGACAAGCTGAAACCACCCACCTGCACAATCATTCTAACCTTAGAATGGTTTAGGTGGGAAGTGACCTTAAAGATCATCTTGTTCCAACAGGGAATGGTGTATTCCAGAGGGACATCTCATCCATGTGAAGTTTGCCCATCTCAGTGCAATTACATTCCTCCGACATAAAAGATGTTCCACATACAGCAACAGCTTAATCAGGGAGCTGACTCATAACTGCTGGGGAAAAGAGAGAGAAGACATCGATACAAGAGGCTATTTTTATACTTTGAGTGGTGCTCTGCTGCTGTAGGGGAGATAAAGAGCTCAGGGAGACACATTCCTGTATTGCATCAGCACGAGTTCATGTTACGTTATTCTTTCACTTGCCTGAGCTTCATCCTTCTCCATCCACTCACTTCCCACACCCCAGAGTGGCCTCAGACAACTGAAAACTGGCTCTTTCCTCCTACCACAAGCTCCTGCCTCTCAATCCTTCCTCAGACAGCACCCTGTGTGCAACTGTCAGAAGGTGGGTCTGTGCTGAGCCCTTCATGCTGTGGTGACACTGCAGAGTAGGGGCCACGGTGAGTCCTGCACACCCACCCCTCCCAAAACACCCCAGAGCTCCTGCCTCCGTGGATGAGAGGACAGGGAACACCACAGAGCTCCTGCCTCCATGGAGGGAAGGACA
>NW_020897756.1:3919467-3955791 GCF_003984885.1 Neopelma chrysocephalum | reverse complement strand
AGGACAGGGAACACCACAGAGCTCCTGCCTCCATGGAGGGAAGGACAGGGACTGCTCACCAGCCTGGGAACATGGGGTGCCACATCCCTATTAGAGACCTTCAAGCAGGAAGCACATGGAGCTCCACATCCAGGCTGAGATACATCTAAATACAACCACCAGGAAAATGGCAAAGCAGTGTTTTATTCAGATGTAGCAAAAGAATAATGAGTTCATTAGATACCAATTGATTGATAAAGCGGGATTTATTGAAAGGTCTAATGTGTGTAGCCAAAATTAGTTTGCCATGTAATTAACTAAAAATGACTTAAGCAATGCATTCTTAATTATTATCTTAGTACAGCCAACTTGTAAGAAATTTCAAGCATTTAATTGGCATTTGATAGAATAGCTATAGCAAGCTAATTAGGTACCAAATTATGGAATGCACTAATTGATATTTAATAAGTATGTCAATTGGTATCTAACTAGCCAATATGTTATAGCTATCTTGGAATGTGTCAATTAAGTGCCTAAAGATCTCTTTCAAGTAGATTATAAATGTAATCTATTAAGGATGTAATTTGCAACATTTTTTGATTATGGATTGTAACTTATTTGCTTCCTGAATATGTTATTGCTATTCACAGGCTCATTCATACAATATAATGTGCAGCATTTTGCCTACACGAGCAACTTTGACAACTGCTGCTTTCCTGGGCTATACTCCTCTCTTGATGTAAAGAGATTTACACTCCCTTCACAGGGCACTGGAGGGGACATTTGAAAGACACATCAGCAAAACAGCCACAGTCAAATTTGACAGAGCTTGTGTTGGTTTAGTTGCAGTTGGTGTCTGCCCACAGCATTCTGGTTACTGTTGAGGGATGGGGAGCTGGAGAGAGGCCAAGATGAACTGGGACAACCAGATCACCTGGAGTGTGGTGGCACCGGCACAACCACAAGCTCTTTGAAGCATGGTCTTGTTCATAGAATCATAAAATGGTTTGGGTTGGAAGGGACATGAAAGATCACCTCATTCCACCCCCTGCCATAGGCAGGGACACCTTCCACTAGCCCAGGTTGCTCCAAGCCCCGTCCAACCTGGCCTTGGACACTTCCAGGGATCCAGGGGCAGCCACAGCTTCTCTGGGCAACCTGTGCCAGGGCCTCCCCACCC
Organism: Neopelma chrysocephalum; assembly: GCF_003984885.1. Classification (NCBI taxonomy): domain Eukaryota; kingdom Metazoa; phylum Chordata; class Aves; order Passeriformes; family Pipridae; genus Neopelma; species Neopelma chrysocephalum. Next base: position 3,954,632 of record NW_020897756.1, on the reverse strand, counting down.
TCACAGGCAAGAATTTCCTCCTAATATCCAATCTAAACCTCCTCTCTTTCAGTTTTAAGAAGGTCCTCATCAGGAAAAATCAGAGGGATGCTATTTCAGTCCGTGACATTGCACGAGTCTGAACACGGTGAGAGTCCATCTCTCCCAAGTTTGCTCACTCAAACTGCTGCTCTCAGGACAGGAACAAGAAGGGGTAGTGCATGAGAAGTAGCTTAATTTAAAGGCTGAGATGTTCTCAGTGCCCCTTGGGAGGCTGGCATTACATCTCAGGATGTCAGGCTGGCTCGCTTAGCTCCTAACAGGATTTACCTGTTACTTGAACGCTCCAGTCAGCCTGAATCCCCAGGGAATTTCACTAAAGAGTTAATTTAAAGCGCAGTGATGACCGTGGTTATTTTCCTTTGATTTCTTTGATACAAGTTGCCATTTACGCTGCTGCCTTCTGAGGTTTGTTCCCTAAAGCAATCCACACATCTCTTTGTATCATGTGTAAGTATAAGGTTGGTGTTATGAGAGGTGCAGCACATAACATTAGTGTTGTAGCAATCTGAGCACTTTATCTTCATGAGTAAAGTACCCAGCTGCTCTTGAATTCAACTGAAAAAAAAATATGCTGCCACTCGTAAGAGCAATACATTTTCAGTTACTAATAACAACTGTTGTCATGGAAACAGCCGGTCCAGCATGAATGTAAGGATTTGCTTTCAGGTCAGTGCTGTATTAGTCAGCAGCCTTTCAAAACCTCATCTCCCCAGCACACAAGTCTCCTGTCCAATTTACTCTCTGCAGCACTTTTTCTCCATTGTGAATTACTCCAAATTAATTACATTTTATGACAATTGCACGCAGCTCTTTTTCAACCCTACTCTCTGTATAATTACTTGGAAATGGTTTGCGGAGGCCAAAAGAAAATTTCATAACTATATCCAGGTTTGGGAGTTCTGTTTTTTTTTTTTCACAGCAGAGGAATAGGTCGAATTATCATTATGATCATTAATAATCATAGAGCATTTTGTGTAGAGATGGGAAAGCATTTGGGATGTATCTGGATTCCTGACTGCTTCTAGGGTCTGCAAATTGGCTGGTGAAAGGGGCAGTGCATGGAAGGGTGTGAGGGTGTCCAGGTTTCCCCTGCTAAAAGGCTCATTTTGAACTCTTGTGGTGCGTGAAGGTAAAAGGAATTTGCTCCATCCCAGCCCTGTAGCTCATTTCTGCACTTTCCATCGGTCCCACGGACCATCAGCTGGAAGAAGCCAATGTCCTTCAGCTCCCAGATGAGCCAAAGGCCCAAAAGGCTCCTTCCCCCCTGGGAAAGCAATGCCAAAGGAGACTGGCTGTGGAGCTGAGCCTGAGCTTTTCACCAGGGAAAACTTCAAGCTGGATTTGGGCTCCTGGAAGGCACTTTGGGACCATTTCTTCTGATTTTCAGAAGTGGCCAACACCTAGAGCTCCTATTGAGGCCGGCAAGATGAAGGGTTTCACCCCTTCCTACAGCCTGATTCAATTCTTCATTAAATGTTCTGCCTCTCCCACCTGAGAGAAGCTCCATTCAAAGTGAGACCCTGCTCCTCCTCACGTACCTCTCAAAGCTCCCTCCTACACAGACATGTCCCTGCTGTTTTCCTAAGGGGAAGAACAAAAATTTGCATTTAATTTCTCCCATTGTGGGACAAAACTTGCTGGAAAAATCTCCCCAGACGTGAGTGCAGAACAAAGGGGCTGATGGCACTTCCATACATCACTGGTGACTGTGGCCCAGATTTTTCCTGCAGTGAGGAGCAGGGTTTGGTCCTTCTTCTTTCCCAATCCTGCTCCATCCAGCTTCTTTCCTTGCAGAACTGCTGCTATCCCCATCCTGGTGCATTTCTCTTTTCCTTGGTACTTTTATTTTTTCCCCACATTTTTTCCTATCTGTCACATCTCTATTTAATACCATAACCTAAAAATCAAATGAAACCACTGTACCCTTTATTCCAGGGATGGACAGACAGTTCTGGCTGGAGGGTGAAGTTCTTGCCCTGCTATGGGGATAACTACAAGGATACAGGAAAATTATGAAGGGGTTGGTGGTTCAGGAAGGTTTTCTGACAGAAAAAGCAGAATACAATTTTGGGAGGGAGAGACTGATTTCAGGGAAGCTGCAGATTTCAGGATCTCATGGTGCTTTGGGGCATTTTGGGTGCTTGCCTTGATGGAATTCCTGTGCTGGGGACGTGTCCCTGTCTTGGAGCCTCTCAGGAGAGCAGGTCCCAGCTCTGCATGGGAGGGAAGGAATAAAAGACATGAAGAGCCTCAGTCAGAGCCTTTCTGGCGTGGTGTCAAACTTCTCCAAAGACACAGCTGGAGCGGAGGGCAGGATTTGGAGTCAAAATTTGCAGAGGGAGGATGGGCTCTGACATTCAGGGTCAAGATTTTGCCAACAGAGTGGGGACAAGAAGGACTGAAGGGAGATCTCCTGAGCAAAGGGGGTTTGTTGTACACCTGAGTACCTCCAGCCCGTGGTCTGCTCCAGACCTGCCTCCTGCACACCCAGCCCAGCAAGGCTGAACAGGGGAGGCAGTTTGTTTAACCTTGAATGCTACGTGCAAAATCAATACTGATAATGACAACGGGAAGGGAAGGAGCCTGGCAGACACTGCTCAAGAAATGTTTGATTTCTCATTTCACTCCAAGTCCTGCTCACCCAGGTGGAACACATGGTCTCACAGTTTGCCTATTAACCTGACCCTGACTGATTTATTCACGGGTGCTCCGAGGGGCTGAGGGTTGCTGGAGGTGCTGCTCCTGCATCCCAGAGCGTGGATAGTGCATTGCCCACACAAAATCTGGGTGGATTAGAGCAGCTGTGTCAGATTTGGTTTGATATTGTTCATATTACCTGAACCACAGAGGGTCATTCTGGTTCAAGGGGCCCCCTCTGCCCTCAGCAATCATCCCCCTCCTTCAGGAAACCCCACTCTGAACGTACCACTCGTCCCAAGGAAATGTGGGTTGCCCAGAGAAGGTTTTAATGGGGACTTTGCAAGCTTGCAAGCAGTTTTTGCCCAAAGCTGAGATGCACACCCCACCTGGGAGGCCTCTGCCACCCTGCCCAGAGGCCATCACAGCCCCCATCCCCACCCAGGGCTCCTCCTACTGCTCCCCAGAGGTTCCTCTGCACGGGCAGTCCAACCTCTTCATCTTCCTTCCCAATAAAAATAAATAAATGTAGGGCAAATATTTAGGTATAAATGCTCAAATCATAACATCTCCTTCTCTGGGTCATTGGTGAGAATGTCCAGGAGATGCTGCAGTGACTGAGCTCTGAGGGTCTCTCTTTGCCCATGTATTGGGAGGAGATGAGGTGGATCAGCACCTGTCAGGAGGTGCTCAGACACACCCACATGATGGTGAAGGACTAAACCTGTGGTTTTCCACACTCAGATACCAGCCTGGGCAGGGATGGAGCTGCCGACCTGAACTTTGGGCTCTTTGTGCTGATGGTGGATTCTGCCAAGGGGGGCCTTGTGTCCTGGCTCAGCCCAGCTCCAGGACCCACACCCAGCCTCCTCCATGCCCTTTCTTGTGAAAGCCACCAGGAATCCAACCAGCTGAAACTTCTGCAGGCTTTGGACCACTCTGGAGCAGGGATTTTGGTGACCTTTGGTACAGCAGCCAAGGAAGGCTTAAAAATGCTTTGGGAACCTTTGGGAAAAAAGGCATAGGAAATATTGGACATTATTCCATGCTGGGATTACAGAGGCCAGACCCAGAAGGCCATCAAGATCCATGTGAAAACTCTGGATGAGATCCCCAGAGTGCTGCACTTCCCTGTAAACCAAAAAGAACTGTGTGTCCATGAGTCCAGTGGTGCTCCAGGGCATCAGGGCAGGACCCCGGCTGGTCTTTCCCACTCCATGGATGACCTCCCATGGCCTCTGTCTTTTTGGGATCCCCATCGTATCACAGATGAAGCAAAACACCTTCAGGTCCCGAAACATGCTGCAGCTTTGAAACCTCTTTGCCAGGCCATTGAGTCATGGATGGAGGTGGGTCCCAGGAGCTGTTTAATAAATAAAATTTGGAGACTTAGAAATCCCTGATCATTCCTGTATTATTTATTGTTTACTCAGTAATACTCGGGCCTTTACCAACCATACATGAAGTAATCTGATATACAGTCTTGGTAACTGAAGCTAATAGACCTCTTCTAGAATTAAGTAAGATACATCCCAGGCCATCCAAAATCTTTCCACAGACTAGTCGAAAGGAGAAGGAAAAACTAGCCTAGAAAATACAACTGCCATGCCTTCACCTCATCCAGGAGACATGGACCTTCCAAGCTTAGCATGTTAAGAACCTAAAAATGTAATAGAAGCATGGCATGTGTCCTGAGAGCCACCCCAGAAAGGGTTGGGGTGCCCAAAATGCCAGGCCTGCCTGTGTCACCCCTCAGCCCTTGCCCAGCCTTGCAGTGCAGCATCTGTGACTTTACTGCTGTATCCCCTGAGTTGGAGAGGATACAGATTTTATTCATAGCCCACTACTTTCTGCCTTTTTATTATTCTGTTATATGCCCTGAAAAGCTTGAAAAGAGTGTCCTGCATAGGCTGCAGATGAAGTTTTGTTCTTACCAATGTATGCATTGAAAAACAAGATGACAACAAATTGAGGTAAAAAAAGTCTGGCTCCTCTATAACGTACAGCATGTGCTGAAATAAATGAGTCTTCAAAATGATAATGTCCTTCTCCCCCAGGCCTGCTCTGGACTTCTGGAGCAGGAGCTCCATTTGCAGCTCATTGTGCATGCTGGAGTTTTCCCCTTTTCCCTATTTTTGAATGTGTTTGCAGACTGTAATGGGCCCCTTTCTGGCTCTTCCTCATATCCTCTGAATTGTTTTACAGGAGTGAAATGGAGGGGTTTGATATATTGAATATATTTAATATTTTAATGCAGCGAATTTGCAGGACAGAGCAGAGACTGCCTCTTGCGATAAGAGACATTATTATTGTTGTGAAGAATTCCTTTAAGATTCCATCTTAATCATTCTGCTATTGAAATGGAAGAATAAAGTAATAAATGGTTTGAATAGACTTGATTAAAAAGAATAATTATATTCCTTGGGTGAGTTAAATATATAAACTCTTCATGGTTCTGCATTCTTCCAGCATTTGCTTGTTGGAATGAGCTTTTCTTTTCAGTAAGAAAAGCTCCTCACACGTGGAAGGAGAGGTTGGCAGGGAGGTTTGGGTGCTCAGTGGCCCCTCACCCAAAGCAGGCATTGCCCATATTTTCCTGCCCTGCTTTGGGGCCAGATTTCTCCAAGAAATCTGCTCGACCCTGGGGAGATGCTCCAGCTCCTTTGGGAGCTTCCCTCTTTCACCTCCTCTTTGGGACACCCACAGTGGGTCCAGATGCCTGCGGTGGGATGTGTCCCAAGGAAAACAGAGCCACGGTGCTTCTGTCTCCTTTGGAGGGCAGCACACCCGGGAATTTCGGCAGAAAGGACAAGTTTCCAACTGGTAAAGACTCTCTTGCCGATGTCTGCAGGGTGTAGAGGCTGCAAACTTTGAGGTGCTCACCTGTGAACCCTCTGCCAGGCACGAGACAGACACAGCCTCTGCCTGTCCACTGGAAGGGACTGGGGACAGGGGTTTCCTTTCTGCTGGAAATCCGGAGATTGCAACATTCTGCTGCACCCTGAGTAAGGAGGGAATTCAGCCTATTTTGCAAAATCAAGTGTGCCAAGGTGTTTCTTACCAGTGCCCTGGAATTGGTGTAGGATGAGGCTTCAAGCAAAACCCTCTCACCCCCCTGCAGTGGTGTGTGCACCTCACTGGAGTGCCTCACCCTTTTGCTTCCTACAGCTTCATTCTCCACCTCAGTTCCTCATGGATAGCATTCCAAACCTCAATTCCTCACTGATAACATTCCAAAGACACACAATGGGCAAAATTCCACTGAATCCACATTTCCTGAAGGAAGCTGCTCTTCTGGAATTCACCCTCACCCCAAAAGTCTCCCTTTAACCATTGCAAGGCTGGGTCTCACCGGTCTGTCCTTCTCTCCTTTGGCACTTGAAAACTTTTCTTAGGGAAGACTTTGCTTCCAACCTACATTTTACTTTCCTCTCACGTCAGAGAGTGACTGCCTAACCCCCCTTCCCCTGCAGATCTGATCATAGATGCTATACTACTAAGGCTTCATTATTTTTACAAAAATCTACTTCAGTACAGTAAGAAGTGTTATAAATAATTAAAGAAACACTAGAGTTGTCAAAATAAATGAACAAAGTACACTTTGAGATGCATGCTCTTGGCTTATTTGGGGTTTGTTCAGCTGGCAGTTGAATTTCAGAATTCAGTCCCTGGAAATATCTACCAGAAATGCAACCAGTGAGGTTCAGCCATCTACCAACAAGGAACCTTTGTCTTTCCCCCAGAGTCATCTAGGAACAGGGTGGGACATCAAATATCGTGCATAAAACACCAAGTGCCAGTCTCCTCTTGGCCTTTCCAGGGAAAGCAAGGACCCAAAACGCATCCAACCATGCATCCAGAAGTTAGCAAGACCTCTTGTATGGCCTGCTTTGTGTGATGCTAATGTTCCAAGTGAATGCCTCATTGCTCTGCACAATAAACCTTCTTCTCTTCATTCAGTGCTCTTTTCCAGAAGGTCTTCTTTGTCTCCATGACGACAAATAAATTGCTTCTTGTTCACTGAAATCTGCTAAAAAGCTCGTTATTAAGCTAATGTGCCCAGGGTGACAACACAGAAGAGGAAGACAGTCCTGCTGGAGCAAAGGATGCTTTCTTCTTGGTTTCCCATGTGGACACCACTTCACTGGGGTCCCAGCATGGCTGCTCTGGGTGTTGCTCCTCACTTGCTTTCAGAGATGTTCCAAAAAATTAAGGACATTGGAGAGGAGAAAAAGCTCTTGAGCGTGAGCCAAAGACACTGATAACTGCTCGCCCTTTCCATCTGTCTCTCTGTCTACTCTTGTACTCTTTCCAAGCACACTGAAACTTCCATACCAGGGTTCGTGCTCTCCTCCAGCACATGGAAACCTGAAGGTTTAAGTCGTGGTGACTGCTAAATCTGCTAATACCTCGACCACTTAAGCACCGGGTCTACCGTCGGAACACAGATTCACCCCCTTCTGTGTCTTGAAGTTGCTCTTATCTTCACAGAAGAGCTTAAACAGCTGTTGCCTCACCACGAGGGCACCATTTTATGGTAGATGTGTTGGAGGGGGGAACCTTCAGGCCTGGCTTCAGTCCATTACCTGGAAGGTGTATGCCCTTCCACCCTGCCCCCCACCCACGTGGTGCTGAGACCCCACAAAGGAGCACTCACCAGACCACCAGGGAGAGACGGACGAAAGAGGAAGTTTATTGTGGGGTAGGGGTTTATTAAGCTCTTGGGAAGGTCAAAGGGGACCATCTAAGGTGAGAGGTCTTACAAAAAACCAATCAGGTAGGGAGTTAACAGCCAAATAAGGAAGGGGTTAACAAAAGACCAATGAGAACACCTTAAGGCATCTTCCCAGGACACTCCTGCCTGGGAGATAAGGGGTCTTACAAAGGGTGCCGGGAAGAAGGAGCAGTGACTCTGCAAAAAGCCATCTTAGTACATGTTTAAACAACATTAAAAACTTCTGATTCACCAGTCCATCTTTGGCAGGACTTTTCCCATAAATCCATTGCTACAGAAACCCAGACAGTGTCCCAAGTGTTGTGCCAGTGCCACCACTGTCCTACTCACCATCCCCTCCTCAGCCTCCCCGTATGGTGCTGCAAAGGGGACACAACAGCACAGGGAGGTGACACGACCTGAAGGGCATGTTGGGGTGCTCTCTGTGCTCCTGGCAGGCTCTGAGCAAGCTGTGCTGTGGGTTCCCCGAGGTCTCTGGCACGTTGCCTTGGACGAGGGGCCTGAGAGCCACTGTGTGATGCAACATGGTACGGGCAAACCTCATGAAAATCCCCAGGAGCTGCCGGTGGCTTCTCATGGGTGGCCAACACCATTTAGCATTTCAGTGTTCGCTTGTTCCTTCACCAACCACAGTATTTTTTACCTGCTTTCTTGCTCTCCCCGCAATCCAAAGTGCTAAAAGGTCCCGTGAGAGTAAATGGTGAGAGCTTTCATGTGGTTACTGTCACTAGGGAAACCACTTCCTTGTGATTCACATGTTCTGTGAGTCTCTCTCTTCATTTCTCTCCGCATTCAGAAAGGTAATATTGTGCTGGCACACGTCGGGGGGATGGGGCAGGGAACAGGCAGGAAAATGTATTAACATGCAATTGATTGCAGGGCTTTGGAAAAAATCAGCATTGTGCCAGGGTAGGGTAGAGTAATCACTAGGACAGGGTAAGTATGCAGAACTGGCAGAAAAAATCAAACTGACTCAATGTGATAGTCCCACAAAAAAAACCCAAAAAGTCTTTTCTCCCCTTCTGGTATTACTTTGCTTTTCCCTTTGACTTGATTGCAAGTGATTGAGCTCATAATTAAAACAGGTAGACAAGTTGTTACCATTTCTCCTCTCTTCCTAAGAATAAGAGCCTGGTGGGACATGTCCTCTGCCCACCCAGGTAAGTCAGGAAGGGGTGGTTTGCCCAGCAGGTCATGGAGAGGAAGAGACAGAGGGGTGTGGTGTGTGGTGATACCATCTGGAATGAGAAACAACAGCTGGCATGTTGAAGGGATAGCAGAAACTCAAGATTTGGAGAATGCCCCAAAACACACATAGAATCATAGAATCGTAGAATGGTTTGGGCTGGAAGGGTTAAAGACCATCTGATTGCACTCCCTGCCATGGGCAGGGACACCTTCCACTAGCTCAGCTTACTCCAAACTCTGTCCAACCTGGCCTTGGACATTCCAGGGATGGGGCAGCCACAGCTTCTCTGGGCAACCTGTGCCAGGGCCTCCCCACCCTCACAGGGAAGAATTCCTTCCTATTATCTAACCCAAATCTACCCTCCTTCAGCTTAAAGCCATTCCCCCTGGGCCTATTACTACCAGCCCTTGTCCAAAGTCCCTCTTCAGTTCCCTTGGAGCCCCTTTAGGCACTGGAAGGGGCTCTAAGATCTCCCTGGAGCCTTCTTTTCTCCAGACGGAAGAGCCCAAACTCTCCCAGTCTGTCATCATGTATTGATTGGAGTCCAGGAACTGGTGTCCACAGAGGAGACCAGAAAGCCCCTGGTTATTCCCTGTAACTCAGTCTCCATGCTGTGGCCAGGATAAAAGAGCCTCAGAAAGAGTTGCTTTCTTCAAACACAAGTAAACATATTTATTCTGGCTTACAGGAAAAAAAAATCCTATCCTTCGCATGAAGAGAAAATTTTTCATGGAGATTATTTTTGATCTAAAACCAGTTTCCCATTTATATCAGTTTTTTGTCAAGCCATGTTCTCTTTCAGAGGAAAGTGGTGATTTAGGGGAGGTAGAAGAATGAAACAGCCGAAAACAGAGAGGTTGCAGACAGCCCTGGACTCAGTCTCTCAGTGTGTGCTCCTGGCATGAGGGAAGCCCCCAGGTCTTTGGAAGGGTGCCCATGCAGAGCTGGGATGGGGAAGTCCATCCTGGAGCTTCATTCCATCCTACTCTACCCCTCAGCAGTGTGCCTGCTCTACCCCTCACCTCCCTTCGCACCACCCTGCTGAAATCACATTCGTGCTGCTTCAATTTGCTGCCCCACAAATTGAGTTAACATTCCAATCCCTTTTATAGCCACGGAAGGTGGGTGCTTAAATCAAATGAAGATGAATATATTTGCTGACATATAATTGTTTTCTTTAGTAATTGCACTCAGGTCTCTTTACATCTGATCGTTAATGCCGGGCGAGGATTGTTTGTGAAATGTCTTATTGTTTCTGATGAATCCTATGAAAAGTGACAGTCCTGATTATTTTGCCATGCAGGGGATTACACCAGGTTTTACTGCTAAGCAGTATTGATAGACCTTGTGCTGTCTTTTAGCATTTAGCTGCTACTAATAAATCAGAACTTGGTTTCTTCTCCATGTGCTGAATCTTTTATCACACACAAATACCAGAAAAGAGCTTTGGATGTCGCAGCTTCCCAGGGGTATTGGGTGGAGGAGTGGAGACAGCGGTGCTGCTCTGACATGGGGCTTGAGGAGGGGGTCCTGAACACCTCCCTGGTGGTGAAAGCAAGACGTGACCATGCCTGGGGGCTGCGGGATCTGGGCGTCCACACTCAGCATTCCCAAGGCTCCTCGTTCACTCACTGGATTTCAAGCTTTTCTGCTGGGAATGGGAGGCAGAGGGCTTGGCAGAGGCATGATCTGAACCCAGAAAGGAGATCTCAGCACCTCTTAGGCTGGAGTTACACCTGCCTGACCTGTAACACTGTGAGCAGGAGGCAGCAGAAAAGCTTCAGAAGTGGCCGTGATGTTTCTGACATTTGGGAGTTGATGTGCTCTGGGATCCCACTTTCCCGTGACAAACCCAAAGCCAACGGGAAGACAGACAGGTAAGTTTGAGGGGGCAGGAGGGTATCACATACCCCATCCCTGAGGACAGGGACATGTTCCCTCCAGCCTTGGATTTTCCTGTGTGTGCTGGCACAGCAATGCTTGGTGCCGAGGTTCCAACAGCATCCAAGGCGCAGGATCCCATGGGCAGGTGGTAAATTTCCCTGATGCCAAAAATCCCACCCCCAGCCCAAAGCTGAGGTGTGAGCAGGAAGGTGCTCAGTGGCCAGGAGGCCTGAAGCTCATAGTTGAAGGTTCCCAGTGCTCCCAGCAACTCTCTGGACTGGGGGAAGCCCCAGATGCCACCGGAGGCTGTGCCTCCCTCCTGTCATCCCTTGGGGGATGCCCATCAACCTCAGGGCCTCCAGGAGCAGGTGAATGATCAAAGAGGGGAAGTGAGAAGCAGCACACACACCCACACCCACACACCTCTCCATCCCTCCCAGCCTAATTGAGCTAATTAATTTAGCAAAGATACAGCGCACTGTAATTTGCCTAATTCAGTAAGAAGCTACACAGCAGCAGAAAGCAAGGATCCTCTTCCAGAGGGGCTGGTCCTGCCGGGGGCTGAGCACCCTCAGGCAGGTGCAGAGCCCCTACAGGTCCCACCAGTGCCACCAGTGCCACCAGTGCCGGGAGCAGGCTCAGCACCAGCCACATCCAACCCCCGAGGAGCTGCAGCTAAAAAAACCCATAAACATTCCTCACTGCTGCAATTCCCAACCTGAATGAAGTGACTCCAAACCGAGCCTCTGATTGTCAAGAGCAGTTAAACCCTCCCCTGCTCTCGCTTGTTTATTCCCCCAGCGTTAGGGTCCCTTTCCTGTCGTGATGAGAAAGCTCCTGGAATAAGGAGGTTTGCGCAGATTCCCCTCTTCCAGAGGCTGCTTTCCTGCCTTTCTCGCTTTTTTTTTTTCTCTCTCTCTCAATGAAGATGTTGTGTGCTCATCGGAGAAGTGTTTCTGGATACAGATAAAGATGTGGGAACTGCCATAATAGGAGACTGAAGTTAACAGGCTGATTAGGAACCATTAAAACCCCTCCTGCCACCGGTCCCGGTGCAGCAGAGCAGGAGGGACTTCTATGCTGAAATGGAATGCAAAATAAAAATTGCATCTAGCTGAGGTCATTTCTTGCATGATGTATCTTGGGAAAAGAGGGGTTTCTCTTCTTTCCCTGAGATGCTCAGAAATTCAAAATAAAAGCTTTCCATTTAGGTGAGCAGCAAGGCAGAGCAGCACGGGCAGGAGCTGAGAGCGCTGTTAATTTTGCCTTGATTTTTTCTTCTCCCTATCTGGCAATCTTTAGGAAGCAAAAAAAAAAATCTTGACATTTTTGTTTCCTTATTTGCTTGTCTTCTCAATATGTCAAGAAGGAGACAAGATTATAACACAGTCCCTGCTTTCAGCAGACATATATTTGCCATCCAAACAGGTTTTCCCCTTTTAATGTAAGCTATTAGCCCAAGTTATTACTGTGGATGTAGCAAACCCCATCTATCTTAATCAGCTTGTTTATGAGCATCCTTACATCTCCAAATTGCACTGGAGCTCTCCTGCTAAATACCCCTTTCTTTTTCAGGTAAGATAATTTCTGGGACAAAATGTCAGAAAGCTCAACACATCCCCTCAATTACTGCTGTACAGATTTTCTCTGAGCTACTGGACAATAAGTAGCTTTCAGGGAAGCATTAAGTAGATTTGCCCTCAGGGGTTTGCATTTCAGTGGAGTGACAGTTATTTTTGTAAATACAGGGGGAAAAAAAGGGAAGAAAAGAAGGAAAAAACATACAAACGCCTTCCCCCAGCCCTAAGAAAATAGACAGACATGGGCTAGACAACTGCTTATTATCTGAGAACCTTGAATCAGATAGGAAAACCAGAGTTTCTAATGTCTTCAAATGTCACAGCACTATGATTTATACCAGAACACAGTGTACCATGCCTCATTACAGAGAAAAAAATAAAAAAAAAAAATTGAATTACCCAACTAATGTCTTCCCCCTTTTTTTTTTTCAGACGGCTTCACTACAAGTCTGAGGATATAAAATCCATCATTAGTTGTTTTTAAGCTTGTCTCTAATGATGAAAAAAATAATGGGGCATGAAACCCAGACTTAACAAAACAAAAATACAAAACACAGCATTTTACAGACTTTACGTAAACATAATGTGACAATGCACTTCCTTTCATTCTCTGCTATGACAGTTAATTCCAGACCAGGAAAACTGTCAAAAATGTTTAGTTCTGCTTGGGTTGAGTTAATTACAGGCCCTGGGGCTGTGTTGACTTTCTCCTGCTAATGGCACTGTGCTACAGGTAAAAATCCATTTGCAAGAATGTTTTCAGAGCTACAGATCTAATTTACTGAATATCAAATATTTATGCCATTGCAATTAAAGTGACAACGTTCCACCCCTCTTCACCATGCAAGCTCGGGCTTTTTAATAGAATTTATTATACAGTAAACATTTGGTAAAAAGTTTTGCTCGAGCTTATAATGCGAAAGCTTTGAATATTTTATTGATTTTATTTCTTTTGCACTCTATCCCTATCAAGGCTGGAACGTTATGAACTTGTGGAGCACATAAAAGACCATTTTTTACTGTCAGGGCTGTAGAAGCTGAGATGCAAAGGCTGGAGCTGAAGGATGGAGGCTCTGTTGTCGCTGCAGCTCTCACTGTCACACGGGGAGGAAGAGGAGGGATGAAGCACCAGGACAAATCTGCCAAGGCAGGAGTTGTAGCACGAGGGAAATGATTTTTTTTTCCCTCCTTAGATAAATGGGAGAGTGGATTAATCCTGGTTTACATCCATAATCGGATCAGGGGGACCTTCCCATCGGCGCGGGGAGAACCCACAGCCACCCGTGTCACAGCCCCTGGCAGAGGGACCCCTGCATCCCACGGGAGCAGTGGAGGGTTTAATGAGCACCTTGGAAGCCTGGGAGGCTAATGAGGCTCTGCTGACGTAGGTGCTGGTGGAGGGTGTCCAGGGGAGGGGAGGGGTTTGCTTTCCCTTTGCTGGTTTGGGTTTTGACAGCACAGATCAGGTTGCAAATTCTGCACTTCAGGCACTCTGTGCTGCCATCCTCATCCTCTGTTATTTGGCTCTGTTTATCATAAACCTAGTATTTGACAAACCTGCTCAGGCTCATTTGCTTCAGCTGAAGGTATTTTTATTTGCAGAGAGAAAATCAACAACAACAACAAAATTGTTTCTGAGCACGTGTTTTAAAAAGCCATGTTGGGTGAAAATCCTAAATACTTTCTACAAAGGAAAAGGGCAGGAAACAAGAGTGAGGGGCCACAAAAAGTTGACTGTTCTGCCTTAGGAACAGCTAATGGCTGCAGCATCCAGGCTTGCCCTGGTGGGCATCCTTCAGCTGTTGGATTAGGGATCAGAGAATCGTGGAATCACGGAATGGTTTGGGTTGGAAGGGACATTAAAAGTCATCTAAGTCCTACTCCCCTGCCATGGACAAGGACACATTCCACTACACAATGTTGCCCCATATCCAACCCAACCTTAAACACTTCCAGGAGGCATCACCCCATCCTTTCATCCACTCAGGGACTTGCTGACCATCAATTTGTGCCAGTCCCTCCTGACCTGCTGACACCACCTGCCTCCACCACCTCCTTGGGACAGGCAGCTCCTGCTGGGAAAAGCAGCACTTTGGCTCATTCTTAAACCAATCTCCCACCAGCTTCATCGAATTCTTCTTGTGCTGCTCTGCAGCTTCTTACTCTGTTTTCCTTTTGCCTCATTTTTAGGTAGTTCCTTCTTGAAGACAAGCACACACATACTGGGGCAACTCACCTTGGTGCCCACACTGCCCTGCCAAGCCTGGCCAAGCACAGGGAATGCCCCACCAGTACATTCTGCATCAGGACTAACTCAGACCTGCATCACTCCTCGTGGGCTGTAAGGCTGATCCCTCCAGGACACAGTTTTTGTCATGTCCAAAAGCACAGTCTCTCCCCCTGGGCCCAATGAGGCACTGATCTGGCTCATGTGTGGGTAGCTGACATTTCCCACCATCACCACCCGGCCCAAATTTGCAGCTTTGCTCATCCCACTGAATGTTTCCTCACCACTGCTCTCAGGATAGTGCCATTCTGGAGAACAGTTTTGTTATTAGACCTCGGGTTTTCCACCCACAGGGATTCCCTGGGGCTCCTCTTTCCACCTGGTGTTTTAATGATGTTCTTCTTTATATTGCCACACACCCTGCCACCCTCCCACCATCCTGCTGTGTCATTCCCATAACTCCAGTAGCACAGCAACAGTGCACTTTGTGGATTATTCTCCCTCACCAGGGCTCCCTGATGCCCATGGAGTTGGGATTGGAGCTGATGCTAAGAAGATGAGGTCCCTGTTTTAACTCCTAGACCTCTGCTGTTGCTGTAGGAGCTCATGGCAGTTCTGCTGTGGCTCTGCTGCCTTGTGCTGAGGCTGTTGGTCAGCAGGGTCACAAGTGGCCTCATTCACCACCTTTATCTATGGGAATTGTGTCCCTTGGAGGTGCACTGAGCTGCATCCGCCAAGCTGAACAGGCCACCTGCATCAGGCACTCTTCCTCATTCGCCAGCTGTCCCCAATTCCCAGCCTAAATATCCCCCTAGAACTCCTTGGACCATGCCAACTATCACCCTGTCTCTGTCATGGTTGAGGTGCAGACCACCCCTCCTGTCCTGGATCCTCAGCTCTGCCTCTGCCAAATCTCCCCTCTGTGCACCATCATCTCACCATCACACCAACCCTCCTGATTCCTGCCTGTCCCTCAGCTGTGGGATCACAGCATCCCTGAGGATGCTACTGCAGCAATCCTGGAAATCAGCCCCTGCCTGTGTTGAACCTCCAGACCAGCCTTTGTATTCCTGCCTGCATCACTGGGATCAACATGGACCCAGCTGTCCCCAGGACTGTGCCAGTAATTTATCTGGATCTTTTCTGGGGTCTGCCCTGTTTGTACCCAGCAGACAAATACAGAGTCCCATCTGATCCCACAGAGCAGCTCTGTGTGTCCAACAATGCCCCATCCCTGCAAGTGTTCCAGGCCAGGCTGGATGGGGCTCTGGGTGGCATCCCTGCCCATGGCAGGAATGTTGGAATGAGATGATCTTTAAGGTCTCTTCCAACCCAAACCATTCTGTGATTCCAGGATTCGTTGCATTTCCCAATACCCCCATTTGGGTCTCCTTGTCTTAGAGAATCCTCCCTGGTGTGGGAGCATTCTGGATGTAAGAAGACCCTGGAGGGTAACCCTCAGCTACCCGAAATCCTCTCTTTAAATTGATTTCCTGCTTCTCCAGACCTTGCATCTTTCCCCTTTAGGGCCAGGACTGCTGTGTGACATCCCTGCAGATCTCATGCAGGAGCTGCTGCTCCCCTGAGCCACCCCATTAAGCCTCTCTCATGGCAGGAGAAAACAAGTGCAGGAGAGAGGGAGGTCACCAGACATGTTGCACTCTGCAATAAATTGGGTAGTTCCTGCTCCTGGGGAACACCTACCTGCCTCTTGGGCTTAGATTAACTTCGAGTCTCTTTAAAGGAAGGGTTAAAATCACTCTTAGACAACTCTGCCCTCATTAAAAGAGTCAGTAATAGGTGAGAAATAGCCAGCAGCAGAAGAGCAGCCTGCAGTCCCCTGACGTGCAGCCCCTTGAGCTGTGCTGTGACATGGCTGCTCCACTGCTGGCTTTATCCTGGCAGGGGTCCAGGCAAGCTCTGCCCCTCACCTGGGGCTCAGGGCCACCTTCAGCTGCAGAACTGGGACATCGAGAAAGTCGAGCGGGTGGGAAAAATGTCGTGTGCTGAGCGGAGAAAGAAGAAAGAGGGAAAGTAAAACAGCAGAGTGGTGTTGCAGGGGCTACAGCAAGGGGTGGGATGTCCTGTCTGCTGCAGCAGCAGCAAGAGGCTCCCTGATGCTGAGCTCACAGCTCTCTCATGGAGTAGGTCAGTCCATGAGGAAGCTCACTGCCACCTCCATGCCAAGGCTGTGCCAGGGATGTTCAATCCAGGACCTAGTCCAGGATTTCTAATCATGAGAGAAGAAGAGACCAGTGAGGATGTATTAGGAATACTAATATTAGGAAAAGGTTCTTCCCCCAGAGGCTGGTTGGGCACTGACCAGGCTCCCCAGGGCAGTGGGCACAGCCCCAAGGCTGCCAGAGCTCCAGGAGGGTTTGGATAACGCTCTCAGGGACAGGGTGGGATTGTTGGGGTGTCTGTGCAGGAGTTGGACTCAATGACCCTTGAGGGTCCCTTCCAGCTCAGAACATTCTGTGATTCTGTTATTCTGTGTACCCAAGCATGGGACTATTTGTGCCCCACCCGCCTCCAGCCATTCCTGCAGCAGCAGCCAGGATGGAGCAGACACAGCACACAGACCCTATGGATCCCTGCCCCTGAGGCAGTGAGGGGACAGCAGTGCCACAACATCTGTACAGCCCAACTGAGCCCTCACAGAACCCAGGACACTGTACCAGCTCCAGTCACATCTACAGTGTCAGTCCTGGCCACAGGCAAGGTCCCCTCTGGGTGAAGGTGCTCAGAAAGCTCTGTCCAGGCACTGTGGCCACACTCCCGACAGCACAGGGCTCTCCAGTGCCCACCACGGTGATTACTGTGCTCCACCAGCACTTCAGGTCACTTGACCTTCAGCCTCCTGCCTCTCTGCACACCCGAGACAGGCACTAATCACTTCAGAACCCAACTGCTGTCATGTCTTATTGCTTAAACACCAGCTCTGCCAGCTGCACATTTACATCCTCAGCATTGACTCAGCTAATGTATCTGTCATTTAGGCACTAGTGATCTGCCAGGAATAACACTGCACACAGCAGCTACTGAGGGTTGAGACTCCTGGTTTTTGCTTGCAGGGAACAGCCTCTGGTTGTCCTGTGTGGGGTTTGTGGCAGCTCCCAACCTTGCAGGATGCAGGTGAGCAGCACGTCCTCACACCCTGTGTGGGAGCTGGTCCAGAGCCCCTGCAGCCCCCCCTGGGGAGGGCAAGAAGTGAACCCAAAAAGATGTGGGATGAGCTCTGCCTGGAGGTGTTGATAGGGGGGTCAGGGTCAGGATGGGTGTGGTGGGATCCCTGGGATGGGATGTGAGCAGGACTGGCACGAGCAGGGGCAGAAACCTGCTGGGCAATGCCTGAAGGGGGAAACTTGCTCTGATCTGAAGGTGGAACTTGCTCTGATCTGAAGGTGGAACTTGCTCTGATCTGAAGGTGATTGGGTAGTTGGCTGTTCAAAGCTGCTGTGGAAGCTGCTTCAAACACAGGCTGCTCAGACATAATACTCACAGGTATTTGTGCTCCACATCCCACCCCCTCCTCTCCCACCAAAGTGTCTTCAATTGGCTGAATAGAGCCAAGGGCAGCACAGCCTCTGCAGGGAAGCACAGGAGATAACAACAGGCTTCCCACCAGGAGCACATCCTGGAAAATGGCCTCTGCACTGAGCCAAGCTGCCCTTGATTGATCCCTGACTGTGCAGGTCACATCCTCCAGTGAAACTCTACAGTGCTGAGAAGTCTACACCCAAACCTGCCCCAGAGATCAGACCCAGTCCTTTCAAGCTCTCTCGCCTCTGACTGTCTCAATACATTCTGAGGGTCAAAGTCACACACTGGTGGGACAACAGAAGATGTGGAGGTGCCATGTGCACGTGAACATCCTCGGGAACACAGACCAGAGCCTGTCAGAGTCTGCCCCACCTGGCATCAGTGCTGCAGGGCTGGTGCCTGGAGGGTCCTGCTGAGCTGCTGCTGAGGGAAGAGCTCATGTTCTGCCTTTGTCACTGGCTTGTTTTCATGAAAGTTTAATGCATCTCCTCTCTCTCCCTGGAAGTGAGATGCCTCCTGTGTCCCTGCACGGCGTAAAGGCAGGCTGGGGAGGAGGAACCCAGTCTTGCCTTCTGCAGCCCCTGGATCCAAGCAGCACAGTGGAGATAAAAGATCCTTGGCTAAATCCTCCCCACAGGTGAGGGGCGTGTGTAACAAAGAGGCCCAACACTGGTGCTTAAATAATCAGGGCCGGGGCTCAGGGGAGCTTGTCCGAGGTCTTACTGTGCTTTAGGAAGCAGGAGGACTTAATGAAATCTTTCATTCGTCAGTAAATGTCACTGTATGAGGTGTAATTAATGGATTTACTGGAGCTGGATGTAGCCCAAACTGAAATATAAGCACTCAGGGAGCCAGCTGGGAGCAGTGTCCTCCACACCACTCAATTATAAGGTCACTGCCAGAGCAGCAGGAGCTTCGCTCTCACTCCAACTTGGGAGAAATCTTGGCAGCTTGGAAATTTTCTCCAGCAAAACGATGGTTTTCCCAGCAAGAGAGCAGAGTGTGAGTGGTGCAGGCAGAGCTGGATGGGTCAGCCAAGCCCTGGGATGAGGCTGCACAGCTGCCAGTGCTGGGCAGGGCTGCTGGAGAGAGAAGAGTGTCCAGGGTGTGGGGTCACCCCGGTCTGGCAGTGGGGAGCCTGGAATGCTCCTTGCTCTGGGTGTGAGTGGAGATGCCTGCACTTGGCATCAGATTTTTTCCCCATTTGTGAGGTTTTCACTGGTCCCCCCATGAATGTGTTGGTCTCACAGGTCCTCTGACCTGCAGGTGGTGGGTGATGGAAGGGCATCATGGATAGGTAGTTCTGAGCTGGCTTCCCAGGCTTGGGTTAGGTGGTACCTCATTTCCTTTGTGCCTTCAGCATCCTCCCATGCCCAACAGGAGCCACATTCTGCTCTCTCTCCTCCCCTCCCCACCCACCCAAGTTCCCCAGGCAGAAAACGATGAAAATTAACACACAGGTCTGTTCTTCCCCAGCAGAAGGAGCCTGGCTTCGTGGGGCTGCTTTCATGGACACTCCTGGCTGTCACACATCTCTCTGTGACCAAATACCTTTCCACTTCTGTCCTGAAGGGGTTAAGGAGGAGAAGCTGAAGGAGGGCAGCTTCACACATGAAAACGAACCCACCCCCAGTGGGGAGCTTGTGCACAGAGACAAGGAAAGCTCTTCAAACTAAATTATCCTTCAAACTAAATGTCCTTGCACTCAGGATGTCCAGCAGAGGATCTCACCTTCTTTTTTCAGGCCCATCCCACTCCTCTTCCCAGAGGTATTTGGGGACCTCAGTGGGATGGTGGCTGTGCACAACACCCTGGTCTGCAGGGACAATCAAACACCTCGGGTGCACCAGCCAGCCAGGCTGACCTGCTCAACCCTGCACAGCATCCATGAGGGAAGAGGATGTGAACAAGGCTTTCCAAAGAGACAACAGGTTTCCCAGAACCTGCAGCTCTCAAACAGCAAGTTTCTGTCGCTGAATTTTCTCTTCATTGCGTGGCTTCCTTACATGTTACCCCACTGCCTGGCTACCAGGGCCTCCAGTCCTTTGGAGGTCAGCCTTGGAGCACAGGTAGCCCTTCTCCTGGGAAAGGCATCCTCCTTGGGTGGCCTCATGTCTCCAACTGGAGAAATTCCTCAGTCAGAATTTATTCAGGACTTACTCAGCTCCCAGTTGGCCTCAGAAGAGATGGATCTCCAGTTATTCTGCTATGAAAATAATAAATAATGGCCAAAAAAGTTCTAGCAATGGGCAAGAGACAGACAGGCACAGGCACAAGGCTCCTGTAACCTGCTCCATCCCTGATGAGGATGTGGATTCTCTGCAGTGTGTTTCAAAAAACCCCAAGCCCATTATGAGGAACAATCAGCAGCAGATTTTAATAGCTGCATTTTGCACTCAGCTGTCACCATCTGTGTTTCCCCATCAGAAATGCAGAATGAACAAGCTCCACAATTACAGCTGGGAGGGTCTGGGAGGCCCAGCACAGCTCTGTGGGCAGCCCCCCCTCCTCTCCTCCCAGGGAAATCCTGTCCCTCCAGCTCGGCCAGTTGCTGCTGGGGACAGTGCTGGGCAGACCCCACTCCCACCCCATGCACCAGGAGGGTTCTCCCAGGTGTGGGGCACCATCCTGTATCCCCTGTCTGTCCTGGTGTGCAGGGCCAGGCTGTGGGACCCTGGATTGGGGCACAGGGGGTAGCACAGCCCCAGGTTGTCACTCCAAAATGGTGCCTGATGGCATGAGGCACTTCCAAAGGAGATGCTGGAGGTGCTGCCCACGTGCCCCACACCTCAGAGGGTTCCTGTGCACGCCCACATGGGCTGGTGAAGCCACAAAGCAGGAATTGAGGCTGCCCAGAGGAAGCTGTGAGATCCCCTCCAGAGCCATGAGCCCGGCCCAGAGCCAGCCCCCAGCACCCCCAGAGCAGCAGCCCTGCACCAGGAGGGGCTGGGGGCACCCGAGGCAGCCCTGGTGGGCACAGTGCTCCTGTGTGGGGTCTCCCATGGGCATCCAGACCTGCTTTGTGCTGCCAAGGGAGGATGGGCTGCGTGGGGCTGCCTGGTCTCAGTGCTGGGACACCCTGGGGTGCTGCTGGGAGCAGCTGCCTGGGGTGGGAGAGGCAGGAATTGTCAAATCACAGAATATCCTGAGTTGGAAGGGATCCACAAGGACCATCCAGTCCAGCTCCAGGCCCCGCACAGGACACCCCAGCAATCCCACCCTGTGCACAGGAAATTCCCAGGCAGGACCAGCAGGGAAGTCACATCCCAAAACAGCCCCGAAGCACGTCCAGAGGATGGAGGGAAGAAGGGGCAGTGCCTTGGAGATGCCCAGGCACAAAGGGGTTCCATCCCCATGGAATATTGTGGAAGGGCTCAGCGAGGAGAGGGCCTGAGCTGGAGGAACCTGACAGGACGTGGGAATCCGGGAGCTGGCAGGATAATTACTTTTTTAATCAAGTCTTTTCAAAACATCTAATTTTATTACTTTATTCTTCCATTTCAATAGCAGAACGATTAAGATGGAATCTTAAAGGAATTCTTCACAACAGTAATAATGTCTCTTATCGCAAGAGGCAGTCTCTGTCTGCTCCGTCCTGCAAATTCGCTGCATTTGAATATTAAATATATTCAATATATCAAAAAACTCCATTTCATTCCAGAAAAATAATAAAGAAGAGAAAAAAATCCACATGTGACATAAATTTTCCCCTCTTTCTGCTGGGAAAAAAAAGAAAAAAAATTAAATAACTCCCAACTCTTTTCCCCTCCAAACTGTCTTCCTGGGGAGGGAGGCAGGAGAGACCTCCCTAAAGAGCACTAAATCAGCTGGAAAATGAACCTTCCCAAAGCTCTGATGCTACAGAACTCACCCAAGATGTGTTGCTTGGTTTGGAGGAGGAGTGGGCTGGGCTGGTGATTCCCAATGTGGTGGCTTAGAGAAAGTATCTCCATGAGATTTGGAGGCTGAGACAGGGAGCAGGATGCCAGCCTGGGATACAGGGAGGAGGATGCCAGCCCTGGGATACAGGGAGCAGGATGCCAGCCCTGGGATACAGGGAGGAGGATGCCAGCCCTGCTGCCCAGGACAATGTTGGGATTCAGGGAGAAGAATCATAGCCCTGGTCCCCAGGATGTGTTGGGATGCAGGGAGCAGGATGACAGTCCTGGTTCCCAGAATGTCAGTGGGATACAGGGAGAAGGATGTCAGCCCTGGTCCCCAGCATGGCTTTGGGACCACAGCTGGGCTGTCATTGCAACGTCAGTGCTTGTTTTGATCACAAGAAGAGACTAATCTAAATTTTGGGGTCATCGCCTGAATAACTCGGGCTGTGTTTGCATCCTTGTTCTCCTCTAGGACAGCAAGTGGCGAAAGAAAAAGTCGTGGTGGAAATGGGAGAGGGGAGGGACAGTGGCAGGGAAGGAGGGCTGTGTTTGTGTGAGATTTTGGGTTGTTTGTGAGAGCCCAGAGCTGAGCTCACCTTCCAGAGCTCGGGCTGCTGGGCATGCAAGGAAAAGGAAAAACCCAAAAACCTTGTTTTGAGAAAGTGCTCGAGGAAATAAGATAAAATGTTGGAAATAAACACAGATGACCCTGAGGTACTGTCTCATTCCAAAAGCATGCATGCAATTTCCTAACTTGTTTTGCTTTGCTTTGCGTTTTAAAGGAAAGAGGTAAAAACAAATTCTACTGTGTCAAACATCCTTTGGATGATTTCCCTTCCTGCCCTGATTCTGTCTGGATCTGCAGCAGGAGCTGCTGTGTAACAGTCCCAGGTTTTCCCTGGGATAAAGCCCACATCTCCATCACCTGGTGCCTGCAGTGAAAGGAGATGGGAAACAGCACTCGAGTGATCAGCAGTCCTTGTTTGCTTTGTTGTCCTTCTAATAATTACAATTTCCTTATAATAGCCATAAATAGATAATTATCTTCCCTTATAATAATTTCCTCACTTTTTCTCTCCATGTCTATCCCAGTGACAAGGGCTGCCTCACACTTTTCTCTTTGGGGAGTGTTTCAGGGATGACTCTCTTGTGTTTTTCTTCCCCATGTGATTTCCAGGGAAGCTGGCATTGGTCTCCCATGTATCCATCCTCCAGGACAGGCCTGGTTGTGGTACCCACCACTGGGAAGCTTCCTCTAGGAGCCAGGTCTGGCACTGACTTCTTCCCACAGGAGCAAGGACCAGCCCAGGAGACCCCTCACCACCTTGGAGAACTGACTCCAGAGGTCTGATGGACAGTTTTATCCCAAGCCTCGGTGAAAGGTGACGAGAAACAGCATCTTAGTGATCACCAGTGATTTTGGCACTTGTCCCTGTGATTTCACACCCCATTGCCCAGGTCACTCCTAGGGCCACTGGTCTGGGAATGTCCCTGGATCAGCCACTGCCAACACCCACCCGGGGCACTGCTGATTTCAGGTCTGATGAATAAACATCAGGGCCTTTTCCAAAAGCACAGGAGTATCCAGCTATTTGTAAACATCCTGGATTGAGGATATAAGGCTCTTGAAGGGTGGAGGATAACCCAGGAGTTGGACTGCAGGGGCAATCCTCAGGAAGCCAGGTTCTTCCTGCATGCACAGGGTAACCCCAAGGAATTAGCATGGCTTTGCTGTGCCTCAGTTCCCCCAACACCAGGATGGCATTGTCACTCTTCCCTGGGGTCCCACACCCCTGGAGTGCCTGCAAAACCAGCTGTGTGGAGCCTGGGGGTGCACAGCTGCCCCAGGGATGGCTGTTTGTCAGCAGTCTCCAAAAGATCATGAACTCTCCAGTCGTGATGCTCTGATAAGAACTACTCCCCTTCCAGCAGGAACACAGCGAGCTGCCTACACCTTCATCTCCTTTCAGGTGAGCCCTGAGTTTGGATCAGTTATCTAATGACAATTCTCTATTCTGTGATGGTTTCCCCTGTGCATCAATACTCCCCTAAGATGAGTAATTTTAAATTGATGTCTATCTCTAATAGACTTTCCTCAGGCTCCCCTCACACGAGCTTCTGCTTAGAGATTAAAATCTACTCAAGCCTGCCCAGCAGCAGTTCATCAATGACAGTTGTTTCATTAGTTGATGCAAATCCGGTTAAAATAAATTCTAATTAAACCAGAAAGTGAAATCATACATTTTTGGAACAGTCCTATGCTGGGGGCACGCTCTGCTCTGCACTTTCCTTCCAGACCTGTTATTACTCAGTCCCCTGCCTTGTCACTGGTGATGTTGTATCAGGCAATGCTAAATAAATAGTGTTTTCATTAAAGTCTTTGCCAGTCCAGCAGCAGATTGAATTATTCGTTTTTCAAGGTTCCCTGTGCACGTGAATGAGAGGGAAGAGAGGGAAAAGGGAAGAGGGCAGTGTATTCCTCAACCAAGTTGGAGCCAGGGTTAATCCTCTCATCTCCTGGTTGGGTGTAGAATGGGATGTCTGAAAAGGGGATTTAAGAAATGGGAGCCCTTGGGGAGCTGATAGTGGTGGAGAGGGCA
Organism: Neopelma chrysocephalum; assembly: GCF_003984885.1. Classification (NCBI taxonomy): domain Eukaryota; kingdom Metazoa; phylum Chordata; class Aves; order Passeriformes; family Pipridae; genus Neopelma; species Neopelma chrysocephalum. Next base: position 3,930,311 of record NW_020897756.1, on the reverse strand, counting down.
GCTGGGCAGGCACGTGGTGCTGGCACCACTCCTCTGCTGACATCCCCAGGGAGGGGCTGGCACCTCTCGAGGGCTTGTTGCCTGGAGCCAAGCAAGTCTTTGCAAAAAGGAATCTTACTTTCTACTAAACAAACAAACAAAAAACCAAAACATGCTTTGGGCAGTACAAAAAGTAGAAACACGAAAATCCAACCTCCAGGAGGAAAATCTTTCCAGACACAGACACAATGCTGCTCACAAAAAGTTTCCAGCTTTTTGATTCAGTTTTCCTCCCCTGGTTTCTCAGCTTTGGTGTGAGGTGAGGCTTGTGCATGAGTAGGTTTTGCCCCTCAGCTGGGCAGGTGTTCCCACCTTGCAGGAGATGCTGCAGAGATTGGACGGGGGGCACATCCAAGTATTTGCCATCATCAGAAATTCCTCAGGACAGGCTGCCCAGGGAAGTGTCCAACACTGCACAGGTGTGGTGCTCCATGACATGGTTTAGTGGTGGCCTTGGCAGTGCTGGGTTAGTGGTTGGACTCAATGATCTTCGAGGTTTTTTCCAACCTTAATGACCCAGTGATTCTTAATTCCCTCCTATTGACTGAATTGTTTGTACCACACAAGTAAAAGGCAGCACTGGAGCCTGCTGGGCACCCTTGGGCTGGTGGTGGGCAACTCCAAAGGGGGTCAGGATGTTCTACCTTCCCCAGACCCCACCTGCCCTCCCAGGGACCCAGCAGCCCTGTCCCTGAGCCCACCTCCTGTTTGGGATGTGCCAGATGCCCCAGGAGTGATCTGGTGGCTACAGGGCATCACACAGAGTTCAGCAGGTAGAGAAATCAGTGCTGCCTGATGTGGATGGACTGGTGGCACTGGTGCCTGGTGGCAGGGATGTCAGTGGGGGTCCCTCACTCCTGTCACCTTCATCCCCCTCCATCACCACTTCAATCTCTGCCTTCTCTCCCTGGTCAGCCCCAAACTCCTCACTCCATCCCTCCCTCTCCTCACTCCATCCCTCCCTCTCCTCACTCCATCCCTCCCTCCCCGCAGTGCTGCAGAAGGAGCTGGGACAGCATCTTGTCACCAATATATTTTTTTAGGACTAGTTCCCACAGCACATGATTTTAGAAATGCAAATGGCTCTGCCTGCAGATTTTCAGGCAGGTGCCAGGGAAGGAGAAGAGAGAAAGACAGAGAGACAGAGAGGAATGCTCTGATTTTATCAAAATCAGTTTTCCTGCCCAGGGGAGGATAGAAAGCAGCTCCTCAGTCTCAGGAAGACAATTCTATTTAAACCACAGGATCATGTTGTAGCTACTTCTTATTTACCAGACTGGAAAGTTACATTAAGAAGTTATCACTTATCTTGCAGGAGAACAGATTAAGAGTGAAGGACCGTTCCCTGGTTTGCATACAGCTACACTTCCCAGGTTACTAAAAAGACAATTGATGTACCAGTTCAGGAAGAAATATGATTTTCATTACGATACGCAGGCAGCAGGGATTGTATTCTAATGGTCCCCTGTCACCAGTGAAGAGCAAAATGGCCTGTGACCACTGTAATGGAAAAAAGCTTTCTGTGATATTTTGCATAGCACGGAGGGCACTTTGTGTTTGGAGTTGAGGGGTTTGAGTTTTTTTTTGCTTGTAACACCCTGATGGCAGCATTAAAGGGAACGGCACCTGATTTTTCTAAATAAAGAATTTTGCATCTCACAGCAAAAAATTTTCTCCACACTCATGGCTGAGTGTTTATACTTGAAGTGAACTTTTAGGTTAAATATAGGGTAAAACAGCAGGTTGCATTTTCAGCAGTCTATGGGGTCTCCTGGACTCTCCTCACACCTATTTGGGCAGGCGAAATAAGATTATTACATGGAGTTACCTGATGACACAAATCTCTTCGGGAGTCCCATTCAAGGTTTTTTGGTGCCAACGGCCTTGAGGCTGTAGGAAAGGACCAAAGAGCAAAAAATGATGGTTGAGATTTAACCAGCAAAAAATGGTGGTTGGGATTTAACCAGAGTCTCCCTTCCCTGCAAAATATCTCTGGTTCACAGCAATCACAACCAAGGTATGTGAGCATCATGACCAGTCCCAAATCCTCCACTGCCCCTTTCTTCTTTTTTTTCCCACAACATCCAGTCACTTAATGGAGAGGAAAAGTGCAAATGGGCACCTCACCCAAAGCAGAGCTGGGTTTTGTCACACTGAGTGGGATCCTCCATCCCAGTCTTCACCCCTTGTTGTGTGGGTAGCAGAGCCAGCCAGGCTGGAGGCAGGAACACACGGACATATGTTGCACACACACCACCACGTAAATATTGGAATATCCCCAATTCCACACAAATTATTCAGGAATAATCCCCAGAAGGAAAAAAATAAAAAAAAAATAAATCCAAACCACATTGGTGAACCGTAGAAATTTTTAATAATTGATAAAATAAAGAATTTCACTCCGAGCCTCAGCACAAGAGGGAGGACGTGGAGAATGCAGCAGTAAGTGATGCGCTGTGATTTTTCTCTTCTGTTTAATTGCTTGACTGCTGTAAAAACTAAACCAAGTTTCAAAGGCAACTAAAATTCCCCCATCACTAAACAGCACAGAGCCCTTCCCGTCTTGTGAACTTCCAGACAGCTGGGCTGAGCAGCTTTCCTTTAAACCCACCTAAGTTAAAGACAAACAATTTAGGTCCATTGATCTGTAGCTGCGGAGCCTCCTGTTTAAACTCGGGGAGATGGAAGGAGCATAAAGCGAGTGCATAGGATTTTCTTTGCATTGCTTAGATTAAAGGACATCAGGATGAGTGGTTTGTGTGATGATCAAAAGATTCAACCCACTCTGCACCTGTCACAGGTAGGAGCTCAATTCCTTATGGATGGAACCAGAGTGGAGCTGGCAGAGCATGAGAGACTTACAGGAAGGGATGTGCGGGGAGTGTATTTAAAGCAGGCTGCATGAATATGGGATTAAATGTTAGTACTGGATGATAAAATGTTAATTTTGCTTAATTAGGCCATTTCTAGGATAGAGTTCCTGTTGATTAGAGCACTCCCTGGCAGAAAAAGGGCATGATAGGAAATTGTCTTCACAGAAATATGAGAAAGTTTCTAAACAGTGATTTGGGGGGGAAAAAGGCAGTAAATGGCTGCATAGATTAATGTTGTTTGCAGCAAGGCCCTGTGGCCTGGCTGGGATGGAGTAAGTGGGAAACTCTCATCTCAGTTTGCTGTTTTGCTCTCCCTCCAGAGGCTCTGACAGGAGCATGGGCATGTAGAGAATCTCCCCTTTCATTGGTGCTAAAATCAGACTGGAAACCTGCAGACAGCTGAGACACAAAAAGGGCTGATGTGTCCTTCCCAAGTGCATTTCCACGGCCAGAGACTGTTATTTCATGAGATTTGACCTCAGCTTGAGAAATTGCCATGTTCCTTTAGGACCCTTTTTTACAGTTTTTCCCAGTTCAACCAAGTCATGTCCCAGCATCCACCTCCAGAGCCCAGACAGCTCTCTGATGCCTGGGTTTTGGAATCTCCAAGAACCCTCCAGCTGAGGAATGATCCACACAGGGGAGAGAGGACCCTGAGCAAAGGATGCTGCTGGTGGCAGGGAAACAATGAGCTGGGTGATGCAAAACCCATGCACTGAATCCACCAGTCTTGCCACAGGGCTTTAACTGCCATCTGCCAGGATCTGGCTTCAGTTGGCACAGGTGGAGCCTAAAATCTTCCCATCCTGGGGAAAAAACAGAAGTCAACCTCTCTTATAAGGAATCCTTTGTTAAGTGATCTTCTAATGCTGGATTTACATTTCTACACGCTCACAGCAAGTTAAAAATAAATACATTAAGTATAACCATTAGGCAATTAAACAATGCCCAGATAAAGATGGGAATGGGCAGGATGCCAAGGAACAGGCAGTTGGGTGGTGCTAATTTTGTGATACATTGCATTTTATACTAATTCTTTCTCATTACACGTGTCACATCAGTCTCACTGGCCTGTCACAGCCCTGATCCCCACGTGCATCAAAAGGCAGGAGCAGAGAGAAGGAAGAGCTGACAAGGAGACAAGGTGCAGGGCCTTGCTCTCAGACTATGGCCAGTGGTTTCCCCTTCTACCCAAGGACACTAAAGTCAGCTCCAAACTCTTTTTGTTTCTTTTGCTTTTTAGAAATTAACTTCTTAACTTCTAAATCCTCAATTGGACTTAAAATCCATCTTAGAATAACAGGGAGGTCTAAGCAGGAAGGTACAGACAGGGGCTGCATGGAAGCAGAGGCCTAAGGCTGATCTGGCAACCCAAGGTGGGAAGCAGGGGTCTCCAGCTGACGTGGTATCCCATGGATGAGGCAGTCCAGATGTTCTCCCTGTGCTTCCACCTGCATGGACCACCCCAGGTCATTGTCACAGTGCTGAAGCAACCCCTGCTGCCATGGGGGAGCCGTGGGGACCTGCAGGAAATGACCACACTTGGATTTTCAAATTAGCCACGTTATCAAGTCATCCAAAAGAATAAATGGCTCAGTGACAGCCTCTGGAAAACCCAGCATCAGCCTTGGAGGAGGCTGTGGGTATTGTTTTACTCTTTGATTAGAGTTCTGAACTGCCTTAGATAACCAAATAGTTTGCCCTGAATTTAACTTGTCCTTCTATGGGACTTGCAAAGCTGGGTCTAAATCCCCTCTGGCAGTCAGTCAGTCAGCCTTTGACCTCTGTTTTGTAGCCCTGCTTTGATCATCTCTGCTTGCACAGAGCCAGCCCAACCCGGGGCTGTATAAACCTGGAGCAGGGATCAAAGCAGCAGCACCTCCCTCACCCCACCTGAGGGGGGGTTCCCACCCGGGGGTGAGGGCAACATCTGCCCACAGCAGCACAGACTGACCCCTTTTCTGGGTGTTATTCCTGGCCCCAGGCTATGGATCCCCATTCAAGAGGTGACTGAGCCATAACCCAACGCAACAAGAAGGTTTCCTTCTGGAATCATAGAAGGCAGGAATGGTTTGGGTTGGAAGGGACCTTAAAGATCATCTCATTCCAACTAGCCCAGGTTGCTCCAAGCCCCGTCCAACCTGGCCTTGGACACTTCCAGGGATGGGGCAGCCACAGCTTCTCTGGGCAACCTGTGCCAGGGCCTCCCCACCCTCACAGGGAAGCATTTCTTCTCTATAACTAACCTAAATTTCCCCTCTTTCATGTTCTGATTTCAGTAAGTGCTTCACTGAAGAAACAAATTGCAAGCAGAAATTTTACCTGTGGTTGGCTGCTGATGCACAACTCTGACTTACAGCGTTTGACAATCTGCCCAACATGCCCAAGAGAAGTGTCTCTTTAAACCTCTCCAGTGGCCAGATCGCTCCTCCCTGGGCCTGGCTCTCTCCTAAAGCATCCCTCCTTCCCAACACTCAACATTCAGTGCCAAGTTGGACAGGGCTTGGAGCAACCTGGGCTAGTGGAAGGTGTCCCTGCCCATGGCAGGGGGTTGGAACAAGATAAGCTTTAAGGTCCCTTCCAACCCAAACCATTCTGGGGTTCTGTGACACAGAAGCAGCCACTTCTCTGCCCACCAAGCACAGCATTGAGCTGGCACATGGACAAGTACCACGGGTACCCCTCACTCATCACTGGGAAATAAAGCCATCCCAGTGGTGAGCTTGGAAAGGGTTATTCTTCATAGAGGAAAAAGAATATTTAAGGCAGCAAAACTTCCTTTGACAGGGTTGTCTTTTAATTACCCTGTGGAATGATAAAATCCCAGCACTGAAAATGTGTCTTTACAAATCTCTAGCTGGAGTAATTAGTCCCGTGCCTGGCTCTCCTGAGAGATTATTGCTGCCTTCTTTTCAGATTACTTACCCAAATAGAAGTGGAATCATTGCTGTGTTTGACAGTGAGATATAAAATATCAGATAAAGCTGTTAAAATACTGTTTCACACGCCGTGTTTCTGCAGAGTAAGGAAGCATCTGCTCTCTCAGTATCAGCAGCAGAGCTGAGCAGAAAATTCACAGCTGAGGGCTGAGATGATGAATCTCACTGCTTTTATTTTTTTTTCCTGGGCATTCCTGGAAAGATCCAAGTTATGAAGAATTTAGTTGCTATTCAAATGACTTGAATAACGTCGTTTGCAGCTTGTGTCGATTTTAAGGCTTGAAGGTGCTCGTGGGGTTTTGGGTCTGGTGAGTCCCCTGCTATGGTCTGAGGAACTCAACGGGAATATTTGTGTGACAAAGGCAAAATTACTCAGTGGTAAACCCTGAAAAATTCAAGTCTTGCAACACCATGCAGAGATTTCAGGTGGAAACCTCTGTAAAGTCTTTCTCTTTATGCAGAGGGATGCAAAATGTGGGTAACATTCCTCCTGTTACACACTTAATTGATGAATGCAGAAGGAAGTTTCTCAGTAGATATCACATAGATCTGCAGTGAAATTTCCCTCAGAGAAGTTACAGTTGCTATTTATTACTTTCTGGGATAAAAAAATATCTTTCTTTGGGAATTAAAGTGCTTCCTACATGATGTCAGGCTGTTAAGCTCACAGTGCTCAAAAATGCATTACTGACAATCCTCAACAGTTGCTGAGCCCTTGTGCAGGTCACACCCGGGTTATTTCCTTCTTTTCTTACCCACAGGACAAATTTATGCCCATCAGGAGTGTTTCTCAGGCCTGGTGGGAGTGATGTGCTGGCTGCAGGGGCAGGGTGAGCACTGTCCAGGCAGCAGCTCCATCAGGGGAGCAGTGTCCCAGCCTTCCTCCTCGATAGTCTGTTCCTTGCCATCTCAAATAAATGTTTTTGTGTCATTCTCACTCCTTCCAAGGCAGCTTTTGTGTTTCACTGACTTCTAATGTAACTCAGCATCTCAACAGAGACATCCCCCCTGAGTCACCAGAGAGGTGAGGAGAGCTCAGGCAGCTCAGCTAGGATGAGGAACCACTGATTATCCCGTGTCCAGGGAAATTAAAACCATCCTGACAGACTTTATGGGTCAGAAGAGTTTTCTGAAGGTCTCTAGTCCAGTCCATATGCTCCAGTAGGTCCAGCTTCTGCAAGTTCTTCAGGACCTTCTTCAGCTGAGTTTCAAATATCTTCAGGAACTGAGACCTCCAGGTTCCCTGAGCCCCAGTTCCACGTGGTGACATATTTATTCTTACAACTAAGCAGAACTTCCCCTGCTCCAGCTGGTGCCTCTCATCCCACCCTTTGTTCTTTTGGGAAGAGTCTGATCCCACCTTCCATGCACCTTCCCACCAGGCAGCAATGAAACCTTCCCCTTGTCCTGTCTCTGGGCTGAACAGACCCAGCTCTGTCCCTCAGCTTCCCTCCAGCCCTGGCCAACTTGGCATCTCATACTGGGCCTGCTGCTGTCCCAGGACTTTCCTCATCCTTGGGAGCCCCAAACCAGGCACAGTATGAAATACAACTGTTTTCCCAAATTGCTCCCAAGCTATGGGAGTCAAACCCATCCTGCCTGGGTGAAAAGCAGGAATCCTGAATGCTACACCAGGTGGGAGCACAGACACCTCCAACACCTGCCTGCCTCTGGACTTGCAGGGACGGCCAGTCCTGCTCCTGGGATCAGGGATTGACAACAGCTCCGGCATCACCACATCCTTTCCTGGTGCATCCTGGAGAGGGAAACCACAACCTCGTTAAAAAGGCAATGGCTCAAGCTCTTTGATCCAGCTGGGGCTCTGCAGGGATGCTCCTGCAGCTCCACTCAGAGCTCACGGTGGGACAGGCAGAGTCCAGGCAAGCCGGTCCCATGGGAATTCTGCTGCATTAAGCACCCCTGGATCACAATCCCAAGCATCTGCCCACCCATATGCCCTGACACTCGTGTCCCCAGTGCTGCTGCAGAGCCCAAAGCAAGGTCACACGTGGGGCCAAGCTGTGTTATGAGCGATAATTGGTGTTAGGGCATGGCAGGAGCTAATTCCAGCCGGCATGAAAGGAGATTGCACAAGCTGCTTCCCTATATTTCATTTAATTACACTTTTTTGTTTTTTGCATGATTCCCTGCAGTAAGTAGCTCGTAATTAACAGAGGATGAATAACATTTCTGCCACTCTGAGCATTAAGTTTTCTCACAACAAATGAAAACATAATTGCCATTACGCAGCGCCCTTATCGGAGGGAACACGCTGTGGTTGGGAGGATGGAGATTCACTGATAGGCACAACTTCTGCAGCTACTTAGAGATGAAAACAAAACCTTTGTGGCTGAGGGGCTGAAGCTGCTGATCCAGCTTCCCTCAGCATCTCCTAGCAGTCCTTCTACCACAGGCTCACTGCCAGGACCTGAGGAACAGCTCTGCAGCAGAGGAATCAGTGCCAGAATGATTTGGGTTGGAAGGGACCTTAAAGACCATCTTATTCCAGCTCCCTGCCATGGGCAGGGACACCTTCCACTAGCCCAGGTTGCTCCAAGCCCTGTCCAACCTGGCCTTGAACACTTCCAGGGATGGGGAGTCCGCAATTTCTCTGGGCAACCTGTGCCAGTCTCTCACCACCCTTCATCATCTTCTGCTGCTGCTTCTGCTTTGAAACATTCTTGGAAAGGCTGGTCTGGGTTTTATAATTTTTTTCCACTTTTTCTTTTTTTTTTTTTTTAATCCTTCTTCAGCAGGTTCAGGTAAAATACAAACTCTTCAACCAAATCTCGAGTCTCTCCAAGTACATTTGTAAAGTGGTAGTTTGTGCCCAGAGGGAACAACCTGGAGCATCTCTCCTTGCTCTGCTGTTCTGTTTTGCTCAAGTAAAAGCCCCAGCTTTCCAGTCCCTGCCGTGATGCCAGTGTAGCATTGCAGACAAAATGTTTAAGGAGGATATAATTGCAGGTTGCTTCATGCATTGCCTCCCAACATCTTATCTGAACTCTTTGAACATGAATTCTCATCACAGAATAGGAGAAATAATGAGTTTCTGAGAGCAGGCCATGTCCTGGCTGTACTTCCCAAGCAAATGGGGACACAGAATAGATACAAGGCAGAAAACATTGAACTGTACTGATGTGTTTCAGGAAAGAGCTTCATCACCCATGTGCTGGGTGTAATTAGCACTCATTAGAGCTACTTATTATACAGGCACTCCCAGAGGCTCTGCCAGGATTTCTGCTGGGCACTGAGCAAATCCACAGAGAGACACTCCCTGCTCCCAAGCCTCAATATCGGAAAAGCAAATCTCCCAAGGGCAAGGAATTGAATTAGTTCTGAGGTGGAGATTGGTCACCTCCCCCAAGTGATGCACTGTGGAGTTCCCTGCAGGTGTGCAGTGAATTGGTGTCACAGGGACTGCTCTGCTCCAGTTCTCCTGGATCAGAGAGAGATCCAGGATCACAGAATCATTTAGGTTTGGAAAAGACCTCCAAGATCATCGAGTCCAGCCTGTGACCCATCACCACCTTGTCAATCAGCCCAGAGCACTGAGTGCCACGTCCAGTCAGTCATTCCTTGAATACACAACAGACTGAACACTTGGCCTGGTATTTTCCCACATCCAGACCAAAAGATACTCCTTTCCAAAAGGGATATACATCCAATCCTCAGTGCTCTACAAGAGTAAAGCTGGGCTCTGATGCCTCACCCTCGGAGCAGTGATGCTGGAGTTCCCACATGGATGCAACATAGCACTGCATCCATGTCCCACCACACTCCTGTGGCACCAGGTGTGCTGCAGGTGAGCCCCTGGCACCAAACCCTGCATCCAGGGGCTCCCTGCTCCTTTCCATGCAGGAAAATAACCTTTCATTTAACATTTTGGAAGCTTTGTTGCAATCCTGCTGCCACCTCTCAAACAATCCCAGCTGCAGGCTCGTCTCCTCACAGGTTTTAGGCTGGATTAGAAATAAGCAGGAAGTTATCAAAGTAAACTTCAGAGCTCTCAGCACGTTACTCCAGGGTGGTTGAAGGTACTCCAGGGGTGCCCTGTGTAGCTACACCAGCTCAGGCCAACCACACTGTGTTCAGAGAGCTCCTGCCAGGCCCTCCCAAAGGCTGTTCCGTTTTGATTTGTCAACCACAGCTGATGAGCTGGAATCCAAATACAGCACAAATGAAAACCATTCCTCCCAAAGGGATTTACAGCCTCTTAAAAGATCTAAAACAGACCTTCCAAAACGTTCCCAGGACTGGGAGCTGAATGATTTCCTCCTCCCACAAACCTTCAGGAGTAACAGAGTGGCCACAGGCCATGGAATAGCAAAGGGAGTGGTGGATCTTTGGTGATAGTCTGTCAAATGATGTCAGGATACACCCTGTCCCCAGGAATTTGCATGTGGGTGTCGTCAAAAGGCTGCCACCACACGTCAGTGATGTAACAGTCTCAGGATATCTCACAATAAAGTACTTTTTCCAATTAAAAAAATAGTTCTCTGTAATTTTTGAGTACCACAAGAGTACCTAAAAAGCCAGAAGTGAACAAGAAGACAACCAAGATCTTTTGAAAATTAAGAATTCTCTTGATAAATACATCTCTTAATGAAATACAAGCAATTAAACTAAAAGCCCTATCAAATAATGCTTGTCACTCCACACATTGACATTTAATTGAATTCTTTTTTCCATTCCCTGGTCCTTTTTCCCTGATAAACAAATTCATTCACAACGGATCAGGTTTCACTAACCCAGAAACCAGATGATAGTCAATCAACTAATTGACACAACAAAGACTTTTATACGAGAAAAAAAATTGTCTAATTAAAGCTCAAATGAAATTTAATGATACACAGACGTCTTATAGTAATGAACAGTCTTCTTGTATTAATTACTTGGGGTTTAACCCTTTCCCTTCTGGTCAAATCATGAGGAGGAAGCAGAGGCAGTGCCTGAGGTGCTGTGTACATCCAAGGGTTTGCAGTGCCTCTGC
>NW_020897756.1:3797613-3919067 GCF_003984885.1 Neopelma chrysocephalum | reverse complement strand
CACCAGGATCATCCAGTCCAATTCCCAGCCCTGCACAGACACCCCAGCAATCCCACCCTGTCCCTCAGAGCGTGGTCCAAACCCTCCTGGAGCTCTGGCAGCCTTGGGGCCGTGCCCACTGCCCTGGGGAGCCTGGTCAGTGCCCAACCAGCCTCTGGGGGAAGAACCATTCCCTGAGATCCAACCTAAACCTTTCCTGGCACAGCTCCAGCTGTTCCCTGGGGTCCTGTCACTGCTCCCAGAGAGCAGAGATTGGAGCTGCCCCTCATGAGGAAGCTGCAGACCCTGATGAGGTCTGACCTCAGTCTCCTCCAGGTGGAACAAACCAAGTGGAGGTTTGGAGACCAAGGAGGGACTCTCAGAGCTGCTGCAGTGGCTGCAGGCACAGCAGTGGCACACGTCCCTCAGCAGGAGGAAGGCTTCACTCACACACACAGAGATTGGTTTCTGGGTGCTCCCAGTCCTGATCAAAGCAGGAGAGAAAAACCTTCCTAAAATAATGAGCAACCATTCGTGAAAAAGCCAAAGAGAAGGAAGAGAGAAGAGCTCACCGAGGGGAATAAGAGTTAAGTTTTAAACATATCTAATTGCTTGTGTAAGCTGAACCCACAAGAGATGTCAAGTGCCTTCTCCATTCCAGCTCCTGCTGCACGCGGCGCTCCGGCCTTTGCTGCTGCTCTTGGCTCTCTCATCAAGAAGCAGCTATTATTTTCACAATCATTTTCTAGTGCACTTTATACTATTAACAGAGCAAGCTGTTGTGAATGGTCATTTTGTTTCCAGGCAAGTTTGGACACAAACAGCACCGAGCTCTTTCACGAGCTGAAAACACTCAGGGCTTCCTCCCCCCTGGCACGAGGGTTTGGACACCCGTGGAGCCTGTCAAGTGCCCAGGGCAACCCCAACACCCTGCTCTCTGGGGCATGGCACTGCCTTGAGAACTCAATTATGCTAAACAAAAGCTAATAGGGCACCAGAGGGAAGAGGAAAGGGGAACTGGCAGCTCTGGCAGACTCCTTCAGGTAATTATGGGTTTTCTACCTAAAAATTACAACCACTCTGGAAATGCCATTTTGTTATGCTGGGGTGTTTGGTATAAGTATGAATGGAGAAGAGCTGGTTCTGCTGTGGAAACCTTTGTCTTCCAACAGGTTTGTCAAAGGTAAAATTATTGAAGAATTGGTTGTGACCAAGAAGAAATGAGCTTCTGGTTATTGCTGAACCCAAGGGACTTAAAGATACAAGAGCACACAGAGATCTGGAACAGCCGGATGAAATCCTTCCTCATCATCCCAAAGCAGAGGTTCCCCATCTCCAGCCACTGAGGAGCTCAAAGCCATGTGGCCTGGATAGGAGGTAACTGGGAAAAGCCTGAAGGACTGCAGGAGAGGAGAACGAGATGATGCAGGGAGAGCATCCCCAGAAAATCCTTTTTCCCAGAGCCCTCAGTAATGGAAACAGCTTGTCCTGGTCCCCACAGCTCCCAACCCTCTTCCCAACATCTCAGCCCAACAGAGTCCCCTCCCCAACAGGGGTTTCTGGGCCCAACCATCACCCCCCTAAAGGCAGAGAGACCATGGAGGCACTGGGACATGTCAGGAGGGGGATGTGACAGGGCCCCATCCCACTGAGCAGAGATGTGCAGCCACAACAACTGTCTGAGCACAATGGGACCAAAAATCACTCCAGAAACCTGCCAGGGGTGTCTGCAGCACCTGGAGAAGCCCCTTCCCAGACCCTCAGGAGTCACTTCCAGCTCCTGTGTGAGAGGGAAACGCCAGGGAGAGGGGCTGCAGGGCTTGCCTTCAATGCAGCTGAATTTTCCCTGACGTATTTAGACATATTTCTTGACATTCCCAGAGATGGCAGCCTGACAAATGCTAGTACTCCAAGGGTTAAGCGCTTTAAAATGTCTTGGGAGTTATTTGTAAAGCTATTACTTCTGAGTTTGTTAATAAATCAGGATTTAATACACCTGAGTTACATTATCTCCCTGTTCTAATGTATAAATCCTGTCACTAAACCTTCAGGCCCAAGTGCTGTGTGCTTTTAGTCTTAGCTTTAGCTACCTGGTTTCTAAAACATTGGATTGTTTCACAAGTCAAGAGATGGGTTTTTAAATCCTTCACATCTCACAGCAGGTATACAAATCTGCGTCTGGAGTTACAAATCCGATCAGAAGGTTTGTAAATCCTACAAAAGATTTATTTGAAAAAGTTTTCATTTACAAATTCTTGCTTTGCCTCTGGGACGTGTAAAGTGACATTTGCCAAGGAGGATTCGGCAGACCTGGGTTAGATTGAGAAATCCTTCCCCTCACTCGTCACACACACAGCACTGGATAAATCCTCATCCAGCCAGGCTGTGTCTGTCTCCCAAATGAAGTTTGGGGTTAGCAGTGAGCTCCAGAAAAGCCAGTGGAGAGGAATGGATGCTCTGGAGGGGTGTCAGCCTCCTGCTTCAGACACAGCCTTAGGATTCCTGGGCTCTGGAGACGCCTCCTCTCCCCACTGACCACAGAGGGAGAGGGACACACAGCTCAGAGGAAAGACTTCACAGTGAGAGAGCTTGGGTGTGATGGACCTGCCCTAGTTGTGAATCTGAGGGTCACCAACTCCCTCAGGAATTTGCCCAGAGGAGGTCAGGGAGGGGTGGGAGTGCTGAAGCCAGGTGGTGCCATCCCCGTTGTCCCAGACTTTTTGCTGCTCTTCCTCATGGAGATGGGTCCAGTGGGGTCCCAGCAGCCATGGGAACCCCTGGCATTGCTAAACAGAAGGTGACACCCACCAGAGATGATCCTGGGTGCTTCAACGTGGGGAGTTGTGGCATCAGGAACCAGCCACAGCCAACACTAGATCCCACTCCAGGCCCTGCTCACACCCAGCTGGGGCTGGGCAAAGCCAGGGCAAGGCTGGGCACAGTCACCCCACCACACACTCAGGGTTTCCCTCAGGAGCTCAAACTGCCAGCACAGTTTGTCTTTTCCCAGGAAGAGGCCGTGCTGGTAAAGAAGGATGGGTGTGGATGTGCAGGGAAAGCAGCTGAGCTGAGCATGGACCCGGTGATGCCTCGAGCATGAGCCCACCTCAAGTGCAGAGTGAGACCTTCAGCACATTTCACTTTGCATCTGAGCCAGTTCCCGTGGCTCTGTCATCTCCTCAGGTGCTTCAATAACCAGTATGAAACAGGGTAGTTAAAGAAATCAGGAAGATCACTTTGGGTTACCTCAAATACTAGAGGGTTTTTTAATCATTTATTTTCTCTTTGCCGCTTCACTTTCTGGTTTCAGGCCCTTCCATTCATCTTAGAAAATTTGACTGAGACATGGACCTCTGAGGACATGGAGGCAAATACAAAATGAGAGGAAAAAAATCAGGAAGGTTTTATCAAAAGTAGATCACATAAGACTAATTTAATATCATTTTAATAGGAAAATAGAGATGAGCAGAGGAGCTAATCTGTCTAAGTTTAAGCAAAATATTGCATACAGAGCCTGGTGGGAAATTAGTCTTTCAAGAGAGACTCTCCCCAGAATGTCTGTGGAAGGAGTTACAGGAATTACAGAGGGGATGTGGGCCCAGTTGAAGGCAAGGCTGTGCAGAATGAAGTTATCAGCCAGGAGGGCAGACCCAAACAGAGCTGCTCGGCGACCAGCTTTGGGGTCTTCAAGCAAAATCAAGTTTGTGCTTAGGAAATGAGGGATATTATGAAGTTAGTGCTGAAGGAGTCTGGATTTCCATACTGGAAATGCTGAAATGGATCCCAAAACAAAACAGAGTCTGGCTACATCATCTTCCACCTTGTTTGCTTGTCCTGGGCTAAACCTTTGAGTAGATTGGGGCTCAGGAATGACATTTTTCCCAGGAAGAGACTGACCAGAGGGGTTTTCTCTGTAGGATGGGAAATGGTCTGGTCTCTGGACTGTGGGGCTGTGAGGGGAGAAGACACCAGCCATGCCAAGAGCAGCCAGTGCTTGGGATTCCTCTGTCTCTCTCCCACAGTGCTTTGGACTGATTTGGGAGGTGGCCAGGACTGGGTCTGTGGGGCTGGTGTTCAGCCTCACAGCAAGACTGTGTGGAGATCATAAAATCATAGAATCATAGAATCCTTGAATGATTTGTGTTGGAAGGGACCTTAAAGATCATCCAGTTCCACCCCCTGCCATGGGCAGGGACACCTTCCACTAGCCCAGGTTGCTCCAAGCCCTGTCCAACCTGGCCTTGGACACTTCCAGGGATGGGGCAGCCACAGCTTCTCTGGGCAACCTGTGCCAGGGCCTCCCCACCCTCACAGGGAAGAATTTCTTCCCAGTATCCAATCTAAGCCTAATCTCTGTCAGTTTGAAGCCAGTCCTGTCACTCCAAGCCCTTGTAAACAGACTCTCTCCTCCTTTCTTGCAGGCTCCTTTCAGGTACTGGAGGTGGTTGCGAGCAGATGGACTTGATGATCCTTGTGGGTCCCTTCCAACTCAGAATATTCTGTGATTACCCACTGTCATCATGAGTTCCACCACCCTCCAGTGACCTGCCAGGTAGGGCTCCAGACCCATGGATTCTGAGCCATAGGGGACTGGATCCAGCCATCCCAGGGATCCTGGAGGTGCAGCTTCCCTGGAGTGCCAGATCCCCGTGCCCTGGGCTGGGGGTGTGTTTGGACAGAGCAGCAACAAACACAAACACCAGCCCTGCATCCCATCCTTTAGTTCACAGCAACAAGGGTGGGCTAATATATGTCACTTTTTAATTATTAGATCACTGACATCAAATAAAAGACATATTAAACCTTCCAGGAACAGATGCAGCTTTAAACTTCGGCTTTAAATTAAAATAAAAAACCCCCAGAGCTAGTTCAGTGCTGCTTCTCTGCGTGCCTGAAAATCAGAAACGGCTTTGCCATCTCATACTGCTTCTGTTTGTCCATTCTTCCTGTCTCTGTTTTCATGTTTTCATTTTTCTATGGCTATGTGGAACACATTTCTCAGTTAAGTACTTGCTTTTGAGAGTTGTTGCCATAACAACCGTTTCATTCCATGATATGCACACTATCTCTGAAATACAGAATTTCTCCTTAAAGGAGCATGTGCCACACACATCAAAGAGGAATATGGACTCATTATTTTTACATTATTTTGTGGGCAAATAGATGTTTTGCAATACTGTTTTTTTTTCCTAACTGGATTTTCTTGTTCAGTGAAACTATGAGGCTTTTTTTTAAGCATTCCTATCTTATAGTATAATTTTTTTGCCTGAAACCCAGAATATTAAGAGACAAGAATCTTTATTGTAGTTTCTTTTCTCCAAAGGTCTGAGAGAACTATGCTGCAGTTAATGGATTTAAACCCCATCTTATTAGACAGAAAAATTATGTAAATAAAATCCATTAAAAATGTATAGTTCTTGAAGTAGAACCTCAATTTTCCCATACAAATTGGTGGTGGAAGGAGGGAGAGGGCCAAGAATAGTCAGATTGCTTCATTTTTTAGTATCTTGCTTTTGGTGTTTTCTACAAGGGGCATTATGTGTGCAACTGAACAGCAACTCTTTCCCTCCTTCCTTTCTAAAGTTTTCTGTGTCTGAAAGGTCAGAAAAACAGAGTTTGGAATGAGATGATCTTTAAGGTCCCTTCCAACCCAAACCATCCTGTGATTCTCTGTGCTGCTCAGACACGAGCCCTTAGTGTGTGGTTTGCTCACCACAGAGGTGTGAAGCCATGAGCACCAGAGTGAATTTTAATTCGTTCATTAATTTCTAGGATCCTTAGGAAAGTCAGGCTTTTGGCTACGAACTCAGGGAGATCCCAGCTGCAAGGGCTCTGCAGGGCCTGCATCCTCTGCCCTGTGCTGGAGAGCTGCTGCTGGGTGGCTCAAGCTCCTTCAAGCAAGCTCAGCATGGCTGTGGTCCTATGACTGAGCATTAGAGCCGTGCCTATGGTCATTGATGGCACTGGCACAGGTTGCCCAGAGAAGCTGGGACTGCCCCATCCCTGGAAGTGTCCAAGGCCAGGTTGGACGGGGCTTGGAGCAACCCGGGCTAGTGGAAGATGTGGAAAGGTAGAATAAGACAAGCTTTAAGGTCCCTTCCAACCCAAACCATTCCATGGCTCTGTGATTCTCTGCTGGAGGAGGCTGATCTCACAACCCAACACACCTATTACACCCCTTCCCTCACCCACCATGGGTGACAGACACCCCTTGGCACCGCGGTGCCACCCCGCTCCTCCCGCGCCAGCGTCACGCCGCAGATCTCTCTGCTCTCTGCTGCCAGCCCCTGCCAAGGAGCCGTCACAGCCCATCCCTGTCTCACCACAGCGACCCCGTGTCCTGCAGCATCAGTGTCACCAGGCAGTGACACCCCTGCACACCCACGGCACGGTTACACCCCAGGGCCACGTCAGAGTCAGCGGCATCACAGCCTCTCGCCGTGACAGGGCCATCAGCCTGCATTATCATCAGGAGGGGGAGAGCTTGGGTGCAGCTCGTGCCACACGACCCAACAGCGTGGAGACAGCAATACTCCCCAAGATCCCAAAGCCACTTAGCTTGCTGCTGCACCAAAACCTCTCCCGAGCCACCAGCACAGCCCGTTCCCAGCCCTGGAGCAGCCAGGCAGGCACAGGAACAGGGAGCTGCAGTTCACACCAATGCATATTTTAACTCACGTTTACAGGCTGAAAATCCCAGGAGTGGAAGGATGTAGTAGCTAAAAATGCCGCCGGGACAGGAGTTCCTCAGCAGCTCAGAGAAGCACTCAAAATGTGCCTTGCTTTGCAAGCAGTGGGTGCTGGGGGTGGAGGGCAGCCAGAAAACACCTTTATTTCTGACCTTGGTTGGTCCTACTTCCAGCTTTGGCATGAAAGGATCCAGGAATTTGTGCCCTCTGGGGAAGAAGTTGGTCCCCTTACTTGTTCTCGGCCTCTCCCTGCAAAACCAGCTCTGGACAGAGATGCTGGATTTTATACAAATCACATAGTGAGAAAGAGACCACGTGGGGAAACCAGAGCTGAAGGCCAGCTCAGAGGGCTGGGAAAGGATGAAAGTCAAGCTCCAGGGACAAGAAAATGCAGAATAGCTGTAGCAGGAGCACTCCCTATCCAAAAGATTTCACGTGGGGTGTGCATCCCACACATGACTTGGGACAGACCCAGCTTGCCAGTGATGTGGTGAAACCTCGCAGGGGTTTTGTGCACACCCAGCATGGGAGAGAGGAAGGGGTGTCCCTGCCTGTCCTCCAGGACTTGTCTAGTGAAAGGAGTCCCTGCCCATGGCACAGAGATTGGACCAAGATGATGGTTAAGGTCCCTTCCGACCCAAACCACTCAGTTATTCTATGACCCCACTTGGTCCTTGGGATGTACAGAAGGTACCCATAGACAGAAATGTCTGGGTCCATCAGGTAACCAGCAGCAGAAGTGCTGAGGGGCCAGTGGGTAGAGGCACCAACAGGAGGCAGAGAAAGTCCAAAGGGCCACATCATAAGTCTCCCTGGCATGCAAGTTCTGCGAGAACCTTCTACATTTCTTTCTCACATGACCCACAGCATCTCTCTGACTATCTGAAACCTGCCAGGAGACCTCTGAAAGAGGATCTCCTTTGCAATGGATACAGCATGAGAGTGAGGGATTTACTCTCTGAAATCAAACTTCCTTTGCTCTGTAGGGGTGCAGGACAGGCTGCTGGTCCTGAGCGAGCCCTGGCGCTGCAGGCAGATCCCTCACTCTGCAATTAGGGCTTTGAGGCATCTTGTCCCTGACAGATCCCAGGACCACCATCCTCTGTGGCTGCTGGTCACTCACCAGAGGAGACCTTGGTGTCCTTGAGCACACTGGATACTCAAAGGAAGCACCCTTTGGAGGCACAGCCACCTCCTCCCACAGCCTGAGACAGACCCCCCTCCTCCAGCAGCTCACCGAGAGCTGCTTTGAACCCTCTGCCAACATGAACATTTCATTGATTTATTAATGAAGGGTGCTCAAAAACACATGCTGGTGAGCTCCATGAAATAGCCTTTAGCTTCTGCTGATTACTCATGTTTTACATCAGGCTGATGTTTTCTAGATGCTTTTCAATCAATACAATAGCCTTTTTAGCACACATTACCGCTCGCCTTTGGCTAACCAACCATCACATTTCTTTTCAAGTGCCCATTTGCATCAAACTAACCCCAAGGATGCATCATCTCTCCTTTGACTGTCACCTGAGCTTACGCAAACATTCCCATTTAGGTTTCAGAATGCCTTGCACACTCCAGCTTCCTCTCTGAGTGCTTCAGACAAGATGTTGGATGTGTTGTGTCACTCATGTCAGTTATTCTCTGCACAACTTTCCTTGCATGAATATTCAACTCACTCTTTTCCCCAGACTCAACGTTGGCCTGTACTACAATTTTGGGGTCAAGGCAGCTCAAAGAGGGAAACACAAGCAGTGAGCTGAAAGCAGGGGAAATATTTTGACTGAGCACGCGTGGAGTTGTGCGCTGATGTGGTTTCATCACTTCTGGTAGCCACGGTGGCTGTTTCCAGGTCAGCTCAAATTTGGCCCCAAGAACTGCTTTCATCTCCTTCGCTCGGCACGGGCACGATAACCTCTGCTCATGGATTGCATCCAGGGTTTTCATTGTGAAGCAACTGTTCCGGTATCTGAATGACCTTTAGAAAAATAGTAGCAATAGAGAAATGTTTGGTTTTTTTTACTTTGGATCACTTTGAATATCCCGCAATCCTTAAGGTTTGCCATTACAGTAATATGTGGCAAATGGCTCCGCTCCTGAAAAGCAGCATAATTGTCCTTTTGATCATCATTCCGGTGACTCCAGCCAAACCCAACCATCCTCGTCACCAACTATGTTTTTAATGCTCCAGCTGCACTTTTATTGTTTGGGTCATCCTGGCCAAACCTGCAATTCCACATTTCCCTGGAAGGGCACACAGCATTTTGCCTGTTTTAAAGGACCATTCTTTGTTGGTAGTAAAACGCACACTGTTAAACAACACAGCTGTTGTCTTCATTTGTTCGGGAGTAAAGCGAAAGCAATCGCTAATGCAACGAAGGGAGGGGGAAGGGACCTTCTTCTGCTGACGTTGCTTCCACACACACACACACACACACACTACAGATCAGCTTTCCAAGTCCAGTGTTTCCTTTTTTAGATGCTGACTTGGGTGAATTCCTCTGGGCGTACCCCAGCCACAGCTTTGGAGCCTGTCGGCGTTTATTTAAACACCAACTGTGACGGAGCGATGACAGCCCAAGGACAGTGGCATTCCTCCCTCTCCCTCCTGCCTCACACACATCCTTTCCCACCAGTCACACAGGCCATCCAAGCCCACCCTGATTTCCCCACCAAGCAGCTTTGCTGCAGCCCCTGTGGAATACATGGACCCTCCACATCCAGGTGCCTCTGAGCCTTGCTGAGCAGAGCCGTGGAAAAGACTGGGAAAGAGATGGAAGGATGCTTTGCCAGCAGGATCTCTGGCAGCCCCAATGAGATGTGGTGCTTTCAGGAAGTACCTGTGCCACCAGATCTGAAGAGGAGGAGCAGGTTCAGAATGTGCAGCCCTTGAAACCACTTAAGACACGCACCAGCAGGTACCAGAGCACATGTGTGAGCTCAGCTTCCATGGGCACCAACTGGTGAGTGCTTTCTTCCCTAATTCATGGGAAACCCCAGCCCACTGGCTGTTGGACAGTGATCACTGCATTTGTCTCCCCTGCACAATGTTCCCTGGAATAGCAGGGGATGTGTGAGCCAGAGCCAGCCACGCTCCGGAGCTGCCCTGCTGTGGAGGTGTTTGCCTCTTTTCCTGGAGTGCTTTGATCTTCCTCATGTTCAACATTCACTCTGGACTTGAAAATACGATTCATACCAAGCAACCCAGAAAATTCCTCCTGCCAGCCACCAGCTTTTCCAGGTACCAGCATTCCCATCGTTGAAATTCTCTGTAAAACTCAGAGCCACTCTGTCTTTGAGGGTTGTATAAACACACATCACTACAGCTCCTGATGAGCCCTGGAGCTCCAGAAGCTGAGGGAGAGACTGGATATCTAAACATAGATATGTTGCATCCCAGAAATGACATGGGGTAGCTGAAACTTCCTCATGGGACCTACAGGAAAACCACACCTTCTTAACATTCTGAGGCACCTTAGATATGTGTCTTAAAGCATTTTATTCACACACCCCTGTTTTCTCTTTAGCTTCCAGTGAGAATGTTGTAATGGGTGGTACAGGATCTGCTGCACATCTGCACCCCACATGTGGTGGATGCTGTGTAAGACGACCATAGTGTGGGAGTGTGGTCAAAAACTGGCCTAAGCTATGAGTGGTTTGAATGAATATCACAGAAAACTTCAGCAACAGAAATATTCCTGTGAATAACCTGGATTGACATGATGAGAGTGTATTAGGAGGCTGTTGGCTGACCCACAAGTGTCTCTGCTCTTTGCCATGAGCACAGGGAGATCTTTGCTTCAGGCACAGCTGTTCCCAAAGTCCAGTTTAACAGTGGGCTAATGAGAAACTTCATGGCCTCATATACTGTAAAAGTTGAAACTGCAACAAGAAAGAGAAAGGGGAAGGTGGTGAAAAAGGCCACTGTGAGTGTCACTGTGTGGGACTGGGCAGTGGACTTGACTGCTACATTTAGCAGGAGTTATCAGCTCATCTAACACTTTTAAGCCAAAAGTAACTTGCTGGAGGAAGCAAAAGTGGATCTAGTTCATCACCTTGTCTCCAGTCTGTTGCTCTTCCCTAAGAAGAGGGAAGAGACCTTCATCTTTGCACAGAATGGGGACAATAAAGACTTTTACTCCATGAAGACAGTGAAAAGCAAATCCAAGTCCATTGCTGCGAGGTGGGCTCTCAGCTTGGGGAAAACTCTCTCACTCTGCTGCACCAATCCAGAGAAGAGCTGTGCCAGTGATTCCCTTCACCCACCACTGTGCTCTGGTGAGCTGCTTCCTCTGGTTCTGGAGTGAAGTGGCTGGTTCCTATTGGCCTTTCCTCCTGGATTTGCTCTGGTCTCCACGATGGCTCTGGTTTCATTTCCTTGGTCAGGGCTGTAGGTCCTTGCTGTGACAGAAATAGCTGTGCATTAGCAGCTCCTTCCTGCTGCCCTCAGCTCTGGGAGAAGGTCTGGGGGGGCTCAGGAGGAGAGAGGAGAGGGTCAGAGATACTGTCTGTGCTGCAGAGCCTGCAATGCGAGACATCTCTTCTTTCTAGAGGCAACATGTCAAGCTAAATTGAAGATACTAAATGTAATTGCAGTTTGCTTTAGCAAAACACACTCTCAGCCGTCTGCGAGAGACATTTGAGCACTGAGTGCTCCTGATCCAAATATTAGCACATTTGTGGGATTACAGCTTCATCCCACCCCCGAGGTGAGATTTTGCATTGATTTCAACGGGCACTCCAGGGCTGGGAAGTGGATCAGTAACCTGGAGCTCCCAGGTGGGGTTAAGCTCTTTCTGGAGACACCAGGACCACCCCTCCAAGGAGAACAGGATGGTCAACAAGGCCACTCCAAGCCAGAAGCACTTTCCATTAGCCTGTGCACCACAGAAACCAGTGGGAAGGACCTGGTCAGTAAACCAGGAGCTCCTGCAACTGCAACCAGAGGCTTTGTCTGAGGATGAAAAGTGAGAATGTGAGGTGGGCAACAGGAAGGTAGAAGATTTCCCGGAGTGAGATCTATCAGATACTGGAATATTTCCAGTATCTTTCCCCAGGGAAATGGTGGCAAGTCCAATCCTTCAGAAATTTAAACTAAATAAAGCACAAGACAATGGAGAGGAAGGTATTTGCAGTGTCTTTTCCAGTGTGAGGAATAAAGGGTGCCTAGAGGAGGACATTCCTCCTGAAATGCCTTCTGCAGCAGTGAAGGAAACCTGTAGCTCTGATTTGCACTAAACTGCCAGAAGTCAGGAGGGAAGAGGAGAGGAATAGCTGATGGATGGCAGTGTTGGGATGCAACTCTGTCTCCCAAGGGCAAGGGCAGCTGTGTGGGACACAGCAACTGGGGCCACTGCCAGGGCTGAGCTGCTGACCTGGAGGATACAGACCCACCAGGGAGACTAATAAACACAGGAGAGATGCAGACAGGCCTGATGGCATGAAGTGGGATGGGGAGAGAGAAAGCAAATGATTTCTAAATACAGGTGCACGAGGTGCTGAGGGAGCAAGGGTGATGGTGGCATGAACAGAACCAGGGCCATGAGCACGTCCCAGCCATGGCAATCCACAGGCTGGCAGTGCAGGCACCAGGCACAGGCCCAAAGGAGCTGGAAACTGCCTGGATTCTGCCTAGACATGCCATCCTGGGAAATGCAGGGTCCAGGTATGAGGCCCCTTGTCTCACCACCCAGTTAAACCCTCTCCTTGCACTGTTCTGGGGCTCTGTGCCCGGGAGGGACCGGCCATGGTTGGTGCTGCTTCTTCACGTTTTCCTCTTCTCTTCCCATTCTTCTTGGGGAGGGAGAGTGAAAAGCCATCAAGATGAGCACTGATGAACTTTCAAACTCTTAGGGGGCTTAACACAAGCTGTTTCACCTGCTGAACATGTAGCCTGAATCTATGTTTCCAACTATAGTGAAGAATTTACTTTGACATTGGTTTTTTTGTTGAAAATAAAGCTGAACTGAGGGCAGGATGTTGTCTTTAACTAGTTTGAGATGACTAATTATTAAACTCATTTTCTAAAGGTTACCATATACAGAAAAGCAATTATACAGAGATTAAAACAAGTTCGGAAACCTGATTCATTCTGAAACTATGGTAAACCCAAATCTTGTACTATTTCTGATTTTTAATGACCTCAGGAACATTTTATTTAACTTAGATGTCAAATGCAATTCTGAAATGAGAGATTAAATACATTTCATGCTTTTCTTTTTTTTTTTTCTATTTTTTTTTCCCCTACATAGTACAGTGCACAAATTTCCAGTGCTAATTCTGTTAGTGGATTTTAGCAGTCTGGGAAGAGAGCTGTGTGTGGAGAGAGGATCCTGGTTAACCCCTGGGTGGCTGTGCTTCTTCGAGACACCCAGCTGGGTCCAGCTCCTGGGGCTGGGGAATCCATCAGACCCCCCTGAGCCACAAGAGGTGCTTTGGGATTTGAGGGGACAGAGCAAGGTGGGTCTAATAAAGCTGTTTATTCTCAGGGCTGCTCCCCACTTGTTCTGCCCTGACACAGCAACCCTGAATCCCCCTCTGGGAGGCGCTTTCTCATGGATTTTCTGTAAAAAGCAGTAAGGGGGTTAGAACTCCATGGGGCTCCTGTGTTTGTCCCAGGCTCCCAGGCTGGGATTGTGGTGGTCCATAGATCCCACACAGTGCCATGGGGCATTTTTCCCTGACAGGTCTCCAGAGGAGGAAGAAGTGGCACTTGCCTGTGATGGTGCAGCTCTGCTCCATCCATGTGACACACTGGTGTGATCAGGAGCTCCTTGCTCCCAGAAGCATCACCATGGCAGGTCCTGCAAGGGGATGGACATTGAGGGAGGTGGGACAAGTACACCTCCCCTACTGCCAGATACCAACAGCCCTTTCTGCATTGGAGAAGAGCAGGATGGCAGGGCCAGCCCAGCAGAGTGTGCCAGTGATACCCTCACGCAGTGTACAGCAGAGAGAGAGATCTGCACATCTCCCTGGACCCAGTGATCTCCACCAAAGCTGTGCTGGTCAGCACATGGAACCCTACAAAGCATCCCTGGGAGATGCAGCCCAGAGGGTAGCTCCAGAAAGTGATGGGAGATGCTGCATCCCAGCCATGGGGATGCCAGGATGGCCATGCTGGGCACTGAGAGCTGCCCAGAGCAAAGGGCTTTTCTCCCTCCTCCCCTCTCCTCTCACTGCACTGGAGCAGAGCCACGGGGAGTGAAGTCCCTCAGGAAACAGCAGCTCATTCAGCCTGACACTCCCCAGCTGAGGTGTCCCAGGTTAAACAAACCATCTGCTCCCATGAGGTCTCTGTCCAGCAAACCTGCAGGCAGCAGTGACCCCTAGCCCAGCACAGGGCTTATCCCATCCCAGCCAAAACCAGACTTTAACTAATTCAGAGTTTCAGCCAGCTCGGAGGCAGCCATCCCTGGCAAGAGCTGTGAGTGCTCCAGGGTCTCTCTCCCAGGGACCCCAAGGACACAGCCCTCATGGATGGCTTTTCTTCTGATGTTTGGCAGTTCCTCTGATCCCAGTCCCAAGGGGTGTTGGCACTGGGCTGGATCAAATCCCTGGTTTTCTCTGCCAGTAGATGCTCTGGGGCACAGGACAAGGGAAAATGCTCATTTTTAAGCAAGCAGGAGAATTCCCCTGTTCGTGAGAACAGAAGGAATGTAGACATGAGGTATGATGTACACTTGTACCATTCTTGCTTTTTTGGTGCCTGAATCTCATCACTGGGATGACCCTCTTTCTCAACCCTTGGGGTAATTCCTGGGACCTTAACCTGGGTTACATCATGCTGAAGTAAATCTCAGCTCATCCAGGTTGTGAGTGAGAGTGCAAATACATACCTAGAGGCAGAAAGAATAGATTTTGGAAGGATTCTGGGGGAAAAATATCACTTTGCTTTCGTTTCTTGTCTTTATTTCTGCTCCATACAGAAAAAAAAATTAAAAACTACTTAGCATAGAGTATTTGATTTTGGGCTTCTAAAAGAACATGAAGTTGTACTCCTGAACATCCCTGTTTCCCTCAGGCTCACCAAAGACTGAAGCTGTTACCCACAAGAGCAACACTCTGGTCTCATTTTCCATCTCCCAAAGACAAAGGCAGCCAAGCAATAAACAAGGTTTTAAAAAACATCAACTGCCAATGAAGAGTTCCCAAAATACAGCTGCTTTATCGAGGAGCTCACACAGCAAAGCACTCCCCCATCATTGTCCTTCAGCCCCATTTATCCCACTGCCACCCTCCCTGGCTCTCCCCCATCTCTCCCTTCATCTCCCCATGGCTCAAGAGGATCTGGGGCTGGAAAATAATTCAGGTTAAAATGTAGCCATTTCAGAACAGAGTTTAAAAACTGCCTGTTTCTTTTTGACGTGCAGTAAACAAAGGTTCTGCTGTTGTGGTGTTGAGACCATCCCACGTGGAGAAAGGCGTCTCAATTTGCTGCAGCTGCTGCCCACGAGGAGGTGAAAACTTCAGTGAAATGAAGCCTTGCAGTGGCCTTTCATTTGTCCTCAGGCATTGATTTTACTTCTCAGGGCCATCCAGAACTCGCCATTTGTAGCTCAGTCAGAGAAGGGGTGGTTTGCCCAGCTCGGAGCTGGAGCTCGGCTGCTGCACCAGCCCGGTGTCCGGGTGGCAGTGGCACAGAGAGGGGAGGCTGTGGGACCTGCTCTGCCACCACCCGTGGTCCCCAAGGAGCGTTGAGGACAGGGCTGGCTCCTGGTGGGTGTGTCTGCCCGGCTGTGCAGGGCTGGGGAAGAGGATCTGTGTCTGTGTCCACCCTGGGCAAGGCAGCAGGGCCCGGGCAGGACCACGCTGGAGCCAGCACAATGCAGCAGGATTTTCCAGTTTCCAGTCCCAGCTCCAGATGAAAGGGTTCACCCATCCCTCGGGGTGCATCTGCCTGCCTTGACCTGGCCACCGTCCCCTGTGCAACAGGACCTCATCCCACACTTAACGCTGTCCTCCCAACAGGAGGTGATTAATTAGTGCCTTGACATCTTAATTCAAGGTGCACACTGGCCTCTAGTGGGCACAGACGAATCCTGTGTGATGCTAACTCTGTGGCTGTCACAGGAATGGGTGACAGCACAAATTATAAGGGTAATGTTTATATATATATTCATAGATATGTCCGTTTGTTCATATATTTATATATTCACATGTCTGTTTTTTCATGTACTTATACATACACATATATATGAGCTGTTATTCTATGTATGTCAGTGCTCCACATGATTTCTGTCTCATCCCTTGAACTCCATGAGTTTCCATGTTACCCCTTTCTGGCAGAACCAAACCAACTCCCTGCAAAGTTGAGTTGTGGAATTAAAAACCAGCAGAGCTCTGGGGCTTGGTGATGCTTTGGGGAATCCACAGCCCCTACACGTTCACTGATTGCTCCTACCGGGTACAAATGGGCTGAAATCTAGAAGGAAGACTAACAAAACCTAGAAAAAAATTTGGCTGGGGATTTCAAAGTGAAAAACGTCTCTCCTCTGAAAATTTGGGACAGAGGAAAGTTGGTTTGGGCACAGGGAACATGTGGGGCCACTTGGCCCATCAGAGGTGTCTGACTGTGACAGGAGCAGTGCTGTGACCTGGCAGATCCCAAAAGCCAGGCTCACTGGGAAGAAACTCCTGAGATACAGTCCTGGGAACCTGATTGCCCAGCAGCTGAGTGAGCCCCAGCTCATGGACTGGGAGGATAATTTGGGTAGGAAGGAACTGCTGAAGGTCTTCCAGTCCAGCCTCCAAAGACCTCCCTCTGCCCATGGATCCAGCACTGATATTAACTGTATTTGTTATGGAGATGATCCTTTAGGGGATTTCATCCCCAGGACCAGGACCCAGGGCCTCCTGGAGAGGCAGGACCAGGGCAGAGCCCCCTAGCACTGCCCTCTGCTCTGCTGAGCTCCTTCACCAGCTTCTTCCCTCCCTCTCAGCCCTATGGGATCACCCAAGGGGTCTGGATCCTTCATTCCTCTTCCTTTCCTGATGCTGGTGAATAAAAAATGTGGCCACACTTTCAAATATGCTTTTTGCCACCCCTTCTCTCTCACTTGGGCAGCTGCCACCTTCAGCAACCCTCTGACCAGCCTCAGTTACTGCACTGAGAAGTCTCCAGGTGGGACAGGTCTCTTGGAAGAGCTCACCTGGAGCTGCTGGGCAGCTCTGCAGCATCAGGGCAGAAACACTGGCCCCATCATCCTGGAGAGAGCAAGGAAATGGTCACAGGCAGCCCCCAAACCCTACCGGTCCTCACATCTCCCTGCTCTCCCCCTCTGCTCCAGGCAAAAGGGCATTTATGCCATGTGATCCACAGGCAGCTTTACATAGGGTGGCTCCCACAGGGAGAAAATAAGCCACTCATGAGCTAAGGAATCACAATTTTAGGAGCTAATCAAACAGCCATTTGGTCTGCTAGACAGTGGAATGAAGGGTATTTACTGACTTTAGGGTAACAGAAAGGAGAGCAGAGGAGAAAAGAGGAGAGGACAGGACAGGAGAATGGAGTATTTCTTTTTCCAACTGTGTATGAAATGTTACAAGTGGAGCTCCAGGAGCTTCAGCTTTAAGAAAAAACCTGAGTATTATGAAGACTTGCTGGACAATCCTGAAAATTTAAGAATTCAAAGCACCAAATGTATAGAGAAATGGGAAAGATGGGGCTGCCTGCCTGGGAATCCACCCTCAAAACTACAGTCACATCTCTGTGGTCCCAGGGCAAGCTGGGATACATAGGATGGGTTGGGGTTTTTTTGCAGTGAAACTGCTTCAAAACTCCTAAAAGCCCACAAGAGACAGCAGATAAAAATCTTTGGGTCTCTATAATCTGGTGACTGATAAACGTTGATCAAAATGTTTGTAATTCTAACAGTGGAAATATGCTCCAGCAAAACCCAGACCTCAACACAAAGGTCTCCTTCCAACCACCCCACCAGGGTGCTGTGGAAGGAAGGCCATGGGATTTACTGGAAGGGCTGGATTGTCGTGGACTCATGGAATAATTTAGGTTGGAAAAGGCCTCTAAGATCATCGAGTCCAACCATTAACCTAGCACTGCCAAGGCCACCACTAAACCATGATCCTGAGTGCCACATCCACAGATCTTTCTGTCCCCTCCTGTCAGAGAGTGGTGGAGAGTGAGAAGGCCCCCCGTGAGCCTCCTTTTCTCCAGGCTGAGCCCCCCCAGCTCCCTCAGCTGCTCCTCATAAGATTGTTCAACAAAAAATGAATAATTTGAATAGTTTTGTTCCATCTGTACGTTTTATCTGACAGCTCACACAGAGCTTTGGAGGTGCCACCAGGAGGCCATGAGATCACCCACTCCCACTTGGTCCCCACAGCCCCATTCCCAGCTGTCCCTGTGCTTGTAGGAAATTCCCACCTTCAAGTCTTTGGGCAAGTTTACTTGAGATTAGTCATCAGCTGTAAAAGCTGTGGGGGAGACTCACAGGCAGATGGCAGAGAGACAAACAGGCAGCTGGAATGGCAAACCAGGCAGGAACTGGGATGTGTGTCATCTGAAGGCTTTTCAGCAGGGGCTCAGTGCAGTGGGTGGGAGGAGATGGACCATGGCCCTGGGCTTCCCTCCCACCTGTGGAGAGGAGAGGACTGGAGGACAAGGACAAGACAAACAGATCCATCAGGAAATGTGTCTGGTTGCCCAGAGAAGCCGTGGATGACCCATCCTTAAGAACATTCAAGGCCAGGTTGGATGGGGCTCTGAGCAACCTGGTCAGGTGGAAGGTGCTCCTGCTCGTTGCAGAGGGGTTGGACTAGATGAGGTCCCTTCCAACCCAATCCATTCTGTGGTTCTATGAAATAAGAAAGGCTCTGAAAAACACAAAGGAGTTGAAGCCTCGCTTGGGAAACAGCTCCAGGGTCTCCAGGGCACAGCACACAGACATGGAGAACAGAGATTTTTCTCTGGCTCCTTTATCCTACAGGCTGAGAAGCCAAAAGAGAGGGACAGAGAGAGAGGGTCACCACAGAGGGACTGATCCCAGCATTAATTCCCTCTCCAACACAAGAAGTAGACCTGAGCTCCCTGTCAAGTCACATGTGTTGTCATAAATATTTCTACTTAGCAGCCAACACTAAAACAAACAGCAGCCCTTGATCCAGGCCCAGCAAGGACAGGTTGTTTTTTTTCTCACTCAAGTGAAATAGGACAAAAAATAAAATCAAAAAATGTTTTGACTCCCTCTGAAACATTTTGACTTCCACTGAAGGAACTCTCTTGGGTGCCTGGACGTTATTTACCATTGAAAATGGCTTCTGTGCCTTTGTAGTTCGAATTCTCCCAGGCAGGTGCCATTTCAAAACAGAAGTGGGAAGGTTTTGCTTTGGAGATTTTGGACTGATTTTTTTCCTTATTCTTTTCTTCTTTTTTTTTTTCCGTCAACTACCGAGCGAAACATTTTGTTCAAAAAATGCCTAAACAAAATATTTTGACATTTTCAAAATGTTCTCCTGTTCCCTTTAGCCAAAACACGTTGCTATGTTCAAAGCAAATTCACAGATCCCTCCAGCCTTTCCAAAAGGCCCCGGGTTTGCTGAATTGCAACAGAGAGATTGTTAACGGAGAGATGCTCCTGCAGCCACGGGGGCTGAGCGAGGGGCAGGGAGGATGGGGGGAACTGAGGGGGGGTTTGAGGAGTCAGAGAGGGAAAAATGAGGGGGGCAGCAGCTTGTGCAGTGCCAGGAGGATGGTGAGGAGGAGATGGGAAGAAACTGGGAGAGCATGAGGGGCTCTCAGCAGGGCTGGAGTAGAGGCAGGGAGCTGAGCAGCTTCATGGGTGAGGGTGATGGGGCTTACAAGGTGGCACAGAGGTTATGGGCAGAGGATCCTGATTAAAATGTGGCCAGACTTGATTTCTATGCCCACCACCTGTGGTCCAGCTGCTGGGTGGAAGAGGAAGACCCATCCCTGCTGGCTGCCAGGCCGTGCAGACCCTTGGACGTGCACCCTGGGCTGTGAGCACCTTTCTCCTGACACCCCAAACCTGGCGGTGAGCTCTGCTCACAGCTTTCCCTTGTGGAGAAACGGGAGAAAAACAAAATAACCACATCTGAGAGGCTCTGGTGGTGCTGTTTACTGGCAGCCCTGCCCTGATGCTGCACAGAAACTGTGTCAGCAGCAGCAAAGCTGTGCTGGGAAGGGACCCGGTCGCCAGCTCTGCTGGAGCTGCTCCCAACTCTCCCATCCTGGAGCTGGGCCAGGGTGGGATGGGGTCCTGGAATGGGAGGTACAGGGATGAGCATCATGCACTGGCCAGCATGCAGAGCCCAGCTCCTGCTCTCTGGGGTGACCATGGCTCTGGGGGTGTCACTGGGGCTGGATGGATGTTTCCTGCAGACGTCCTCTCCACTCAGGGCCAGCGGAGCTCCTGTGAGCTCAGCTATCCCTGCAAGCCCAGAAGGGAGGCAAACCTGCTGCCTGGATTCAGGAGAGAGGCAGCTGCAGAGCATTCACCCTTCTGGGTCACATCCAAAGCTGTTTCCATGGCAAAGGAAGGAGCATGGTGCACACTATCGGCAGGATCAGCCATGGGTGATGGCTCGTTGTGCCCGTATTTCCTGTTGTTTTACCGGAGTTACACACGGATTCAAAGGTGAATCATGGGGTTCACGACCTTCTCAGATACTCCACTGCTGGGGATGCTTGTGGGAGGCTGCTATAATTAGTGACTAATTTCTAGAGTTTGGTAGCACGAGCATCTCGTCACCCTGGCAAAGCGGGTGCCAGCCAGCCCCGAGCAGGTCCCAGCAGCACGTTGGCTGCAGGAAAAGAGGCACCTTCCACATTCCCCACGTGTGTCCCTGGTTTTGCAAAGACACATGATGGGAGGGTGCTGCAGGACCCCTGAAGGATCCATGTGCAATCCCACAACAGCCATTCCAAGCTCTAACCCCATCATATGGAGTGGTCCTGCCCCAACACACATGATGACCTACACATGGCCAGCATCCCTCCCAGAAAACAGCCCCCAGAGTCTCGTGATGGAGAAACTCTTGTGTCTGCAGCAGCAGAAAAAAGAGGATGTTGAGAGGAAGGCAAAAAAACGGGAG
Source organism: Neopelma chrysocephalum (assembly GCF_003984885.1). Classification (NCBI taxonomy): domain Eukaryota; kingdom Metazoa; phylum Chordata; class Aves; order Passeriformes; family Pipridae; genus Neopelma; species Neopelma chrysocephalum. Next base: position 3,898,329 of record NW_020897756.1, on the reverse strand, counting down.
CTTGGGGCTGACACTGAGAGGTGGGGTTGGTTTGATGTTTTCAGCATCACCAGTGGAAGATGGTTTGGAAGCCCAGCATGTGGGCCTGACCTCACCCCAGGATGGCTAATGAAGATGACCAAAGCAAAGAAGAGCAGCAAAGAAGAGATTTGGAAAATTCTGGTGAAATGTCTCAGGATAAGGACAATTCCTATCTCTTGGAACATGGGAAAAACTCCAAGCTGGCCAAGCTGAATGAGGGCCCTGCTCTCAGCCTTCCTCTGGTACTGATCAGAAGCAAAGACACAACCAGTTGGGACATCCTCAGAAGCTTTAAAGGGACCTATATTTAAAAAAAAAAAAAGCATACCAGGCCCCCATCCCTGCCCTCCACCACCTCTCTGGATCTACCTGGCACCATCAGTGCCTTCCACAGAACCCAACATGTTGTGGGGTCTTCTGGGGAGGACTCAGCAGCTCTTGACTGTGCTTCTACACAACCAGTTTCCCCAGCAGAAGTTCTGGCCCAACAGTTTATCCTCACATCAGCTGCACAGATGGTGGATTTTGAAGGGAAATTATTTAGATAAGAGATTATCAGGTATATTTTGATGTCAGCTGAGCTTATGGGCTTAATGCAGAATGATGAATCACCCATCCAAACACATATTATTTTCCCTGGAGGCATTGTCCTGAGAAATTTATTTCCCTCTGAAGGGCCTTGTAAATCATTTGCAACAAATAATCCACAGTATTGCCAAGCCCACATGTTCTAAAATCTGGAGTCATGTGGCCAGAGATTGGCCTAAAACTCATGAGATCTTCCCCTTCAGCAGTTTCAGGAGGTGGATCTTTTTTGAATTTCTGATCTTTTTTTGCTCACTCACCCATTTTTCAAGCTTCCCTCTCCACTTCCCACTCCTGGTTGTGGGTTATATATTCACTTCTCCTGTTCTCATGGTGCTGGAGGACACAATTTGCCCAAAAGCATTTGCCATCCAAACCCAGGCATCTAATCACCCTTGCCACCAGTGCCCAGCAAGGAGCTGCTTGTGGGATTTGGGATTTGGGGATTTTCCCTGATTGGGGAACTGTGTTCAGATATACATGTTCTATGGCATCTCTCTGTCACTGGCTTTTTCCAATCAGCAGTGGATTTTTTGGGGGTTATCCAGGACAGGCTGTGTTGTCTCTTTGGCTTAAGTCATTTTTTGAGGCTCTGTGGGGTGATTTTGCCAATGACTTCCATTCTCCATCCTCCTCTCCAGGGAATGGATGCAGAGAGACTCACATTGCAAGCGTGGCTGAAGTCAGGACAGCAGACAGTTTCCTTGCAGGGGGTTTTGTCCATCCCCTACCTGGGGATATCCCAACCCTGGCTCAGTGCTCCTTTCCCACTGCTCCCTCTCACCCCAGCGTGATGTTCTCCTCTCTTTCTGCCTCCCACAGTTTCATTCAGAGTTGGACATTCATCGAGTTGGGCTTGATGATCTTTGTGGGTCCTTTCCAACTCAGGATATTCTATGATTCCATGATTTCTGGGCAGCCCTTGGTGCTCTGCCCAGCAGCCCTTCGCAGCAGAAGCATTTTCACTCCCACCTGAGAGACAACCATGAACCTGATGGCCAGGATCAGGTTGACAGTGACCACAGGTGCCTTTGACCACCTCTGTGGCCAGCCTGTGTTTTTGGGGCATCAGCATCCATCTCTCCTTGAAATGAGGTTGGTGGAGACCCTCTCCAGGGGCTTTCTCTGGAGCAAGACAAGCTGAAGCAACAGTTGTGACAGGAAGGGTTGTGGGAAGTGTTTCACAGCAGGACCAGGGCTCCTCAGGGAGCCTTAGGGCCTGAAGGCTCAGTTTTCTGAAGTGCTGGAGATCACAGGTGCTGCAACAGCAGATTTTCACCTTCCAGTGGACATTAGTGGGGAATAATTTGTGCAGAGCAAAGCCTGCAGCACTTGCTGCCCCATATCTGATCATCTCCCCCGATAGGTGCCCGGCTCTATCTGATCCAGCAGTTATTGAAAACTCAGCTGAGTGTGACCGGGATCATTTTTCAGGGTTTTTGTGTTGCTCTTTAACCACAGTGAAAATTAAAAGAGCCAACTGTGGAGCAGGAGAAAGCGCTGTACTTTCACTATGACACTTTCTGGTAATGAGATATTTATTAATGTTCATTTCTTCTGAAAGGAAACAAACCAAACCCAATCCCTTATCGCTCTCTCGGTGTTTAAGTTATGAGTAACACGGGAAGCTTTTGGGCCATGAGACAGCAAATACACCCTGTTCAGGAGCCTGTGGGTGTAGGAGATACAGTGATAAAGCCAAGATAGATCAAATCACTCCCATTTACCTAGAGCTTTCTGCAACTCTTGAAATGATGTAGGGATTGAAAGATGCTTTGTCTTTTTTATGAGAAAAGCAGCTGTGATTTAGCAGTTTAATCACTTTTGTCACAAAGAAATGCAAAACAAAGCCCACCACCAGGACAGGTTTTTTTCAAAGATGTGTTTAACACTCGTCAGCAAGGAATGACTTTCAATTCTAGAGGTGGGCTGAGATAGACATGTAGGAAATAAAGGCATTGCTTATACAGTGGCCAGGCACTGCAAAACATCCCCAAAATGGGGATACGCTTTGGATAGCAAAATAGCCATCCCTTCCAGGCTCCAAAGCCTCCCCAAGCCTCCCCAAAGAAAGACCCCCTGGCTCATGATGATTTTGTAATGCATCTTTTTCTCCTATGCCTTAAAAATGATGGTCAAAGGATCCAAAAGCTCTCTGAAGCTGCTGTCCCACTTAAGGCTTAGCAACGGTGTTCATGGCCAAAACCTGCTGAGTGTGGGTGCTCAAACAGGCAGCTGGCTCACTTGAGGGTGATTTGGGATTAGCTACATAACAAAGAGGTGCCTTAGCACCTTATAGAGTTTGGCCCCTAGGTTTTTTGCCCTGTGGTGACTTCTGAACGACTTTGTTGAACCTGGGGACTCCACCCCTGGCTGCTGCAGGTCTCCTGCACTCACCCCTGGCACAGATGAGTTCTGGCAGCCTGAACTCCCTCCCACGCTCTGGACCTGCAAACCCTCACTGCTCCACTCACAGGCCCTGGGGTGTGATGGGATGAGTTTCTTAAGAAGAAAACACAATGAAGTAATTATTTCCTTTGTCATCATGATCACACGCACGTGAATTATTAGGAAACTTCACAGACCTCTGCCAAAGATGCTGCCCTTCTCACCAAACCATGCCAGCACTACTCTCATCCCAGCCACAGCTCCCTCAGCCAGGGATTTCCCAGCTTCCCAGCCCCAGCTCCTCACAACAATCATGGTGTGGTTTGGGTTGGAAAGGACCTTCCAGATCATCTCATTCCACTCCCTGCCATGGGCAGGGACACCTTCCACTAGACCAGGTTGCTCCAAGCCCCGTCCAACCCGGCCTTGAACACTTCCAGGGATGGGAAGTGGTTTGGGATCTTTGTCTTAGAACCCTTCCTAGTCCCTCTTCTTCACTGCAGCTCAGTTCTCCTGCTCAGTACTTGGCAAAGGCTATGGAATACCCAGGAGAACTCAACCTCCCAGCCTTGGCTGCTGTAGATGGGAGATGCAAAATAATCCCTGACCCCCATATGGAGTGTTTGGTAGATGAGATTTCTCCAAAGGTTTGTGGTACAGCCACTGGGGCACATGTGCAGAGGAAAAGCAAAACATGCCCACAGCAAAATAGCCATCCCTTCCCAGGCTTCAAAGCCTCCCTAAACCCCCCCAAAGAAAGGCCCACCAGTTCATGATGATTTTGTAATGCATCTTTTTCTCCTGGGCCTTAAAACTGATGGACAAAGGATCCACAGCTCACATGCTACTGGACAAGAGAGGTTATACAAGATTTGGAAGGTGGTTTTTCCTCAGGAGCCTTTTTAAAAACCCATTTTTAATTTCATATTTTCTGGCTTTGATATATGACTGCATTTCCCAGTGTCAGGCCATGGCAGTGAAGGAAAATGTCTTGCTGTGCTGGTTGCTAAATATGACAAGGGGTGATGGCTTCAAAGTGCCAGAGGGCAGGGTTAGATGGGATATTAGGAAGAATTCTTCCCTGTGAGGGTGGGGAGGCCCTGGCCCAGGTTGCCCAGAGAAGCTGTGGCTGCCCCTGGATCTCTGGAAGTGTCCAAGGCCAAGTTGGACGGGGCTTGGAGCAACCTGGGCTAGTTGGAGGTGTCCCTGCCCATGGCAGGGAGGTGGAATGAGATGATCTTTAAGGTCCCTTCCAACCCAAACCATTCTGTGAGTCTAAGACAAGGACTGGAAGGGCAAAAGTCCTTGTCCTCAGTGAGCAGTAGGGGTTTCCCACCTGGACACCTGGTTGGGTTGGTTAACAGTCTCCACATTACTCAGGCAGAGGGACTGCATGCCCCTTCCTATGGAGAAAGGCCTTTCCACAGGGCCTGCACCAGCCAGCCTTCACCAGGAGATATGTGGATGCAGTGTTCCCATGGCTGCACGTTATTCCTGCCCCTGAGGTGGGGAAAAATGCAGGCAGGAACCAGTAAATGAGCATTCACCCTTTCTAGTTATTCAAATGGGAACAGTGAGTGGAGAGACTGGGAGACTCTCACCACAGCATGGGCTGGATGGGAGTGGGTCTCCCAGTGGATGTGGGGAAGGACCACACAAGGAGCACCTGCTCCCATGTGGGTCTGGAGGCAGGAGACATGAGAAGGCAAGAGCCAGCCTGGCTATAGCAGCTGAGGGCTGGAAGGGACGAGCCTTTCTTCTCATGAGAAACGTCAGAAAGTCCCGTTTCCACCGCAGCCCGAGCGGGGCCGTGTTTGTGCTCAGCCGGCGCTGCAGAGCCCAGCGGCTGCTCCTCACCCGCCTCTCACCCGGAGCACAGGCTCCTCTGATCTCTATCGTTTCCAGCAGCAGGGTGATGACAGCAGTTGTGAGATGAGCTGGCCACTTCAGCTCCACAGCACCCGCAGCACCGCTGCTGGAAGCGCAGCTGGAGAGCCACAGGGTGGGTCAGGTCACACCAGCAGAGCCCAAAAAGTCACGACTTCAGCCCCAGCGAGGTGGTCGGTCCCATGGGACACAGCAAACCTACAAAGGTTGGGCTGCTGCAGCCCTCAGCTGATGCTCCACATGCACCTCAGCAAGCCCCACCCCAGGCAGCACAGGCAGCATAGGAACCCCTGTCAGTGGTGCTCAGGGGCCAACCCAGACACAGCCAGGCTTGGCCAAAATCTCCACACGAGCCAAGTGCCACGTGTGGCAGTGCCTGGGGGAGGCACTGGCATACCCTGAACTTCCACTGCTTTGGCCAAGCACCAGCGGCTCCCAGGAGTTGTTTTGTTTCCTAAACCCAGTGACAGGACCTGAGGGAATGGCTGGAGCTGTGTCATGGGGGGGTTGGGTGGGATTTCAGGAAAAGGTTCTTCCCCCAGAGGGTGGTTGGCACTGAACAGGCTCCCCAGGGCAGTGGGCATGGCCCCAAGGCTGCCAGAGCTCCAGGAGGGTTTGGACAACGCTCTGAGGGACAGGGTGGGATTGTTGGGGTGTCTGTGCAGGGCCAGGAGTTGGACTGGATGATGCTGGTGAGTCCCTTCCAATCAGGATATTTCATGATTCTATGATTCTATCTCAGCCCAAGCCTTGCAGTTCAGTTAAAGATCTCAGCTGTCAGCAAGAAAAATGTTATGTTTCTAACACCGAGGGTAGTAGGATGGAAATTTGAGATCTTGGACCTTTTAAGTCTCTGAAACAAGAAGGCAAACAGGTGAAGCTCACAGGCTTTAAAACCTCATAATTTTGCACCCCATACCCTGATCATCATGTCCTGCTGAGCCCTCAAACCTAACACAGGGATCATTGATAAAAGACCTCTCCCTGATCTGCAAAAGAAATCTCTCAGAGTTTTTTTGTTGGGTTTTTTGGGGTTTTTTTATTTATTTATTTATTTTCAGAGAGCAGGGGGAAGTTCCACAATTTCAGAAAGGTCATATTTTCCCCTTCCAGCTACGAAAACAGCTCTTCTACCTGTATACATGTACACAAATTCAGAAAGTATGTGTTGGTATAAGGTATTACCCACAAAGAGTTGTTAGATTAATACCTAGATAAGCATAATCATCTGAATTTTAACTACTTTTCACTTGGTTCATTCCCGTTTTGAGTGAATGATACAAGATGATATTCTCCAAAATGCTTTTAAGCATCCAAGTTCAGCAGAGTCCTACCCCATTTCTATTGTTAACCTTCACGGAGTTTTGTTACACAACAAAAAAACAATAAGGGGGAAAAAGACAGGAAACAAGCCCCAACAACCAGGTCTCAAAATGAGCAAAATTCAACTCAGATTCGTTGGCAGGAATCCTATCAGACCTGGTCCCAAAATTGCAGTGCATTGTTGTGGCAGGGTGGTACCTTGTTGTCGTTATTTGCTTGTTGGTGCTCAGCCAACTTTAGAGAAATCACAACTGGAAACTTGAAATGCAGAAGCCACAGCACTGAAATGCTTGACAGGGAAAAGCAGGTGTGACACAGGCAATGAAAAATGCTTCAATATCTGCATTTTGTCTGATGTGAAAGCAGAGCCAGCACTTGCCTTCGAGGCTCTCTAGAAGGCTCTAAATATTAACAGAGGAGAAATAAATATCATCTTCAAATAAAAGAGGAAGGAGCCCTCCAGGCCACTGACATTTGAGAAGGAGAACTGTCAGGAAAACTGTCCTCTCATGACACAGAAGCTATTGGACCACTCACAGTAATTTTTAGTAAAAAAGACATATGGATTTCTTCAAAAATAATTTCCCTGTTGGCAGCTTTGTCAGTGGCCAGACTTCTCTGCAGCACAGTGGTCACTCCTCTGCCCACAGCCACCAGAAGAACCGAGAGAAGAGGAATCCAGAGCATCAGAGAATCCCAGAATCCCAGAATAGTTCAGGTTGGAAGGGATCACACTGGGGCATCTGGTCCCACCTCCCTGCTCCAGCAGGGTCATCCCAGAGCACATGGCACAGGATTGTGTCCAGGTGGTTCTGGAATATCTCCAGTGAGGAGACTCCACACCCCCTCTGGTCTCTGTTCAGAGCTCGGTCACTGCTCAGCAAAGAGGTTCTTCCTCATGTCCAGGCGGAGCTTCCTGGGCATCAGTTCCTGCCCATTCCTCTTGTGCCATTGCTGGGCCCCCCCAAGCAGAGCCTGGTCCAGCCTCTGCCCCCTCCCTGCAGCCCCTGACACACCCTGGGGAGGGCCCCTCTCAGTGTCTGCTCTGGAGGCTGAACAGCCCCAGCTCCCTCAGCCTTCCCTGCTCCCAGAGATGCTCCATCCCTTGGGCATCTCTGCAGCCTGTGCTGGACCCACTCCAGGAGCTCCGTGTGTGTCCTGTGCTGAGGAGCCCAGAACTGGACACAGCCCCCCAGATGTGCCTCCCAGGGCTGAGCAGGGGGGCACAACCACCTCCCTAAAGGGGACAGCAAAATCATTGGCCCTCCCAAAGGTTCCCATTGTCCCAGGAGCTTTCCCAGAGGCCCAGCACAGAGGGACACAGGGAGCACTGGGGTGGGGGTCTAAGCCCGGTTTGGACAGAAAGGTCTTTTCCTTAGTGCTGCCATAGGGACTCCAGGGAAAAGCTCCATGCTCTGTCTTGATAAAAAGGGGCAGCAGAACAGATGAGAACTGAGGAATGAAACAGGTGAGGTTTTGGAAACCCAAAGTGGGTTTCTGGGGACCCAGCTGGAAGCCCCATCACTGAAGAGGCCCAGAGCAGCAGCAAACAGAAAGCCATGACCTCCCTTCCCACGCTGGACACGGATGGACATCTGTGATGCTGTCCCAGTGGTGGGGTTGTGTCTCACAGCACTGACCAGAGGGGCAGGAGCTCTCTGGGGACACAGACCAGGGACTCAAGGGTGCAAAACTGCTTTCGAAAGAGTTCTGGTTGACCGCAGAGGGAGCAGGTGGTTAGCCACCAAATCCTGCTCTGAAAAGTCACTGCCAGTGAGACAATATGCTTGATTTTTATCAATAATCCCAAACTAACAACTGAAAACTGAAAGTTTTGTTTCTAATGCGAAGTTTCCATTCTTTCAGTTCTCTGCAAACCACCAAATGTTTGCCAGGGAGGTTTCAACATCAACATCTTGGCCACCACCTTGTTCTGTGTCTGGAATCTCTGTCCAGGCTGCCCCAGAAGTGGCCACTTTGGGGTTGGTTGTCCTTGTCCACAGTTTCATCAGGAAGAAAAAGGGGACATCAAAATGTCCCTGTGGTCCTGCTGGTGGCTGCATAGCTGAGGTCTTAGAGGAGTCCTTCAGGTGACAGCCCACGGATGTGGAAGAAGGACACAGATGGCACAGGGTGCTGGGAAAGCGGATGTTTCACACCAAGCCTAGGAGAGCAGGCAGCCACAGCCCTGCCTTACTGCAGAGCTTTGAGCAAGTTTTGGGCACTGGGTTTCTTTCTTCCTGAAAAGCCCAATCCTTGAATCTGTGTGTCTCCAAGGATCTCAGCTTGTTTATAAGCACATTGCAACTCCTGAACTTATGGGGCTGCACAGAAAAGCCAAGAGATGCAATGTGAGCAGGATCAGAAGCACTACAGAAACCCACCCTGTCCATATCCCTCTCTCATCCCTGCCTGGGGCAGGGACAGTGGAGTGGACATGGCTTGGTGGGTGAATCTGTGGAGGGAGACCTCAATGTGCTGGTTCATCAGCTTGGAGTCAAGGTGGGGGTCCCACTGCAAGACCCATAACCATCACAGTCCCAGCAGGAGCCTCATAAGTGGGATGTGGAGAGGAGAGGGAGGAGGTCACCCCCACCTCCCTCCACACTGAGGGAGGGGAAAATGGTTCTGTGGGAATGAGCGTCAGGAAGGACAGGGTCAGGAGCCACCTCCTCACCTGCAGAGTGGAGCTTTTAAGGAAATCAGCTTGCTGCTGTTATCCTCCTCATCAAACATGGATGAGACACTGAAAATGCCGTTATGTAGATCCCCAGGAAGGGAGGCCAAGACCTCACCACTCAGTGTGGGAGTGCAGAACGGAGGACATAAGTTTTGAAGGCATCGAGTGCCAACAGCACGGATAAAAAAAGCCAGGTATTTATTCCAGAAACCCCAGCTGGGAATTCTCTCACAGCCAGGTCATGGATCCCTGAAGGACAGACAGCAAGGTCACAGAGCCTGAGCTGTGTTTGGATTTCATTGCCCGGATCATCACACCAGCACATGGTTCTCACCCAAGCCTTGCCAGGACAAGGCACCAGTGCTCTTTGGTTGGCTCTGGCTCCTGTGCAGAGCTCCTGTGAGCCAGCAGGCAACTGCATGGGAGATGTCACTGAAACCTGGGCTGGGGGTTCCCTCTGCTCTGCCTTCCCACTCCAAACCATCCCCTTCCCAAGCACCAACACTCACTTCCATTGATGACCGTTTGCAGAGGTCAATTGTGCTGTTTTCCTGGTCATTTCTACACCACTAAATTGGCAATTGTCAAGTATCAAAGTAATTTTCACAGAGAACAATGTCTTTCGGGTTTTGTCAGATTATTGCCCCAAGCAGGTTGAAACAGCACCACCAGGGAGGAGCTTAATCTTTACCCCTGTCACAAAGGAAGTCTGGGGACAGAGGCAGCCATCAGAGTTGTCACCCAGATGCTTTAATGTTGGCATATATATGACACACTTTGTGTGGCAGCAATAATCATACAACCCTAGAATGGTTTGGGTTGGAAGGGATCTTAAAGACCATCTCATTCCACCCCCTGCCATGGGCAGGGATGCCTCCCACTAGCCCAGGTTGCTCCAAGCCCTGTCCAACCTGGCCTTGGACACTTCCAGGGATGGGGCAGCCACAGCTTCTCTGGGCAACCTGTGCCAGTGCTTCTGAAAGTGATCTTAGGTTGAAAGCAAAACTAAAAAGGCAAAAAGGAGATGAATGCTGGAGAAGTGACTCCTCCAGACGTGCCCTGGTGCATCTCTGCATAGTTCACACCACATCCAAGAACAGTGTCAGCCTCTGCCACTCAGGTTCATGTACCTGAGCCCAGACTGTCCCAGAATGGCTGTTGGTGGTGTCCCCTTTCCTCCACTGTCCCTCTTCAAAACCTCAGGACAAAATTTCCCTTTCCCAAATACCAAAGAAATCTCCTCAGCAGCTCCAAACCCACTTCCCCCCAGACCCACATCCATTTGGCAGTGTGGAGTCACACAGTCCTTGTCTCCTGCTTTGGGAAACAACCTCACCTGTGTCCTGACCTTTACCCAACAGCAGGAGATCCTTGTTCACTGGCAAGTTTCAGTGAATTTGTTTTACACAGTCATAAACTAGGGCATAAAACACCTCTGCCACTTCTCTGTATTTCCAGAGAGCCACAGCAGGGTTTTCTCACTGCTTCTCATTCACCATGTGCATGTGGAAGGTGAGGGATTCTCCCAGATACAGAAGTATTTTGAACTTTGGAGTTTAAATCCTGGCTGAGCTGGAGCTTCTAACCAAACTTCTCACCCCTTTCTCATCCTGTGTAAAGCTGAAGAACTCTTCTAGTCCTTTTTTTTTTTCTTTGCAAGCCCACCAAGAAAAATAAACAATGGAGAAGTCAGTCCATGTGCAGACACCCCTGACTCTCCAGCAGACAGACCCACACCTCTCTCCTGCTCCTTGGCTGTGTGGATTTATGTCACAGGGAAATGCTGCCTGTCCCCTGTTTGCCTGTCTGTGTTCTACAGACACCACTCCACTGAACACCTCCAAATCTGCCTGGTAAAAAAATATCAAAGCCACAATCCTCATGGGAAATCCTGTATCCCAGCTTGGATAAAGAACAGTAAACCTCATTCACACAGGCGTGGCAGTCTTGGACCTGAACAATGTCATGTAACATGGGTGCCAAAAATCCCCACAGTGAAAACCAAGGCACAGGGATGGTAACCAGGTTTTACTTTTGTTTTCTCACTTGTCAAAATCGCACAGCAAAGCAAACTTGCATAAAATATTCAAACTCTACACAGAGCCACAGTTCTTTGTGAACACAGTGCAATAGTTTGTGTACGGCCCTCGTTGGAAGAAACTTGTTTGGAACAGGAGCCTCTGGTTGTTGCCTTCCTACAGCTGTTGTAACTATGTCATTTAATTAATTTAGTTAATGACAGAAAAATCACAAAGAGGTTTAAAGAGAACCAGTTGAAGCTGGGAAAACTGTGTGGTGAAGTGATGCCACACCGGCTCTCCTCTCCTCATCTTTTGCTGTTGTTTCTGCTCCCTGAGTGCAGCCTCAGTGTTCCTTCTCCCTGCTCTGTCCCTTCTCTGTGCCTGGCAGAGCAGGGCTGTGCAGCACTGGGACACCTCACCAGTCCCACCTGAGAGTCCAGCTCTTGCTTTTATAAATTGCTGCGTGGCTTAAAAACACATCACCTGTAAAAAGGTCAGAAACCAGGCAGCTCATCACTTTTCTATGCCTTCTACCCAGTAGTATTTTTCTCTTTTATTATGTTAGTCAGGTGCTAAACAAATAAAATCAATTCTGAACTTATAAAAAGCAATTGGAAATGTCTAGTCCTTTATAGTGAAATCTCAACTGAAGCAGCCCACAGCACTTGGAGAAAAATCAATCATCATTTCCATCCTGCTACGTGTGCTACTAAAATTAAGAATTGATGTTCGGCTGCAAAGGAAAATTATTTCAAGAGAACCACCTTAGCAACAGTTTTCAGTGGTCATAAACCTCCCATTTAAACAAACATCTACATCCCACCATGAATTATGAATATTAATGAGCAATCCTGATTTACATACAGTTTCCATCTTAATGGACATCAAAATTGCAAGCAGGGCAACAGCACCACTTACTGTAATAGCAGGTAGTAAAGATGTCCTGAGCCTAAAGATGCCATAAACCAAAGTGTTAAACGCCCCTATAATTACAGCCTCTCCCACATCCAACCCAAACTTCCTACTATTTTGCCAGCGGCCTTTTCATGAAGACAGAGAGCCCGACAAGCTGGAGTGAGGCATCTGAAGAAGCACTTAACTCTGCTGTGGCCTAAATATTCTAGCAACTGTGTGCTCTGTCCATTTGGAAGCACCACTCCCCTGCATCTCCTTTGATTTATTGCAGCAAAGCCTGTGTAACTTGTATGATATTCTGTGCACACCACATTAATATCCTCTAGTATAAGCCACAGTGAAAACCACCCTTTCCCCCAGACAATTTCCATCCCACCAGCTCTATTTATTAACAGGCACACGGGTGATTTCCACACCACCATGTGGAAGCTGCTGTCTCTCCAACACTCAGGGGCTGTGCAGCATCTGTCTGACACCCTGATCACGGTGCTCTCCCCTCTGGCTCCCACTCAGCTCTCCAGAGTTTTCTCAGCCCCTCTGTGGTGGGGTTTGTGGTGGCCACAACAGTCACTTTGCTCCAGCACGGCTTGTAATCCACCTGTGTCAGGAGTTGCTTGGGAGGAGACAGCACCGTGTGCCCTCCAAACCCATCCCAGGATGAATAAAGTGCTCTCAGAAAGGGTGAGGAGGGTGATGAGCACTGCACCAAAAGCAGTTTTTCCAAGTTTTTCCCAACCAGCTTAGTTGGACCCAGCCAACTCTCCCAGCCACTGCTCTCTTCCACATCAATCCCTGGATTCAGTCCCACTTACACCACCCCGTGCTCACTCCTTGTTTTGGTCTTTTAATTAGTGCAGTTAGCCCCCCTGGGATCCTTCTCCTCCCCGGCCTCGATGGCAGAGCAATCCCACCTTCCCAGCTCTCCCTCTGATGCCAGGAGGGACACAGCTCTGCCTCTGCCTTGTCCTGCCTTTCTTGCAACTCACACCCTGTACGTGTTTCAAAAGGGCTTCAGTCAACTTTTAGAATTGAATAACTGACTCTGATAGGGAAATTACTGCTCCAGTAGGAGGCAAAAGGCAGTGCTCTAGAACACTGTTAAATTTAAGTCTGGAAAATGAACTTTAACAAAAAGCATTCCAGTAATGGACTGTGGCAGCTTTTAGTGAAATCAGCTCCAGCAGTTTGATTTTCCCAGGAACACAGAGATATACTCCAGCAGCCTCGAGTCATGGAATAAGCAAGCAGACAGTTTTATGATAAATGGTCCCAGAAACCCAAATTACAGTTGCAGCAAATGAACAATATGTTTAAATTACTTGGTGGCTTTTTGCTTGGGCCTCTGGTACCCGGGTGTGCACTGACACCTAGTGGGATGGCCCCGGGCTGGGAGCCGAGGGGAAACTGGGTTTATTTTGTTACAGAACATCAACAGCCAGCCCTCCCTGATGCTAAACATCCTTTCCCATGGGGGAGTGGTTGGAATTAGATATCTTTGGGGTCTTTCCCGATCCAAACCATTCCATGAGTCTATAAATGCCATGTGAAGCCAAAGTGTTGGGTTATTTGTGCCCCTTCCTCTCCTGCAAACAAAGTGGGTTAGTTTTGATTTCTAAATGTTACACCTTTGCCAGGCAAAGGGCTGGTTTATCACTTTTCCTCTTGTTCCTGCTCTTCCTGCCCAGGTCACCCCCCTCCTCACCCATTAGCATGGATGGGGAGAACAGGAAGGATTTAGCGTGGATCAGTGCAAGTCTAAAGGTGCAGGTGTAGGGAGAGCTCTGCCAATCCTGATGTTAAAATTCAACCTGGTTGAACAGCAGGGTGCCAAAATCAGTGTGATCACACTGGGAATACAGGCTTGGGAATCTTTCCTGGTGTGAGCCACAGCACTGATGGCAGAATCACTGAGTGGTTTAGGTTGGGAGGGACCTTAGAGCCCATCTTATTCCACTCCCTGGCACAGGCAGGGACACCTTCCACTAGCCCAGGTTGCTCCAAGCCCCGTCCAACCTGGCCTTGGACACTTCCAGGGATGGGGCAGCCACAGCATCTCTGGGCAACCTGTGCCAGTGCTTCTGGAAGTGATCTTAGGTTGAAAGCAAAACTAAAAAGGAGATGAATGCTGGAGAAGTGATTCCTCTAGAGGTGCTCTGGTGCATCTCTGTGTAGTTCACACCACCTCCTCATCCCACACGGGGCAATCCCTTCCCGAGCAGCTGGGCCCTCCGCTGGCAACACCTCATTACTGTGCGAACCTAACAGCACTCGTTATCTTTATTTCTGGGTGTGAGAGCATCACTTCACCGCTGCCCGCTCCCCCCGTGCCCTCCCACCCGCCCGGGGAGGCTCATCCCTACTGCAGGCGCGCTACGGCTTGCGAGAAGGCACCGCCGGAACCGTCCCGTTCTCTGCGGGCCATCCCGGCGATAGTTCCCGCAGCCGGAGCCCCACAGCCCCAACAACACCACCCCGGTAGCCCCAGTGCCCCCGCTCCATCCCCGCTCCTCCCGCACCGCCCCGGATGCAGCCGCGCCGAGCCGAGCGCTTCCGCCAGCGCGTGCGCCAAGCGCTCGGCGCTCCCATTGGCTGGCGGGCGCGGCGGGGGCGGGGCCAGAAGAGCCGTACCTCGCACCCATTGGTTGTCGGCACAGGTGGGGCGGGGCCAGAACAGACGGAGCGTGCTCCCATTGGCTGGCGGGCAGGGCGGGGCCGGGGGCGGGGCGGGTGCGGGATGAGGGAGCGGGGAGGGCTCCTGGTGAGATCCAGGTGAGATCCAGAAGAGGATCCAGAGGAGGATCCAGAGGAGGGGCCCCCCGGCGATGCGGGGGCCCGGCGCGGCCGTGCTGCGCTGCCTCGGCTCCCTGCTGTGCCTCTGGGCGCTGCGGCTCCCGACGGGCCCCGGCGCGGCCGCCCGCGGGCTGGACATCGGTTCGTACCGGTGAGTGCGGGGCGGGAAGGGCGGGGGCCGGGCCGGGCCGGGACTGAGCGCGATGTGCCTGTGCTGCAGGGAGAGGGTGCGGGCCATGTTCTACCACGCCTACGAGCACTACCTGGAGAGCGCCTTCCCCTACGACGAGCTGCGGCCGCTGACTTGCGACGGGCAGGACACCTGGGGCAGGTGAGAGGTGTCCCCGCGATGGGCAGGGGGATGAGCGTCCTTCCCCCACCCCCCCGCCGGGTCTCACCTGGCTTCTCTCCTCCTCCACAGCTTCTCCCTCACGCTCATCGACGCCCTGGACACGCTGCTAGTGAGTACGAGCCGGCCCTTTATGGTTTTGTGGATGCAGCGCTAAGTGTAAAAAGGCATAAGCAGAGAGGAGGTAGAGTTAGAGAAATAACCACAGTGCTCATAACTGCGCTGGAGTCTCGTGTTTGGCGTTGTTCCTGAACACCTGCAGCGCCCACACTGTGCCCTCAAGGCCATTGAGAGCTGCCTGCACACCTGGTTTTTACGTGGCAGTGACAGAAACTCAGCTATTCATTGACCTTGGAGCTTCACGTTTCACTTGGCATCACCCCTGGGGAGCAGGTGGCCAGAGCTCACCATCCCTCACACCTCCTAACTCTGGAATAAGGGCCTAAAATGTGTCAAGAAAGCATTTTAAACACAATGAAACCATCAGTCCCCTTTTTAGTACTATCTGTAATTAATGATTTCACAAAATAGCAAAACAAAACTAGAATCAGCTCCAAGCACTGAACTGCCACTTGTTTTCCCATGAACTTTAAGCTTTGTTCCCTGTTCTCCTACTCCCCTGCAGATCTTGGGGAATGTTTCTGAGTTCCAGAGAGTTGTCAATGTGCTGCAGGAAGGGCTGGACTTCGATATTGATGTCAATGCATCTGTCTTTGAAACCAACATTCGAGGTGAGGTGGGTTTTCCTGGGGGGTTTGTTGTGGGTTTCCTTCCTATTCGAGCCTCTGAGCTGCACACAAGGGTAATATGAGGTGGTGGTCACAGGGAATTATTGCTGCAGAGTAACAGGACACGTAAACAGGCAGAAAAATCCTAAAGAAATTCACTTCCTTTTTGTCTTTGCACGTTCCTCTCAGCTTCCTGCCCCGGCAGAAACAGAAGTAGATGTGGCAGTTTCAATATTCTGGTGTGAGGTTTTGAGCCTTGGAATAAGCATCTTTTCCACTGAAACAGGATGGATTATACCCTGTCTTCCTTCACACACTCTTTTGGAATAGGGATTATTAATTTCTAGTTTTAGCCTTTTCCCCTTGAAAATCACAGAGGCCTTTGGAGTCTTGTACCTGACTGAATTCCTGACTGCTTCAGTGCCATCCAACTAAAAACACTGTCAGGGTACAAAACTTTTAGTTATGCTTTTGTTGCTTCTCCTGTCAGATATTGCTGAGCCAATTTTACAGCAGTGTCATTTCTCTGTGTTTGTCGTTGTTATTGTTACCGTAGACAAACCTGTGAAATAACTAATATAATAACTAGTATAGCTATATTAGCTATATAAAACTAATAGCTAAATATAGCTGCCTCTGTCAGTCACACAGAAAGTTGTGTCTCTGGCCTGGGCAGTTTTCTCCCAGGAGTTTAAGAACTTTACACAAACATAGTATTCAGCTTTCTAGAAGAAATGATTCAGAATTCCTCTCACAGAGGTTCGTGTTCATTACACTGTTGTATAATGTCATATATACCCTGATAGTCCTCAGGGCAGTGCAGCTGTAGCAGGGCAAGTAGGATCTCATGCTTCTAAAGAAATATATCATAGAATCTGAGAGTGTTTTGGGTTAGAAGGGACCTTAAAGACCATCTTGTTTCCAAGGGGCAGGGACACCTTCCACTACCCCAGGTTGTTCCAACCTGGCCTTGGACACTTCCAGGGATGAGGCAGCCACAGCTCTCTGGGCAGCCTGTGCCAGAGCCTCACCACCCTTGTGGGAAAGAATTCCTTCCCAATATCCCATCTAACCCTGCCCTCTGTCACTTTGAAGCCATCAATCACCCCTTGTGCTGTCACTCCACACACAAACTTGCAGGAACAATCAAACCGCTCTTCCGTGGTGTTTGAATGAGGCTGGGAAGGATGAGCCACCTCATTTCTCTTCCCTGTAAAACCATGCCTCTGATAAAGAGGAATATAACTGGTGTTGGATTTCATTCCTTCCACGTTGTTCAATGGGTTTTCCTGTGCCCTTGCAGTGGTGGGGGGGCTCCTCTCTGCCCACCTGCTCTCCAGGAAGGCTGGTGTGGAGGTCGAGGCGGGCTGGCCATGCTCGGGGCCTCTCCTGAGGATGGCAGAGGAAGCAGCTCGTAAACTGCTGCCAGGTGAGCCCTTGTCTGCTTTGTGTCACTGTGCTGTGGGTTAGGAGGTGGCTGCTGGCTTTGTTGAACATGTACAACTTGATGTGTCAGCTCATAAACCAGCCCTGTGTTCCCTGAGCTCAAAGCAAGTTTAGTTTGCAGGGAAAATGCGGTTCTATGTGTGCATATCAAGTGTTGTGTAGGCTTAACACATCAGTTTGTGGCTTTATTATTAATATAATATATGAATATAATAAATTATATATATAATATATAATTATATATATCATATATAATATATAAAATATATATTATATAATGATATATTAATATAATAATTACTAGTATAATTAGTATATTAATATAATTCATTAATATTATATTATAATAATTAATATTAATATAATTAATATATTGATATATATTTTAATATAATTAATGTGTTAATATAATAATTATTACAATATTATTAATATATTATTAATATATTTTATTATATTAATAAATATAATAAATTATATTTATTAATATAAATAATAAATAAAGGCTGTGAAACAGCAGCTTGTAAAGACAAGGAGATGCAGCCTTATCTCCTCTCAGCTGCAGCTGGGATGTGTTCCCTGATGGCATGGCACTGTCCACCCAGGGCTGCCACAGAGGGATCACAACCTCAGTGTTGGCACTTGGCTGGAAAAAAAGTAGGGATGCTGCTCTGGCAAGGTGGAAGAGAACCTCAGTACCTTCCCAGGACTGTGTGTACCTTGGGACTGCCCCTCCCAGGGTCACACTGCTCCTCACTGTGTTCTTTAAAGTCACTGCAGTCGCTCCAGTCCCACTCCTTGCCTGTGTGCAGAGGGCTGTGAAGCACATGTTGGCTTGAGAGTCTGTTAAACATGACATTTGAACACTCATGTGACCCAAAAATCCTGTGTTTCAGCTTTCCAGACCCCAACTGGGATGCCCTATGGCACAGTGAACCTCCTGCATGGAGTCAACCCTGGGGAGACCCCAGTTACCTGTACTGCTGGAATTGGTACATTTATAGTGGAATTTGCCACTTTAAGCCACCTCACTGGTGACCCAGTGTTCGAGGATGTGGCCAGGAAGGCTTTGAAGGCCCTGTGGAAAAATCGCTCAGATATTGGGCTGGTGAGTGAGGAATGGACTTGGAATGTGCTGCTTTCTGTATGGTTTTGTGGATGCAATGCTGAGTGTGAAAAAAGCATAAACAGAGAGGAGATAGAGTTGGATAAATAACCACAGTGCCCATAACTGGGCTGAAGTCTCATGTTTGACATTGTTCCTGAACACCTGCAGCATCCACATCTCTGCTTTGCTAGTGCAGCCCAACATTATCCCATTGTTCTGTCCCCTAACAGATGTGGCTGGGACACAAATCCCTCCTGCTGGGCAGTGCAGCTTTTGTAACAGCAGCTGTAGCAGATTAAATAAAAGGTCTGTCTGATGCCTGGTGAGACAATGGTCTAGGGAAGAGAATAAGAGCATGGCAAGTGCACCAAGATATTCCCAGCCTATTTAGCTTTGGTGTTTTAGGAATATCCAGAGCTGGGAGTGTTACCTCGGTGTTCACTCTCTCCTGGTCTTTCCTGTTGCTGCTTTTTTAGCCTGTGTGGAAAACTTGGTGCTGCAGATGTGAAGTGAAACAGATTTATTCATACCCTGTGTTTATTGAGACAGATTTATTCATAGCCTGGATGAAGAGTTTTGTTTGTCCTTTTGTTTGCTTTGGGATTTGTTTCTTTTTGGTTTATACCCCTAATCCTTATTCAAGAAAGAAGCTGAATAGCTATTTTTTTTCATGTTTGTTAAGCAAGGCATGACTGTGTATTTTATTCATCAGCTGTGTTTGTTCATAGGCTGAAGAGTCCCAGGTCTGAAGGGTCTATTTAAATAGTAGCATGGCAGCTCTTGTGCCTTTGATATTCTTGGCCTCCATCTCTGTATTTGAACCTCTTTATCCTTTAATCTTTTGTAAGATCAGAATTGGGACCAGACACACCCATGTTGAATAAAGAAAATGCTTGTTGGAACCAATGGTCTGGAAAAAGGTCAAGGGTTTCTTGTGTGGGGGTGTTGTGGGGATTTGTTAATTCTAAATTAGTAGAAATGCTTTATTTTCACTTTAACCTTCACCTCTTGCAGGTGGGGAACCACATTGATGTGATCACTGCCAAGTGGGTGGCCCAGGATGCTGGCATTGGGGCAGGAGTGGACTCCTACTTTGAGTACCTGGTGAAAGGGGCCATTCTGCTGCAGGACAAGGAGCTGATGTCCATGTTTCTGGGTGAGTGTTTGGTTTCCTGTGTGAAGGGGCCCAGCAGTGCTTGGCTGCACCTGTAAAAAGCACTGGGCACTGTGGAAGGAGGGGGTGAAGGATCTCACAGGGTACATTCAAGAATGTTCCTGAAGCCTTTGCTGTGATACTTTTGAGCAGTCTGTGATTACAGAATCACCAAAGTGATTCTCACTCTTAAAAAAAAAAGATTTTTTTTTTGTTGTTGGCTTACCTACCTATCTGTGTTTCTTTATAGAATATAACAAAGCTATCAAAAATTACACCAAGTTTGATGACTGGTACCTGTGGGTTCAGATGTACAAAGGAACAGTGTCCATGCCTGTGTTCCAGTCCCTGGAGGCCTATTGGCCAGGCCTGCAGGTAAGAGCTGTCAGAGCACAAGGTGATTTTGTTCATCTGTCGTGGGTCAATCTTTAATATAAAAGTTAGAAATATAACCCTCATCTGTGCAGGTGTAAAAGTTTGGTCGGACCTCTGGTGAAATCTGTGCCTGTGGAAGAGCAGATGTTGATTTTATCTACAGTTTACAAAAAAGTCTCCCATCCAGCATCATGGGAAGGCAGTTTTGTTGTAGCAAACTCCACTGACAGTGGTCTCATAATCCAGATGTAAATTTAAGGAAAAAGAAATTCCCACCTCTTTTCCATCGCCTCATAAATGCTTTGTTTGTGTGAATGCTTTCCCACTGAGTGCTTTGCTTTCTCATCAGTCCTTGTGTTTGGACTGAGATTTTGTTATCCCCACTCAATGCTGTGATTGATTAAACATTTGACTGAAGAAACACAGTCTTCTTTAAAAAGAAATCAAAGAGACTTCATATTATTTCAGGTGTGGGAATGTGATCCAGCAGAAAAGAAGCATGTAACTCTCCAGTCTTACCTATTCCTAAGGCATCATATCCAAGTATTATTTCCACCATTCAGACCTGCTGAAATATCCATTTCTGTCACTGCTTTGCCTGTAGGAGCGTTACTGCATCAATTCCTTTGCTGTTTGTTCTTCACTCACACGTTGCTTTGTTAATTGTTCTCTCCCAGAGCCTAATTGGGGATGTGGATAATGCCATGAGGACCTTCCTCAACTATTACACTGTCTGGAAGCAGTTTGGGGGGCTGCCTGAGTTCTACAACATTCCCCAGGGCTACACAGTGGACAAGAGAGAGGGATATCCACTCAGGCCTGGTAAGCAGAAATGAAATTAAAAGGGCCATGGACTCCTGCTTTTGCTGTGGTGGTGAGATGAAATGTTAGCAATACTTACTTTCCACAAATTCCTCCCCCAGTTTTGCTCTGACTCAGTTCCTGCATGGATTTCACCAGGAGTTTGCACAGTCAAAACTGCACATTTTGTTTTCCACCCTTCACAAAGACAGGGCTGCCTTTAAAGGAAGGAAGACAATGTTACCATAAAAAGGAGGCCTGTTAATGAATTGGGTTCACAGTGTAGGATTTGACATATTTAAATGTTAGATTGTCTGGCATGAGATGTTTCAGTCATGTTATAGGGACTGTTTGTCTCCTTTAAATTTAGGAAGTGAAAGTGAGTTTGAATAGACCACTGCAGTTGTGCTGAGTTCCTGAAATAAACTCATTCTGGTTGCACTAGTAAAGCTCAAGATCTAAGAGAGATTCTGTGGTGTCTGTGATACTGCAATGAAATGATCTTTTTTTCTGATTTTTTACAACTCTGACCCCAAAAAAAAAAAATCTGATTATTAGGTCCATAAAGCTTTGTACCTGAGAATAATGAATTTCCTTTTGGTCTGAGTGTTCAGGTGACATCCACACTGGACAAATCCACCAAAAATACTCATCAGCATTAACTTTCAAATGAATTATAGCATCCAAAAAGATCTTAGTAAGCAAACACAGCACAGTGCATGTGTTGCCTGTTTAGAGTATTTGCATGGTGCCTGTTTTCATGATATTTTGGATACCCCTGTTTCAAGAGACTTACAGTATTGTTTAAAATTTTATTTTGGGCATTGAATTTCTTATTTGTAATCCTTTCTAGAAGCAATTTTTTTTCTTCCTTTGACAACTGAGTTTTAATCTTCTTTCTTGCTCTCCCTCCCACTCACTGAATGTGGGAGGGAGGATTAGTCACTCTTACCTGAGCTGATCCAGGCTGGTTAGAGGGAATTTCTTAGTAGCACATCCTCAGGAAAAGCAAATCAGTGCTTGGAGCCAGAGGAAATTCAGTACCCAGGTTATTTATCTGATCATCCTAAAGGATTTTTAAGTTAGCTAAGGAGTATGTCATCATCCCTGAGTGTGTGGTTTGGTAATCTTTGGTGCTTGCAAATGTCTGGGGTGTCTTTGCAGAGCTGATTGAGAGTGCCATGTATCTGTACCGTGCCACAAGAGATCCCACGCTCCTGGAACTGGGAAGAGATGCAGTGGAGTCAATAGAGAAAATCAGCAAGGTGGACTGTGGATTTGCAACTGTGAGTGCTAAATCATCTGCTAAATCAGCTACATGGCTGCTGAAAATCAGCTTTTAGAAGGTGTTCTCATTAATTGTGTTTTCCCATTGAGTTAAGTGGTCACTTTGATGGAAACATGACTTCTTTTTCAGAAAAGCCCCTTATATTTCTCTGGGAAGCTGATCTGGTCGTGTTTCTGGTAGTAACTTCCCTCACAGTGTGAATAGTGGGCCAAATTCTGTGATGGGCTGTTGCACCAGAGCCCAAAACACTGGAAAGCATCAGAAGCTTCTCCTGCATCCCTACCAGGTGTAGCACCTGAGCAGGAAGGTTCACGGGTAGGAACCTGCCTGCCACGTTCATGTGTGATTCTGCTTTCCCACTATGCCTTGAAAATGTGATCAAACACACAAGAACTGCAGGGAGTGATTTCTCTAACATGGTTTAATGAGGATTTCAAACATACTATCAACTACCACCACATACTTTTACAAAAAACCCTTAATATATATTGGAAATTAGGTCTTGTGATTTGGAAAGTAGGTAAAAGCCTTATGATTTTTTTTTCTTTAGTAGGGGAAATGATGGGAAGCTCTTCTCCTTGCCCAAACTGAGTTGACAGAGGGCAAGTTTAGATGTTAGGAAGAAATTCTTCCCTGTGAGGGTGGGGAGGCCCTGGCACAGGTTGCCCAGAGAAGCTGTGGCTGCCCCTGGATCCCTGGAAGTGTCCAAGGTTGGATGGGGCTTGGAGCAACCTGGGCTAGTGGAAGGTGTCCCTGCTCATGGCAGGGGGTGGAATAAGATGGTCTTTAATGTCCCTTACAACCCAAAGTATTCTGTGATAAGAAATAGGGTGAATTGATGTCATACTGGGCTTTTAACTGAAATGAATTGCAAGCTGGTTTTATTTCCTCCCCCCTGTGTTCATAACTTCACTGAATTTGATATAACTGTAACCCACTCTGTTTCTTCCCTTGTAGATCAAAGACTTGAGGGATCACAGGCTGGATAATCGCATGGAATCCTTCTTTTTGGCTGAAACAATCAAATACTTGTACCTGCTGTTCGACCCAGACAACTTCATCCACAACGATGGGTCAGACTTTGACGTGGTGGTTACACCATATGGGGAGTGTGTCCTGGATGCTGGAGGATACATCTTCAACACAGAGGCTCATCCCATCGATCCTGCTGCCCTGCACTGCTGCAGGAAACGCAAGGAAGAGCAGTGGGAAGTAGAAGACTTGATGCGGGAATTCTACTCACTGAAGAAAACCAAGAAATTCACTTTAAAAAGACCCTCTGACCCTGGTGAAGGGGAGAGTGCAAAAGACCCTGAAGATGCAGAGAAAGCTGGAGAGAAGAGAAGATCTAAGAAGAGCTCACACTCCCTCCTGAGTTGCCCCAGTCAATCTTTTAACTCCAAGCTTGCAGTACTGGGACAGGTCTTCCTGGATAACACCTGATCCCTTTTGCATCTTCAGTGTAAATTATTGAACTTGTTTCAGACTCTGGGAATATATTTTTATATTTTCATAATGGAAAGTGTTGTACTTCACAGTGTGAATTGTATTATGAAGTGAAACAGCTTCCCATTAAATTCTGCTACTGCTCCTTCATAAACCAGGGCTCAGATACCACCTGTTAATGCTGTCCAGGGGCTGATCTCAAAGGAATTCGTT
Organism: Neopelma chrysocephalum; assembly: GCF_003984885.1. Lineage (NCBI taxonomy): Eukaryota > Metazoa > Chordata > Aves > Passeriformes > Pipridae > Neopelma > Neopelma chrysocephalum. The sequence goes on along the minus strand of NW_020897756.1, from coordinate 3,874,812 downwards.
GCCTGAATAGCAAAGAGGTTTTCAGAAAGAGAAAGAAAGGTCTGCAGGTTAAAGGTGCCTTGTTTAGTGCATTTTGGAAATTTAGTTTGAAGTTTTACAGCCTTACACAGAGTCCCCAGCTTACTCTGGTCTCTAAAAATGAGCCTGAGTGGCTCCCTGTCATAAGGGGAAAGCAGGGATTACTGGCTGTAGCTTCCCTTCTGAGCCTGCAACTCCCTGTGTGCTCCTTCTTTTATCTTCAGTCTCTTTGTAAACATGTGATTCACCTGAAAGATCACTGGCCAGTCTAGAAAACCTGTTGATTTTGAGGTGGAGGCTCAGATTTGAAGCTCTGGCAGGTCTATTGAGCCTGAAGGGTGGCGTGGGGGAAGCAGAGCACTTGGAACTGGGAAAAGTGCTCTTTTTAGAATCAGTTTGGTCAGTACCACCTGCCTAAAAAAAACCTGAGTGAGTGTCCAGGTAATGTCTGGACAGGAGGATGGACTAGCAAAGGTTTGTTTGACTCTGCAGTGGAGCTTGCTTTCTTTTTACAGAACCTGACATGCTTTTCTGATGAAGTTTCCTCATTTCCTTCCTCTTTTCAACTTTCCTTTGGGCTTCACCTCACTGCACATCAGGCCCCCAGTCAGTGGGGCCCAGCTGAGCTGTACACGAGGCTGTTCTTGGTGTTCAGCTGACTTGGCAAATCCAAACCTTTAAATGTGTTATTAGTGTCTTTGCAGCAGGTGTGTGCAATGGTCAGAAAGGGAGAAATCAGGAGTGTTACCAAAAGATTTTCTTTCTGAAGGAAAAACAAAAAGAGGGGGGCAGAAAAGTGATAGACTTTCTTCAAACCTGCTGGAAGTTGACGAGTCTGGAGCAAGCACACAATCTAGAGTCACTAGAGTGGGTCAGAGATACAGGATAAATAAATCCCTGTGGCCAGTGAGATACATAAATACAACTGGGCCAATGCCCAGTCTGTGCTTGCGTTGGGTTGCTTTGAGAAACCACTTTTTGTTTTGATCAGTACTAGTACTGTAAAATTACATAAAATCTGCATTTTACCCTTCAGGGTGGAAATCCTGTTGCAGTTGTGAGTAAACTCATTGTGAGAGACACTTAAAATGTTGGACAGGCATTTTGGTAGGATTGTTAACCTGTAAAGATTCTGCTTCTGTCCTTCTTTCCCATAGCAAGTGGCACAGCTGCTGTTCAGGAATTCTGCATGGATGCAGCAATTGCAGGGGAGATACTGAGAGAGGAACACCCTAGAACTGAGGCATTGTTGGGCAAAGATGGAGCTCTTGTTAGTGCCTCTGTGTTGTAACCCTAGGTTATCTTTTTCTTTTCCAGCTGTTCACATCTCACACACTATTCATTGTCTGATCTGTTGAAAACAAAACACAGGCTTTGCTAAGTGCTGGGTCCTCATTTTCTCTCGGAGTTGTCCCATCCATGAAGCAGAGGAAAAGGAAGGACTTAAGAGGCCAGGCTGCAGATCTCCAGCTCAGTAAATCTCTGCTAACCAGGGCATTTTGGTACCCTCACCCTTGAGACTCCAGTAGCAGAACTAAGGGGCAGGAGCCTTAAGAGATAACATTTTTCCTCAGCACAGTTGGAGCTGAGAGAACTCATCTGCCCACAGCGACTGTGAGGGTAATCAAATGGATCTTGATTAGTGCTATGGGATGGGTGAGTCAGAATAACACAGGACAGCCTTAATTTTGGTTTGTTCCATCTCACCAAGACTTTCTTTTAACTGGAAGAACTGACAGGAGCTCTTAGGATCCTTAGTAAGCCTTTTTTAAATTGAAAACTGGCTTGGCCTTGCTGCTGGAGGGCAGAGCACGCTGGAGTCTCAGGGGCACGTGTACAAATTGTGCTGTTTCACAGGCAGTGTGAGGAAGGGCAGAAGTCTGGGAATCTCTAAGGGATGATGGGATGAAATGGCTGCTGTCCCACTGGAGAACAGATTCAGTTCCCTTTATGTACACCATGCTGTCAGTGAGAAGTTCATGGGCTCAAAATCACTATCCCAAGCTGGGAACAGAAAATAAAGCTAAAACTTGTGGTCTCCTGCTGCCTCCTCCCAGGGGAGGAAGAGGGAAGAGATGGCAGGTCTGTTTTGGCATTTTCCAGCTGGAGGGAGAGCTCCAGTTGAGCAATGTGGTGAGTGCTTGGTCCTGTGAACGGAATTGTCTGGAATCTAAAATAGGATGTGTGTGGCAATTTTGGGTGGCTTCCAAACGAGGCAGGTCAGCCCTCCAAAGGTTCCGCCTACGGAATAAACTTGTGGCACCTGTCAAAAGGCTGGAAGGGAACTGGATTTTGCTTCAGTGGTGAAAGTGCAGAAACCAAATTTAGCATTTGCTGTTGATGATATCATTGTAATTGTGTCGAGTTTTTTCTCCACTCCAAGCAGCCTGCAAAGCCCAAAACTGAAGGCCAGATTTTCAGAGGTGTTTCAGAAGTAGTTGTCGGATTTGGAGAGGCAGTGGATTGATGGAAGGTCAGACAAACAGTCTCCTTGTGAAAGACTGTTTCAAAGGAGAAGGAAGAGGAAAAAGAGTCAGAGTTGCACATGAATTGCTGGCAAATGGCAAAAAAACCCCCAAAACTTACCAAAAAGCGAAGGAGAGGGTGCAGGGGGAGCACTAGGAAAGGGGACAAATGACAAGTGAGGGAGAATCCACAAAGTCCAGCTCCTGGCCCTGCACAGACACCCCAACAATCCCACCCTGTCCCTCAAAGCGTTGTCCAAACACTCTTGGAGCTCTGGCAGCCTTGGTGCTGTGCCCACTGCCCTGGGGAGCCTGGTCAGTGCCAACCACCCTCTGGGGGAAGAATCTTTCCCTGAGATCCAACCTGACCCTGCCCTGACACAGCTCCTTGAGTCCCTTGGAGCTGCTGCCTGTGGGTTAGTCCAGAACTAGCTCCCAAGAGTCCATCTTCCCAAGGTGCTCCCTCTCCTTTGACTTGTTGGGGTGGAAATAAAGGCATATTGGTGGAAATAAAGGTATTTTACTGGGAATAAAGGCATTTTAGTGGGAGTAAAGATGTTTTAGTGGGAAAAGGCATTTTAGTGAGAATAAAGGTATCTTCATGGGAATAAAGGCATTTTAGTGGGAATAAAAATATTTTAGTGTCAATAAAGGTATCTTAGTGCAAAGAAAGGCGTTTTAGTGGGAATAAAGATATTTTAGGGGGAACAAAGGTATCTTAGTGTGAATAAAGATATTTCAGTGGGAATAAAGCTATTTTAGTGTGAATAAAGTTATCTTAGGGGGAAAAAAGGTATCTTAGTGGAAATAAAGGCGTTTTAGTGGGAATAAAGTATCTTAATGGAAATAAAGGCATTTTAGTTGGAATAAATGCATTTTCAGGGGAATAAAGATATTTTAGCAGGAACAAAGGTATCTTAGCGCGAATAAAGATATTTTAGTGGGAATAAAGTTATCTTAGTGGGAAAAAAGGTATCTTAGCGGGAATAAAGGCGTTTTAGCAGAAATAAAAGGCGTTTCAGTGGGAATAGAGGTATTTTAATGGCAGTGCAGCGTGGCGTGGAGGGAGCAGCTCCCGTGAGGAGCAGCACGAGTGACGGCGGCGCAGGTTCAGGCCCAGGCCGTGCCGTCCCACAGGGCCCCGCCATGTCCCCTCACACGGCCGGGACTCCATTTCCCGGCATCCCCCGCCGCGGCCGCTCGTTTAACACACACACACCCCCCCGGGGGCCGAGGCGGCGCTTGTTGTTTGTCTCGGATCGGGTCCCAGCCGGGCCATGGCGGCCATCGCGAGGGGCGGCCCCGGCGCCCGCGGGGCCCGAGCCGCGACCACCAACATCGTGTCGCAGCTGCGGCGCGGGCAGCTCAGCGGCCGCGGGCTCACCTGCGGGGCGCAGGTAAGGGCGGCCCGGGGCGGGGGGGGGGGGGGGGGGGGGGGGCGCGGGGGGGGGTGGGGGGGGGCGGGGTGCGGGGCTGGGGATGCGGCAGCTCCCGGCCGAGCACGGCGCTCTCGGGGCTCTGAGGGGCCGCCAAGAGCCCGCCTGGCCTGGCGGGGCCCGCTCGGCGCTGCCGGGGCTCCCCGGAGCCCTCCCGGCCTCGCCGCCGCGCTGGAGGGGCGTCCCCGCCACACGGATGTGTCGCTGCCTTCCTCCGCCGTCCTCCCATCCTCGCAGGACAGGCGTTTTCCGGGCTGTTAAAGAGCCGTTCCCGGCCCCCCTCTTGCTCCTCGGCCGGAACAATGCGGCGTGGAAATTAAGGTGTATTTCCTGCACAAAGGCGACCTCGTGGTGTTGGGGTTTCAAGAAAAAATTTTTGGGCCCGTAGTGCTCTGGTAGCTTTTCCTGCTCCGGGTCTGGGTTCCGTATTTGTCGCCTTTCCCAGCTGATAATGCTGGGAAATGGGATCGGCTCCTCACCCCAGGCCTGTGCCTGCCCCGTGCTGATGCTGGGTCTTTTTTTTTCTTTTTTTTCTTTTTGAGAAGCTGCTCACGGATAATGGACTATTTATTTTCTTTTTTTTTTTTTAATGGAGAATAATCGTCGTTTATTTTTGCAGATTAAATGCGAAATGGTGCAAAGGCTTGGAAGCTGAAATGTGGGATAAAGAACTTGCATTTGGGTGGTGATTTGTTGAGCTAAACTATTGTAGCCATAAAACCTGCATTGTATAGCTTACTAGCTTAAAAGAATTCAAATGGAATAAAAATTGGGACACCTTTACATTTATTTACTAGTGTAGACAACAGTATTTTCTTTGATTAACAAGGATTCTGAGGAATTACTGAGGGAAGGTTTGTTCATCCTGAATGTGCCTCGTTCTGTAGCAGAGATGGATAAAAGAGCAGATGATTTCTCACAGCTCTTTTGTCCTTATTGTGTTGCTTTCTCAGCTACGAGTTTGGTTAATCCTTGAGAAAAAGTAAATAATTTGCACAAATATAAACCTGTATTGACTCTTTTGAAGGAAGTTATTTCTGTGGGACTGTTTTAGGAGTGGATCTCGTACAGCACTTGGACAAATATTGTCTCCCTGACTTACCTGTCCACTTCTGTGCTCTTTTATTTCATGTTCTGCAGTTTCAGTCAGATAAACCTGTACCAATCCTGTGCACTTGTTTATCTGTAGCATAGTGCCTCCAATCTGGGCTTTGGTTTGCCTGAGAAATTCAGTGCTGCTGTTTTAATTTGGGGCTTTTATGAATTTGCTGAAGCAAATAACTAAGCTTTTGCAGTAATCAAGGAAACTTCTGCTATTTGCATCCTCCTCCTCCTCGAAATGCCCAAGTTTGGGGTGAGTTTTTTGTTGTTGGGGTTTTGTTTTGTTTTACTTGAAAAATTTTGGCATCCCTGTACTGCCCTCAAAGACTTAAGGCTTGGATACACAGAGCTCTCAGCACTTCATAAATGCTGTAGGAAGACACTTTTAAATCACTTTTTATGAATTCATGGGGTGACAGGACTAAGGGGATTGGATTCACACTGAGAGTAGGTTTAGATTAGATATTAGGAAAAAAACTCCTCCCTGTGAGAGTGGGGAGGCCCTGGCACAGGTTGCCCAGAGAAGCTGTGGCTGCCCCATCCCTGGGTCCAAGGCCAGGTTGGACAGGGCTTGGAGCAACCTGGGCTAGTGGAAGGTGTCCCTGCTCATGGCAGAGGGTGGAATGAGATGGTCTTTAATGTCCCTTCCAACCCAAACCATTTTATGATTCACTTAGACTAAGGGAGGGAGAATTAACAACTCCCTGAATGATTGTGGACTTTATAAATTACGTGTCTCTGTACTTTTACCTTGAAGCAGTTTTTTGTTTGTAGATGATCTAAATATAAAACACTTTGATGTAGCTTTTAAAGAAGCACGAGGCAGTTTTGGGTGCTTTCCTTTTTTTATTTTTTTAAAGTTCTATTTTTTAACAGAATGTTCCCAGTTTTCCTGCAGTTCACTCTTCAGTGGCAGTGTGGGAGCCCTTGCTTATGTTTCTCACCTCCTTTTCTCCTGAAAAGCCTGAGAGCAGATCAAGTTTCCAAGCTGCTCTGTTGGGGTCTAGAGCAAGTCAGGGGAATGTCCTTGGAGCTCTTTCTTCCTGTCCTCTGGAAGGAAGTTTTGGGTCATGTGCTGCCTGGACTGCTCTGTTGGTATCCTGTGAGGAAGGTAAACCCTTCTCAAGATACTAACTTGAGAGAGTTATAAATCAGGGAGATTGTAGAATACTCTTCCTTGCTGTGGTGCCTGCCATGGGCAGCAGTGGCATTTATCCTTAAACAAAGCTTTGTGTACTATTTTTAGGTGATCTCAAGATCCATTTTTGTATAGGGAAAGTAGGGGCTTATCTGTGAACTGGGAAGGATCACTGTTGACAGGCCTACATCTGAAAGTTCATCCCTCTGATCTTACAGGGACATAAAAACATTTTTGACAGCAGCAGCCCCCTGAATATGTGGCGGTTTTGAGGTCAGCTGAGGCTCTGAAATCTGGATCTCTGGGTGTTCTTGCTGTGTTCACCTACCAGGAGTCACAGCTCTCCTGCCAGTTGGTCTCTTACTTTACTATTAATAATAAATTATTAAGAGAGGGGCAACAAAGTTGGGGAAGGGTCTAGAGAGTCATATGAGGGGGGGCTGAGGGAGCTGGGGGGGCTCAACCTGGAGAAAAGGAGGCTCAGGGGGGACCTTCTCACTCTCTGCAACTCCCTGACAGGACAGGAGAGCTGGGGGGGGATCGGGCTCTGCTCCCAGGGAACAAGGGACAGGACAAGAGGAAATGGTCTCAAGTTGTGCCAGAGGAGGTTCAGGTTGAATGTCAGGAAGAATTTCTTCCTGGAAAGGGTGGTCAGGCATTGGATGGAGCTGCCCAGGGAGGTGGTGGAGTCCCCATCCCTGGAGGTGTCCAAGGAAGGACTGGATGTGGCACTCAGTGCTCTGGGCTGGGGGACAGGGTGGGGGTCGGGCACAGGGGGGACTTGGAGGTCTTTTCCCACCTAAATGATTCTGTGATAATAAGGTCGATGGATAAATCAGATTTCAGTGTATATTGCCATTATCTCTTCCTGTATCCATTTTATCCATATTTCTGGCATCAGCTGCTGCCCAGGACACAGGTTGGTATCAGATTGCATAACCTTGGGCCGGGGTTTGCCCTGCACTGACCACACAGCCAGTGGAAGGGGCTTTGCAGGAGCTGGTGAAGCAACTTCCCAGAAGTGACACACATTTTCTGCTAAGGAGGAACACTGGTTGTGAGGGGGCTGGTGTGTTGTCCCTCTCTGGACACAGCTGTGCTGTGTGTCACAGGCACAGGGAACAAGCTCTAATGGGGCTTGTGCTGCTGTTCCTTGAAGGCAAAATAACACTTTGGGTCAGCTGATCAAGCTCAAATCCCCTTAGCAAGAGGGCACACACTTCATCTGCTGCAAGCCAGCTGTGAAAAACATGGATACAGCAGGAAACCAGAAGATATTTAGGTGCAGCTATGGGAATCCCTGTAGACAGAGCAGTGTAATAATGGACTAACCAGGGATTTGTTGGCAAACCAACATGCTCCTGGTGCAGTCCCAAGAGCTGATCGTCAGCACTGCTCTCACCCTCCCAAGATTGCCAAGGCTTAGCTGAAACAATCAGAATGGAAAAAAAGAGCCTCTTTTTCCAGCTGTAATTCATGCTCTGCTATCCCTAGGAATAGACACTTCCCTTTGCAGGGCAGTCCCTATCCACTCAGGAAAAAAATCTCTGTGGAAGGACAACATTTTCTGCCTCAGACACCCAGGTTTCCAGCTCCTGCCCTTGCAGGTTATCAACAGGCTGAAGTAGCTTCCTAACTCTGAGAAAAATATTTTGTTTTCTAATCAGTTTTTTGTTTCCTCCTTAAAACAGCACAGCCAAAACAACATTCACGTGAATATAATCCACTTGAGTAGCTCTAATTGTGTGGGTCTTAGCAAGCTTAGGCCTCTTCAGGAGAGGACAGCGAGGGAGTGTTAGAAAGCCTAGAAATGCTTTTATTATGTAACAGGGCCCAGAGCTCTGTCATGCAGTAGAAATGCTCAAAAAGTGGTTGTGTTGGACTTGAATAGTCTTTATTTTTTTGTGTGGCTGAAGATGAGTGGGAAGAGAAGTGTTGTAGCTGTGATATTCTGTGTCCCTCCGCTTTTCCTTAGATATCCCTGCAGGTTTTGTTTTCTTTCAAAATGAATTTAAGAAGAAACTTAGGCAATTCCAGGGAAAACTGTTCACTGAGAAGTTAATATAATTTCACTTATTAGTTGATCTGTTTCTCTCTGAGAGTAAAATCATCAAAGCAAACATTAGTTGCTCTGGTAGATCCTGTAGTGGTTTTGGAGAGCTGTTGGTGTCAGAGGTCCATGTTGGAGTTGTCCTGCTCTTGGAAATGTTGCGGGGATTTGGGATTCACAAGACCTGTTCCTTGTCTTGGTAGACCAGCTCTTCTTCCAGTCCTGGTGAGTAGAGCTGTAGTTTGGGAGTCACTGGGAGGGTTAGGCCTGCCTGGAAGCTGTGTCAGGTTTTATCCTAGGACAGTGTGTCCCTGGGTTCATACCTGGCTTTTGGGATGGCAGGAGAAGGGAAGGGGCTGGGGAGGATGGAGGAACAGTAGGTATAGGAAACTTGAGCTGCCCTTGCAGTATCAAGGAGCTGGAGAGAGGCTGGACATAAGTGCTCTTAAATGGACTTCTCCTGGCTTAATATCAGCAATGGAGTTCCTTTTTATGAATAATGTCTGGGGGGCTCTGACATGTTTTTGATCAGAGCTCTGTGCAAAAGCCCCAGCTGGTGACTGATCATGGTTTTCTGCCCCAGAGCTGCAGGCCCACAGCTTCTCCCTTGGAATTCTTTCCAGAATCACTCCATAGGCCAGCAATTGTGTTCCTGCAGTAAAGGAAAACTTGGGAGGAGGTCATTTACTTTGGTTACAGCCTTTTGTGTGAAAAGTTGTGTGAGGAAGGAGACAGCTTAGCCAGGCTGCTGGATGGTTGTTAGCAACTGGAAAGGAAAAATAATAAAGAGCTGGGATGATGGGGCACTCCCCAAAATCCTGAATAATCATTCTCCTGGCAGCCTGTCAGAGATGACTTCCTAAGTTATTAATGTTCCAGGGAAAATTTAATATTTAATTGCACAAATATTAGTTTCCTGTTTTTAAAGGTACAGCCTGATAGACTTGAAGGAAAGGATCTGGAAAAGCTTCGATTTTATTAAAAATACATAGAGACAATATGCATGCATCTGTTTGTCACGATCCATAATCTTGTACCTCTTTGCTTTTAAACTTTGAGCACATTTAAATATGTGCTTTAGAAGTGGTCATGGAAAATACCAAGAGTGAAAATTCTGCTTTTTTAAAAGCACTTCCAACCTTAATGTATGGTTGCAATGCAAAATGGAATTAAAAGAAACTCATAAGTGATGTGTCATAGCTGTGAAGTCTGTCACAGCATGAATCCTTTAGAGCTGTAAAGATGCCTGGACACCTGAGTCACTGCTTTTTTGCTTTTTTGGAAGATGACAGCAAAAGCCCTCCTGGAGCGAGTGTTTAGCTAGGCAGTGGAATGTTTGAAGGGTAAAATGTGAAATAGAGGCAGAATTTTATCAGGGAACTGTTCTGCCTACTCTGGAGAGTGAAGGGGAGGACGAGCTCCTGGTTTTTCTGCTGCTGTCACGTGGTCTGGGAAGACACAGAGATGTGTCACTGACCACAGCTCGGCAAAGGGGGGGAAAGGTTTGGAAAATCAGGGGTTTACTTTGTAGGGAGATGAAAATGCAGGAACACAGATGGGAAGGAAAATCCTCACTGGAAGGGGAAGGGACTTGGAAGCAGCTGTAGCTACAAGAGGTCTCAGGGCAGGAACAAATGTTTGGGCAGGGGAAGGGGCACAGAGCAGGGAGGATGTGCTGCTGCCGCTGCTGGAGAGGCTGTGCCTGGAGGAGGAGTGGAGGAGAGAAATGAGAGGGACACTGAACTGATCAAGGGGTGGATTTAGGTAAAAACATGGAACTTCATGGAGATTTCGGTATTATTAATAATTATTTACTGACCATCTTGCAAATGGATGCTGTCAGGGGAGTGTTAGGTGGGATCTCAGGAAAAGGTTCTTCCCCCAGAGGGTTGTTGGCACTGACCAGGCTCCCCAGGGCAGTGGGCACAGCCCCAAGGCTGCCAGAGCTCCAGGAGGGTTTGGACAATGCTCTGAGGGACAGGGTGGGATTGCTGGGGTGTCTGTGCAGGGCCAGGAGCTGGACTGGGTGGTCCTTGGGGGTCCCTTCCAGCTCAGGATATTCTGTGAATCTATTCTATGATTCTGTGATTTTTAAAAGGATTTAAAAGACAGGAGGATTAGAAAGAAATTTAAAGAAATATTTAGACTTGAGTGCAGTCTTTGTTCAGCCCTTTTTATACTTCCAAGAAAAATTATGCATAAAAGTGATTTTAAACTGTGCAGTAGGAATATATTCCTATGGTAGTTATCAGTCTTTGGAGTAATCTCCTGGGAAGTCCTGGACCCAGTTCCTTAGGAGACTTTAAAAAGAAAATCCCTTGGTCTGCTCTACCTTGCAGTCATGGATTGGCTTGAGGACACATTTTTAACTCTGTACTTAAATCCTCTGGAAAGCCTTTGACTGCCCTTCCAGCAAATCCACACTGCCATGACATAGCTGGAGTAGGGGGAGATGGATGGATGATCCTGGGGGGGTGGTGATACCTGGCTGGGGAACAGGATCCAGGAAACCACGGCTGTGGATGCCATTTCCAGCTGGGCTGCTGCAGCCTCCCCTTTGCTGAATAATACCCAACTTCTCAAGCTTTTTGAGCAAGATTTCAGGTATTTTATCCAGAATTTTTCAGTGAATGAACAAAATCTCTGAGAAATCAGTGTTGGGTTGCACTTACCCTGCTTGGATGAGACCAAAAATTTCTACAGAGGAAAGGAACCCATTTTACTGATGACTATTCAGTAAAATTTGCCCAGAAAGAGCCAAGAAGAAAACCACCTTTGTTTATAAATGAAAACCATTGACTGACTGCTGGTTCAGAAATGGAAAGATGCAGTTTTTAACCAAAATGGCTGTAAAGAAAGACAGCTCCATACAGTCGGGTTGAATTTTAATCCCTTCAGAGAATCCCAAATCTTTGCGTTGGCAAATCCCGCCCGGCCACAATGGAAACATCCAGAGCCAGGGCAGCCTCAGAAACACAGAACAGGGACCACAAGCCAGAGCTTGCCATGAAACCAAAGACATGTTAAATCAAGAGAAAGAAAAATTGCCTTTTTTGTTTTTTTTTTTCTTTTGAAAGCGGTTAAAAGATGATGAGAACAAGGAAACATTTGCTTCACTCCTTCAGAATTTCAGCTCTGAAAGTTTTTCCTGTGGCTGCCTCTGGGAGCCCAGGACAGGGAGTACAAAAATGGGAGTGGGGATGGATCCTGCCCCAAACCAAGAGTGTATGTGAGATTAACAAAGTGGTGCTAAGCCCAGGACAAGATTTTAATGTCAGTTAAGGGCTTTTGGCCTTTCCAGAGAGCACTTGGATACTGAATTCTGCTGCTGGAACCTGAGCTGCAGCCCAAGCACGTCATCTCTGCCTGGGGTATCTTCCCATCAGCTGGAGCCAGAGTTGGACTCTTTCCCTGGCATTTTGCTGTGTGTTCTTTGCACTTTACCCAGTCATTAATCCAGTTCCTCCATCGCCCCTGGGGTTGTGTGCTCCTCCCACACCTGGGACGGGGTGGTGGAGAAACTCCTTTGGCTCCCTCTGTGCCAGGAATCACAAGGAGAAATGGGAATCTGTGACTTCAGAGGAGCTGACCTGGAGTCCAAACAATAAGAAGCCATTTTGACATTCTGGTTTTGCCCTTTGTTGTTTCTCCTCCTCAGAAGGAAACTCTGTGTCATTCTCCAGCAGTGCTGGTTGATTACTCTGATCCAGAAGTCAGAAAGCAGGGAAAAGGTAAAAAAGTCTCCCCAGTTTTCAACTTTATGTTCCAGATCTGCTCGTGCTGCTTCATTCCCCCCTTGTAGCAAGAAATCTTGATACTTCATACCTGAACTGATACTTCAAGAGCCTTGAAGTTCTTAGTTAGCTACAAATTTAGATATTTCATCAGGAAAAGACCCCTAAGTATCTGGGAAGCTTGGAAGGATGAGGACCCACTGCAGCTGCATTGCCAGGCTGAGTTTTCAAGGGCTTGCATCAGTTTTCTGGTCTTCCTGTTTAATAAGCAGAGAAAAGGGTTAAATTGTCAGCAGAAATTGGGGTATATTTGCATATAATTGTCTAATCAGGACTTGAGTGGCCCTTTGGAATTGCACACTGAGGTGTATCTGAGAAGGATGTCTTGGCTGAAACAATGAGTGAGATTTCCTGGCTGTTAATTATTAACAAGGAACACTTAAACAGGAGGGAGGGAAACTCAGTTAACCACAGGAAGGGTCAGAATGAGAGCCAGCTTAGAGGTTTAGGCCTAGGAGTAAGAGCAAATCCACAGATGTGCCAGGGCAGGGTCAGGTTGGATCTCAGGAAAAGGTTCTTCCCCCAGAGGGTGGTTGGCACTGACCAGGCTCCCCAGGGCAGTGGGCACGACCCCAAGGCTGCCAGAGCTCCAGGAGGGTTTGGACAATGCTCTGAGGGACAGGGTGGGATTGTTGGGGTGTCTGTGCAGGGCCAGGAGCTGGACTGGAAGGTCCTTGGGGGTCCCTTCCAAGTCAAGATAATCTGTGTTCTAAATGTTGCCTTGAAATCCTGCTGGCTGTAATTATTGTCTGCTTTACCTTTCTGTACATGAATAATTCCCTGTTTGGGGCTTGGCGTAGGTACTTCTGAAATATCATAAAAGAAGGGAGTTAAATTTTGGTCAGCATTGACTTTACCAAAGAGCTCCTCCTTTGCAGCTTCTGCTGGCGTTAACCTGGAAGTGTTCAGGCTTCAAAACATCTTTTGTGGATTCTAAGCAGAATATTTTAGTCTTGTGCTGCTACTTCATTTCTCTTTTCAGGTGTAAAATACAGTGGTGATTATTGAGAATTTTTTTTTAATCTTTTGGTGAGAAGGACAAACCTGAAGAAAGTTTGGACAAGTGTAGTAGCAAATGCCAAGGTGTTCTTTTTTTGTGGCTGCAGCCTCTTTCTCAGCCAGCGTTGCTGTTCTACTGATTTAGGTGGTGGTCTCCATTTATAACAGAGGGGAATTTCCTCTGTATGTTTGATATGTTCTTCTGGATCCTGCTTGTCAATCTTCGTGGTTTGGGTCAGTGCTGTGACCAATAATGGCTTCAGGGACTTGGCTGAGGTAATACTCATTTCAAGTAATGAAGCCTTTTCATCTTCTGTGTTCTACACCTTAGACTAGTTTAATTTGGGATAGTGGCAAGGGCACCCAGTTCCTCCCTCACTGACCTGTCAATTGGAGTGCTGCTAATGGAATTATTTAGAGACTAATGTGCTCCCGTTTTAACATACATGATCAATATAAAAATACAGGATGAGATGAAGTGCTCTAAATGACAAAATCTGCTTGAAGCCCTGCCCTGCTTCAGATACTGTGAAATTCTGCAGCTCCCAGTCCTGGATAAACAGCTGCATGGAAAGAGGTGCTGGATTTTGGAGTGTTACTCCCTACAGCAAGCTATTTTGCCATGATATTCCATTGCTGACATGGGGGAGGTGATAAGGTTATATTTTCCTGCTTATGAAGCATTGGACACATGGGAATTATGTTGTTTCTTCCTTGCAGATCACAGAGGCCTTGTTGAAGGAGAGAGATAAGCAAGCAAAATGGAATGGGATTCCCTTGCTGTTGCAGAAGCTGTATGAGCACAGCCACCCAAACAGCGACTTCTCCCAGTGCCAAAGCATCCTAAAGGTACTGCCTGCACTGTCCTTCCTACAGCCAGGCAGCATTTTGTCTACTGTGATTATAATTCTAACTAATTTTTGAAGCTGTTTGCATGATAATATGTCTGAAAATGGGCTGGTAGATACGAGCTGGGAACGCAGGTAATGATTAGTCAGTAGATCACACAGATCGTGGGAGATAATTGTGTTTATACTGATGAGCAGTTTTCTTCTCGAACCATCTCTTGATTTTTTTTCTTTCTTTTTTTTCTCCATGCAGGAAATTTCTCCCCTTCTTTCGATGGAAGCCATGGCATATGTTACAGAAGATAGAAAAGCTGCTCAAGAGTCCACTTTCCCAAATACATACACGTTTGACTTATTTGGAGGAGTCGATGTGAGTGCGTTTTTTCAACAATATCAGAACATTTCTGCATGATAATCATACCCCTGAGAAATCTCTTAGACCTTTGAAGCTCCTAAATGCAAGCTACAGAATGACTTCACCAATTTGATATTAAGCATTGGAGTTGTGCCTGTTTCTGTTAATCAAAATACGAAGGGGGTGTGTTTTTCAAGGTATCACATAAAAGTGTGCTTTTTCTTATATGATAAATAGCCAGAAAACCTGGATATTTCTTACTCAGTCAGTCTTTTTAACTTAAAAAGGTGAGACCTTTAGTTCTCAATGAAAACAGTTGCAAATGATTCCTGATTGTGAGATGAAATGCTACAGCTGGAACCAGAGCAGGGAGAATTTCATTTACCACTGAGGGATGTGTGGCAGTTTTTTAAGCACACCAGGATACTCTTAGCCACCTTGTCTGTGTTTATTCTTCATCTATGGAAAAGTTTATTTTAAAAAACTGTAAGTTTTTTCTTGACATTCTGGCAATTTATCCTTTTGTTTATTGGCCTAGTGGTTAGCGTGCAGGACTGTCACTGCTGCGACCACGGGTTCGATTCCCAGTCCCTCCCGGGCAGATGGAACCCGTTAGCCCTGTGAGGCCATCCATCTATGAGAAGGACACTCTAAACAAACCTACGTCCTGAGGACCTCACTGCCATTGTCCAAGCTTGCTTGGCCCCGGCAGATGAACCTTAGGATTAAAGGGTGGGCTCAGTTCAGCGCAGGCTGTGTCTCACCTAAAAAAATCCATTGCGCAGGCTGGAAAGGTAAAAGACCTTTCCCCAAATCTTCGTTCGCGAAGATGGGCCATTATTATTATTTGTTTTAATTCTACGTTACAGAAATACCCATTTGTTCAGTTTTATGGTGACTGACTCTGGGATCTTGGCTTTCATCAGAAACGCATGATTTGTATTTTCTGATGAACTAATTGACACTCTCTTCCTTTTTTTTCCCCTATTTTTTATTGTCTAATGAAGCAGTTTTTGCTGCTTCTTTCTTGTTACACTTAGCATGCCTTTACTTAAGTAAAACTGGTATTTATGTTGGTTTGAAATGAGCAGTGGTTTAGTTGCCTGTGTGCTGTCAGTTGAGGACAAAAGTCTTCAGCTACCCAAGCAATTTAAAACACTTTCTAAAAATATTCTAAATTTCCTTTGGTTTTAAAGGAAAATAGTGATGCTTCCTGTAGGAATGATTTTAACATAATGCACAGAATCTGTGTGTGTTGGGGGTGAGTTGTTTTTTTGCTGGTTGGGGTTTGGTTGGTTTTTTTTCCTCTTGGGCTGGAGATGGCAAATATCAGATATGCTGTAACTACCTGGTACTGTGGCCAGAGATTTGGCTGATACAGGTGGGTTTAATGTGGTTAAAGGCAGTGGTAGAATCCAATGCTGTGTTTTTTTGGTTTTGTTTTGTTTTGTTTTTTTTTTTTTTTTTTTTTTTTTTTTTTTTTTTTTTTTTTTTTTTTCAAAAATCCTGCTCTGGGGCTTGAAAGGGAATCAGTCTGACCTGCTGGTACTGATTGTTTTGCAGTGAGTAACTCTGAAGGACCCTAAATTTGCAGTGTATTCTCTATGCTATAATGTGTGATAGTATATTCTTTATAATATTTTTGGATTCTGACAGCCTTTACATGAAGGAAGAACAAAACCACATTGTCCTCCCTTTATATGAATCCATGTAAAATACAACGTGAGAGTGCAAA
Organism: Neopelma chrysocephalum; assembly: GCF_003984885.1. NCBI lineage: Eukaryota > Metazoa > Chordata > Aves > Passeriformes > Pipridae > Neopelma > Neopelma chrysocephalum. The sequence continues at coordinate 3,858,873 of NW_020897756.1, read as the reverse complement.
CACATGAACTGATGAAGCCTCATGGATTTTATGCCTGAATGCAACCCCATTCCAAGAAATAAGATCTCCTAATTCCCTTTCTGTGCCTTCTGCCACACAACATTAAAACACGAACTTTAAAGCATAAAAAACATAAACCCCAAACCCTGAGGTGTGAATTCTGCTCCTTAAAACAGGAGCCATTAATATGAGCTCTGCATTACTGCTGCAGTCATTTTTCTCTACTCTATTGATGCTACAATTACTGTTACAAATATTGCTGGAAAATGTATATTCCTCTTTAAAGTTGCCTATTTATTCATTTGTCAGTGCTTAAAATGTGGCCTCCAGGTGGCTTCCTCTGTGTCTGGGTGGGTAGTTCATTAAAAGAAGGGCAAAGTTAAGCTAAGACTAAGAGAGCAAGTAGTAAATTGTAAGTTTATTGATCAACTGGGTGGTGCCTACATTGCTGTTGACAATTTTAAACTGAATTTTAAAACTAGGGGCATTTTGCAGTACTTGGAGGAGTTGTCAGTTGCTTCTAGTGGTTAACTCTCATTTTTAAATAAACTGCTTATTTTTCAAAATGTTTTAAGATAAACCAGTGGTATAGACTGAAGCAACTAAAGATCAGTTCTACATTTAACAGAACCACAGTGTTAGTCTTGGAAAACTGATTGTTACATTCCTTAAATAGAAATGAGACAACATCTGTAAATATATAATAAGTATAGATCAAGGTGATGTACACAAGCAGTGGCTTTTTGTTCGTGAGATTAAAATCTGGAGCAACTAAATTCTGTTATGTCTAGACCTGAAATACGTTTGAAGGCCAGAAAGATTTAGGGAAAGCCTTTGCAAAATATGCATTTCTCTGCAGATTATTGCTAAAGATTCCCTATTTTGGGAGATGTGTGATAGCCATTCCTGATTTTATCTGGAGGCATGTGAAAGCACATTCTTTGCAGGCTCAAATTCTTTAAAACTTGCCAGTGGGAGATTATTTTGTACAACCATTACTGTTTCTTCAGGGTAAATGCAACTATTTTCTATCAATGTGATTTTGACACCAGTGGAGTTGTTGATTGTAGAGCCTCCATTATTCACCTCTGTGACTTCAGCAGGGACAAGTCTGGGTTTGACTTTGTCACTGGCAAATTAATTGGTATTTGTATCTAAATGATCATTCCTTTAATTCTTTATCTTATCGTTACAGCTTTTAGTAGAAATTCTCATGAGACCAACTCTTATTACACAGAAAAAGAAGCAGAAAAGTAAGTAAATGCATGTTTTATCTCTTTTTTTTTTTCCCTCCCAGTTTTGCCTTGTGTTCTTATTCAGGCAGAAATTGTTCTGTTTTTCTGTTATTCTCTTTCCATACCAGCAATTTCCTGTTGATTCATTTAGGAATGAATCATTGGTCTCTTTGTTCTCCGTGGTACTGATTTGTGTTGGGATTTGGGATAGTCACCTGTTGGGATAGTCACACGGCTCCAGAGGGTTCATACACTCAGCACAACATCCCTCCCTCAAAGAACTAAATCTGCAATCAGTGGAAACTCTTATTGCTACTGTGGCTACAGCTACAGTGAGCAATTTTTAATAATAAGCCACAAAACATTGTTTATGTAATAGGAGCTACAGAGATTGTGAGATAAAAAATGTGCTGTTCTCCTGACTCACTTCCACATTGCTGTGAGGAGAACTTTGCCAAGGGGGTGCAGTGGCTTCAGCACAACTTTCCTGCTGGAGCAGCTTTGCTTCAGTGTTTTCATTTCCCCTGTTTGTGACTCTGCTGGTTCCCTGAGCCCTTGTGAGGAGAGGGAATGTCCTGGTGCACCCTGTGCCCGTCAGCCAGGGAACTTCAAAGGTGACGTGGCTTGAACTTGAGCTAGAGGCAACTGTTGTAGGGCTGTACTGAAAACATATTTTAAATATTAAAATGTGCAGTGAATCAGATGGAAAGCTGTTCTTATGAAGTCCAGGTGCTGTGTGGAGAAAACTACATAACTGTCCTTATTTTTTTTTCCCCCATACTAAATAATTTCACATGTGAACAGGTCAGGTAAAGACTTAGAGAATCACAGAATGATTTGGGTTGGAAGGGACCTTAAAGATCATCCAGTTCCACCCCCTGCCATGAGCAGGGACACCTTCCACTAGCCCAGGTTGCTCCAAGCCCCATCCAACCTGGCCTTGGACACTTGCAGGGATGGGGCAGCCACAGCTTCTCTGGGCAACCTGTGCCAGGGCCTCCTCACCCTCCCAGGGAAGGATTTCTCCCCAATATCCCATCTAACCCTGGCAATTTGAGTGCTTCTTCCAGTTTCTATCCTCCAAGGCATTTGCACATGTGATCTGAGGTAGCAGCCTGAAATTTCCCTCCATTTTATGGCTTTCCATGGCATTCCTTGGCATTGGTGTCCCTTGGCAGCCTATGGCTGGTGACTGACTGTTCTCTCCTTTGCAGTAAGTGATGACCTCATCAAGGACTGTCTCAGCATACTGTACAACACGTGTCTGTGTGTAAGTACAACCGCTGCAAAAGTCTTCTGCTGGTCTCTTTTTACAGGTGCCACTTGTTAAGACAATATACAGACTCTTAAGTGTAATTTAAACTTACTCTGAAGCTTTATGTGAAAATTCCTTCAGTTAAATACAGGACTGCCCTACATTTTGGTGTGTTACACAGTTTCTTAGTCAAGTTTAAATCCTCTGGTTTGGATCTTTCTGTCTCTCTGTTTCAGTAGGAAAGCCATGCCAGCCTTTGTTGAGTTCCATCTTAGAATTTGAATCTGGAAATAGATCCCTGTTAACCCCAGCTGCAGCTAGTCTTGTTCAGAACTGGTGCTGACCAAGTGTTTTAAGTTTGATCCTGCAACTCCTTCGTGCTCTGGGTATCAGTTTAGTTCAGCTCTGTGGATGGCAGAGCAGTGCTGAGGAAGGTGCTGGGTTAAAGGCCTGTGGAAATACTTTGTCATTAAAATTCTGAAGCTGAAAGCACAGGCCTCCAATTATGCATGCAGGGAACATCCTCAGGATTGTTTACTTCATCACACACTTCATAACCCAGGGAACATTGTTTAACAAAAATTTAAAAAAAAGAGAGGCGGTTGGTGGCTTTAAGCTCTTGTGAAGACATCAGCCTGATCTCCAGAGTGTGAGTCTTACACAATCGTATCTCACTGCTGAGGATCTGCACACATGGGAGGGGGAAGAGAAGGGATGCTTTTTTCTTGGCTTAGATGATTTATTTTTTTAACTACAGGTAATGCTACTACTCCAAACTGTGAAAGAAGCAAGTTTGCAATTTTTAGAGTAGCTACTGTTTTAATTCACTTTGGTATTGCTGCTGTCTCTTGAATGAGAAGTGTGCAGGATCACAGAAATGGTGTGTGAGCAATATTAATGTGTAGATATTGAGGAACTATCTAAGCCAGTGTAGATCTGTGAGCAGTGGTGATATGCCAGTCACATAAAGCAGACAGCTTTGCAGGCACTGAGGATGCAGTTTTAGGTTCCAGGAAAGCCTGGCTGTGCTCTCAGCAGAGCTCAGAGCATGAAAGTTGTCTGTAATGGTTAGAGCATGAAAGCCAGTCTTAAATTCAGTGCTGAACTCAAGTTCAGACCTCAGTGTGACTTGGGTTCATCACCAGGTTCATTTAGGCCAGTGCTGCATTTGGGTGGCTCGAACTGAGAGCAGTGCTGAGGATTGAGGAGTGGCTGCATTTGCATATCATGGCATGGAGCTGGTGACAATTTGTATGGGGAAGCAGAGACAAGCCTGTCTGGAGTGTTGCCAGGCAGGCAGGCAGTGTTTAGTTTGGATTCAGGCAAATAAACAGCTCTGAGGTGAAGCCTCTCATCACGGAGCCTGTCGGTTTTGCAGGCTCGTGTTACCTTCAGACAAGGACTGGGGTTAGTTTTGGTGGCCATAAACCCACCTTTTCCTGGTGTCAGGAGTAGCTGGGTCAGTAACACACCATCTGCAGGGCTGTGTCCTGCATGTGCTGTGACTTGTGGCTTCTGAGGGTGGGCTCTGACCGGGTCTGTGCTGGTTTGCAGACGGAAGGAGTCACGAGGCGACTGGCAGAAAGAAACGACTTTGTGTTGTTCCTGTTTACATTGATGACAAACAAAAAGACATTCCTACAAACTGCAACGCTCATTGAAGATATCCTGGGAGTTAAAAAGGTTAGTTACTGGTTTCTTTGATTTATTTGTATGGCTTTTCAGGCCAGTAGAGGAAAGAGCTGTTGCTTTGAAGAGTTGCTGAGGATAGTCCTCTTAAGCTGCCAGTCCCAGTTGTAGTTTATTTGAAACCTGACTGTTCACAGTGATCATTAACTTCAATCACATCTATAGAGAAGCCACACTGTTCATGTGGAGTCATCCTTGCAATGCTTTTCCATAGCTCAGAGGATGATGGGAGGTGAGCACCCACCATCTGAGTACCTCACTGACATCAAAGTACAGCCAATGTTTCAAATAAAGGAAATGAACCTCATATAAGTTAATTTTTCATCCTTGCCTTCTGATTACACTTCACACATTATACTTGTCCTCATGACATCTGGAAGGGCCTCCCATCCTTCTCTCTTACCTTGGGGTTTGTCACCTCTCAAACAAGTTGTAGGCTGGGGAAACAGGACACTTCAGTCTTCTGCACAGACTGGGGTTGTTTTTTTAATTATTTACCATCATCATTACAGCTGAGTTCTCTGATGTGATGGACATAAAATATTAAAGGTGTAACCCTGGGAAAATCCTGAATGAACAATGTCTATGTACATTTTGTGGAGAAAGTCAGGAGTCTGTAACTTGATACTTTTTTACTTAGGTTGAGGTAGATGTAATTCCTGAAATAAGTAGAAAACAAGCTTAGTTTATCTGAACAAAAACGGTGTTTTTCTGACAAACATTTTCAGCCTCTTTTTATTAAAAAGGTCTTTTAATGAAAAAACTGAAAAGTAATCTGAAAGGTGATTCTTATCTGTGAGTTTCAAAGAAAATACAGAAGTGGAAAACAAAATTGAAACTTTTAATACCCAAACATAATTTATGTATTAAATTGGTTTGTGGGATTTTTAGTCAAAAAAGGCCCCCAAATTTTATGCAAATATCCAGTCTTTAAAGTATGGATATCTGTACAGCAGTTGTAAATCCCAACTGCTTTCACACTCTTCACTTGCTTCTCCTTTCCTAACATCAGAATAACCCACAGAGCTCCCCAGGGAGGATCTTGTGTCTGTGTTCACTTATTGAACGTCACATGTGACTCAGTTGGTGTTGCCTTCTCCAGGAAATGATCCAGCTGGATGATATTCCCAACCTGGCCAGCCTAGTGTCCAGCTTTGACCAGCAGCAGCTGGCAAACTTCTGCAGGATCCTGGCTGTCACCATTTCTGAGCTCGACACGGGCAGTGATGACAAGCACACACTTCTTGCCAAAAATGCCCAGCAGAAAAAAAACCTGGGTCCCTCTCGAGCTGAGATTAATCAAGGTAATTGTTACACTGTGAACAAATCACACTAATCTCCATAGTAATCTCATTTTTCCCCTTTTCAATGTCACTTATGTTTCTGGAGGATACTGAAAGTGTTGTGTCTTGCAGAGCATTTTTCTTTATTTTCTTTATCCCTCAGGCAGTTTCCTGGAAACAGTCTTTCCTGTTAATGAACTTTACTTTGTAGGTTTTGGGTTGATATGGTCTTGCTAATTAGGTGGGTTAATTTCTGTCATTTCAGCACTCTCTGATGAACTGAGTGGCTTAAAATAATTGGATTTGCTTTCTATGGCTCAGTCATGTCCATGGCAACTCTTGGTAATTCTGTGTCCTCCTTAAAAAACTGATTTCTGAACTAAAACTGTGTGCAGCGTGGTTGCTGTTGGAGCAGTTCCTCTCTGGTTTTATCTGATGTTGTGTTGAGCAGAATGTCTCTTTGTCAACAAGGAAATTGTGTTTAATGTTAGTTATGTTGCCCACTGATACCAAAGCAGCCTTGGAAATCTGTGGGTCTCATCTCAGCTTTAACTTAGGGCACAGTGTAAGTTTCCTTATTTTGCTGAGTACTTCTCAAGTGCAAAAGCCTTGCCTAGAAGGATGAGTAGGAATTGGAAAAGTTAAATTGAAGTACCCTCAAATGTAGAACCTGCTGTTTTCAGTTCTTACTGTGCTGAAAAGCATTTGAGCTTCTGAAGCAGATGTGAGAACTGCATCCAGTGGGAGGTGAGTAGCATAATACAGCAGCTGAGAAACTTTAAAGGGAGGGGTGTATTTTCTACCCTGGGATGGCCAGAATTCTCTTGTGAAGAGCAGTGGACAAGTATGGGTAGGTGTGGGTACTAAGTTTAATTTAAATCAGTTGAACTTAATAAGCTTGGATCCCCCAGAGCTGAACTTAGCCAAGCAAATGTTTAATTAATCTGAGATTATAAAATGTATTCTACTTTAAAAATTCTATCAGGGAATTTATCCTTTCAGAGATTAAACTCTTTCTTATAATGTTAATGGCCAAATTCTTTGTCTTTTTCCACTTGCATCTGCAAGTGTGTAGTGAAGTGAAGCCTTAGCTATGTACCTTTAATAAACAGGTCCTGTAATTAAGTTATTCTGTGAAAACTTGAGGGCAAAATGCAGCTCTCCAGGCATTTTGCAAAGCAGTGTCTTCTGTCCTTGCACTGCTCCTTCGAAGGGTGCAGTTTCCCCATTAAAAGCCTCAAACCTGGGGCTGCTCTGGTGTATTCCCCATTTGTTTTGCTCCTTGATGGTCTAATTCAGGAAACCATTACTTAAAAAGCTGAGGGCTTTCCTCCCAGCTATTCCAGTGAACCAGTTCAGTTTGCTACGAGACAAACACCACAGGAGGGAAAACGAAGGAGGAGCATCACACAGAGGAAAGGGGGTGTGGAGCTGCCCATTCCAAGGGCTGCTGCCTTATTTCTGCCAGCTTAATTTTCAGCCAGATCAGTTCCTCGATATTGAGTCACTGTGGACTGGAAAACAGCACTGAATTATTCCTGGAATATGAAACTCTCTTCCAGTCCTTAATAGGAGGCTGCACTGACTTCTTCCATCTTTGGATCTTTTTGATCAGATCTTTTTAACCATACTCTTCTGTATCCCTGATGTAGATGTTTTGGTACCTTGTGGCGTGGAGGATTTGATGACTGCTGTGTCGATCTTAAATAGGAATAAAGTTGTTTTTCTTTTTTTTTTTCAGCTACACTTCTGAATATTCCAGGCTTCATAGAGCGATTGTGCAAACTGGCAACACGGAAAGTGTCTGAAACCACAGGTACTTCCAGCTTCCTGCAGGAGCTGGAGGAGTGGTACACCTGGCTGGACAATGCACTGGTTCTGGATGCACTGATGAGAGTGGCAAATGAAGAGGCAGAGCAAAGCAGTACAGGTACCTGGCTTGCATTCCTGCAGCTGATGTATATCCTAACCTTCTTCAGGGTTTGCCATGTGTTGCTTCTCCTTTCAACCAGAAATATCAGCAGTTAGGTCTTATTCCCAGTTTGTTCTCATGTAGCAGTGATTTTTTTTTTCCTGATTAAAGTTAGCAGAATAGGTAGGAAATGTCCTTGAGCAGTCTGTGCCCTTTGCATGCCTAGATAACCCTGTAATGCTGTACATCCTCAGCACTAATCTCCCTGCAGAGGCAAAACAACCCTTCTGAGGTGACTTCACCAGCATTTTCCTCTAAAACTTTGGCTGATGGCTTTGGGTCCAAATGCTTCATACCAAGTAAGTGGCCCCTTCTTTAAAAAGGCAATCTAGTTTCAGCAAAATTGAGTAAGTAATTGAGGAAAAATAATTATTCCAGTTAATAGAACCGTAGGAAAATGCTTTGAAGCACATGTGTGGTTTGTTTGGTATTACAAAAATGCAGGGTATGTCTTGTAAAACTCAAAAGTACTTAGTACTCCTGTTTCTGCCCTTAGCAGGGTAATTCTGCATAGGGTTATGAAAATTATTTAACTGCGGCCCAAGAATACCGGTCCTGAGGTATGAAATGAAAGTATATTAATAGTAAATGCTTCTGATCTCTTACCCCTGCTTTCATTACCTTTTCTGCCATGTCCTGGTGCAGCAGTCTATTAATTCATTTAGGTGACCCTACTTATTTTAGGTCATTGAGCTTATGACGGACAAACAATTATTAAAAACTTATCTCTAAATTTCCAGCTATATTTTTTTTTGTCTTCTGTGATTTAAATTGGTTATTTGCTGTACATCGCTATTTTTAGCTGAGAGGAAGATTCAAGCAGACGGGCTGGTCCTACACCTGCAGTGTTGGGTGTAAAAGTAATAACTGTAACAAATCCTTGCTGTTGAAGCTGCCTCAGGCTCACATTTTTGCCATCTTGTTCAGAGTCTTCAGATGAGAGTGGGTTGGCCAACAGCTCAACACGGACACAGCTCCCACAGTCCATGAAGATCATGCACGAGATCATGTACAAGCTGGAGGTGTTGTACGTTCTCTGTGTGCTGCTCATGGGAAGGCAGAGGAATCAGGTGAGCCCTGGGACATGGTCACACAGGCAGCTGATGTCCCTTTAGACCTGAGTGCTCATTAGTCAGGTCATGGGCACAGAAACACGAAGGGCAGAGCTGGAGGCACAAAGCTGGGCAGAGCCCATCGTGGCAGCCGTGCCCAGACACACAGGAAGGGTTCCACTGGGAAACAGGGCTGGGCACAAGGGTTGGGGGTCCAGTCCCCACAGAGCTGCTGCTCTGGTGCAGGATGGATGCAGGAGGGTGTCTCCTGCATGAGGATCCTGTCCCTCTGTGTGAGGAAGTGTGTGGGTGTACCTGGATGCTGCAGGAGCTGCAGCCAGGCCTTCTTACCCTCCCGGTGACCTGTTTGGATGGAGCCCCTTGGTACCTTCCCCCTCCTTGGCTGCTTTCACTTTTGGAAACTCTCTGGGGTGGTGTGAGTGGGTGATTTTTGCAGCAGATTCTCATGTCTTGGCTGAGTGTGAGCAAATTTTAAACTCTTGAGCTGAGAGAATGCACTTCAGTGCTGTCTGCACTGGTCACTGCCTGGTAACCCCACTCATCTGTTCCTTTTGCCTTTCTTCCTTTTGAAATAAAAAAAAAAATTATTCCCTGCCTCACACAGGCTTATGGAGAAGCAGTCCCTGCAGCCTGGCTGTGGTTTGATTTAAATGGGTCACAAGCACGTTGTGCAGGGAAAAGAAAAGCAGTCCTTGGTGCAGTTTTGACAGGTTTCCAACTTTGTCAGTCTGCTCAGCTCAGCAGAGCAGCTCGGGACAGCAGGGACATTCACATGCCCTGGAGACTGGGAGGCCAAATTGGTGTGAATGGAAGGGACTGGGTGGGCCAAATTGGTGTGAGTTGTTGAAGGGCTGTTGTATTGGGCAAGAGTGGCTGTGTTGGGGGGCATTTGCTTGAGCACATTTATCTTGAGTATTTTGGCCTTTGCTGGTGACCTCCCACTGCATCAAAAGTCACAAACACTTGCCAGTCTCTTAAATCTCTTGATCTGAATTTAAAATAGAAGTGCAGTTGTAGTGCAGTCCCAAACAGAACTAACCTGTTCACTCTGAACCTGCAAAAGTGGTGGTGGACTCTCCATCCCTGGGAGTGTCCAAGGCCAGCTTGGATGGGACTTAGAGCAACCTGGTCTAGTGGGAGGTGTCCCTGCCCTTCAAGGTCCCTTCCAACCCAAACCATTCAAGGATTCTAAGTGGATACTTGGCATTAAAAATAAATAGATTCTCTATAAGAGGGGACTAGCAATTGTTGCAGAAACCACAATCACTACCATAAGCAACTGTTGTCATTCCTTTTAGAAATACTGTTTCCGTTGGGCATAAAATAAAATTTAAACAAAGCCCAGACGTAACTGGAACTACCAGAACGTGGATCCGTTAGGAGGACTTTTTTTTCCATTGTATCAAGCCAGATAATTCATTGCTGCCTGATTTCACCACAGGAATGCAGTTTTGTAGATACTGCAGAAACAGCTTGCAGCTTGCACTCATCCTGCTGCCACTGCTTCAGGGAGCTGGATTCCTTCCCTCCCTGGGTCAGCTCCAGTGTGTTCCTGTCAGATATGACAAGGCAGAAAATATGCTGCTGAAACAGCCAGCTTTGAAGCTGAATTTATTTTTTAATTTCCTGAGAAAACAACTCTTTATCCTTCATCTGCTCTCTCTGCCCCCATGCAGATGGGAAAACTAAGGATAAAGCTGGCATGCAGTTCACCTCCTCCCCAGGACTGATACAGGGGGACTGGAATTGAACTCTTGAAAGATTTGAGTTACTTCATTCCCAAGTACTTCTTGTGCAATCCTTTGCCTTTGAAACGCATAATGTATCCTTCATTCCTTCATCTGCATAAAACTTGTGTGGCAGATGTGAATCCGATTTTCCCTTCCTGAGCCAGGCAGATGAAAACTGGAGCTGAGCTGTTCTCCATGGAAAGCTCCAGTGTGAGGGACAGCAGTGTCTGCAGTAGCACACTCCCTGGCAAGCCTTGCAGCTGCTTGGTGGTGTCCCTTTTCTGTGAGGGAATAAAAGCACAGGATCTGTGATTCCAGTCTGAGCAGCCAAAGGACTTACTGGTTTTAGGTTGGATTCATTTTGCATGGAATTTCTAAAGGGCGTCACAAACCTGCTTCAGTCCACCATGACAAGCAACAAAATGGTCTGGCATTTGCTTGAAGCATTGTGCAGCTTCCCAAACTCAACCAGTTTACTCTAAATCCTTGGTGTGAACTTGATTGCCGGCTAATTTGCATAAATTGATAACTGTGGTAGCAGTGACTTGGCTCTGCCTGCTGCCACCTCAGGGGTGAGCTCACCCTCGGGGATAAGTGGTGTTTCTCTCAGATCTGTGCCTTTGCTTCCTTCTCATTATGGTCACACCCTAAATTACTCTCCTTTTATGTATTTCTGGGCTGTCCTGCATGTCTGTGTTGGGGTGAAAAGCCATCAGGTGATTTGCTTGCTCCTGTTGTAAGGAGCCACAATGCACACAGCAGAAACTCGTGTTTTAGTGGTGAGAAAGCACCAGGCCAATTCATGTGAAGGTGGGCAGCAGCAGGAAAAAATCCAAGGAGTTTGAAGGATAAATACAGAGCAGGGATTGCCTTGGCATCCCCAGGTAGTTGTAATGAGTTTGAGGTCTGGGAGAGAGTGTGATACAAAGGCAGTGACTGTCATGCAGCTCCTGTAAGGTGAGAGCTTTAGAGCTGAGCAAACTAAAAGTGAACGAGACACATTTGAAATTAGGGATGAGTCATTTAGAGGGAGCAGACTCAGGAATTAAAACTAGGAACATGGAGAGCTTTTCCTGTGGTGAGGGCTGAGGCAGCTGCAGGCAGCTCACCCACTTGGCTTCCTCCTGTTGTGCCTGTGCCACGCTGGCCTTGGAGGGACAGGGAGAATACAGGGAGCTCTTTGTTTGGAGAGATTCCTCAGAGCTGGTTTTGTTGGAGGCTTGTGTCCAATAGCATTTTAAAATACTGGAGCACTAGAGGACTCCAAGCTTTGCAATCTCTCAGGTAGGATGGGTGAGGTGGGAAGGAGCTGGATGCTTCCTCAGGTGTGATACTTGGGATGTCCAGCAGCAGGAATGTGATTTCCATGGAGACGGGGCAGCTGGTGGCTACAGCCAGGAGGAATGCAGAAAGGCCATCAGCTATGATGCAAGTAAGACTGAGAAAATGAAAACCTGTAAAACAGCATCAGGTTTAACTCTTTTGGATTCATTCAGATATTTGAGTAGATAGAACAAATTTGAGTGACCTGCTGGAAATGCTGCTGGTTATAATGCTGCATCCTGGGGACAACCTGGGTTATTGTTCAGTGATTTTGTTTGTTGATTTTAAGGAATAGGTCCATTACTACTTTGGGCACTTAATTTTTGCAGCATGTTGGGCTTCCCAGTCATGTGGTTTTCATTTGCAACCACATCTCAAGGAATACTGCTTATCCTAGGCCTACAGTTGATGAGAGTCCCACTTTGTATTTCCCTTATTCCTCATCTTCCAAATTGCTTACATCAAAAGTCTCACAGCTTGGACTGAAGGTGTTTTAACAGCTGCTCACACCAACATTAGGTGCTTTTTTTACATGAGTAACTCTGTTTCAAACACGTCAGGATGTGCTGTGACCCAGCTTGGCAGGCAGACTGATAAATAAACCCAAGTATTTTAGCATTTTCTTCTCTCCTGATCATTCTCTAAAGAATTCAACTTCTCCTTAACCTGAAGGAGCAGTGCAATGTGGTTGTGTTACTGCTGGATCCAGCTTTGCTCAGAGCTCCTGCCCAGGTCAGTTGAGCAACACCCATGTTGATAGTTTGTGTTGTCTTCAGAGGCCTTCCTGAGCTTCAGCTGTGTGAGTGGAAAGGGAAAGACAAGGACACTCCATGGGTGACTTGCAGCAGAACATGGACAGCTCAGCTGTGTAATACATCATTGTTAGGCACAGATGCATTTTCAGTGTGCTGTAAGTGATCTCCCCCTGCCCAAAGCTGCTTCCAGAGGAACACTGGTTAACAAGCACTGGCAAACAGCTCCCAAAATGTCTGTTCTCTCTGCCTGTCCACCAAATGGAAGGTACTGTAACAATACACCATGGTGAGTGTGAGTGTTAACTCACACTCTTGCTGTTTGATACAAGAATTCTCCTTCTGTTGGTAGAGAATGACAGAATTGTGCCCATCTGTTTCCAGACCACGTTACATCTGTGTTTGAGGCTGCAGCAAATGACTTTGTACCTCTCTTTTTTCCCAGGTTCATAAAATGATTGCAGAGTTCAGGCTCATTCCTGGCCTCAATAACTTGTTTGACAAACTGATCTGGAGAAAGCATTCAGCATCAGCCCTGGTTCTGCATGGACACAACCAAAATTGTGATTGCAGCCCGGTGAGTAACTCCTGAAATTCTGTGTTGGGTGGTTATCCTGTCATACAATCCTCAGGAGTTGTGCTGAGGAACTGGGTGCTTGTATAATCCACAACTTGAGATGTGGCAGCATTCGGTTTCTTGGCAATTATTGTTTTCACTGAAGTCTTTGGCTTGTGCCATCAATTTAGCAGGGACAATTTAGCCTCTCCTCTCTCCTAGTTTGGGAACTGGGAAAGGGGGTAAATTGGTGGACCCTGGAAGCCAGAGGCAGAAGATAACCAAAACTTAAAGGAAATGATAACTAGGAGGGGCACAGAATAAATTGGGGCACAGTCAGGTTTAGGGGGGTTGAGTTTTTTATTGGATTCTTTTACTTTTTTTTTTTCCCTCCAGTTGTAGATGTTCTGAATTGATCAATACAGTGATGAGCTTTTCTGCCTTAGCAGTGAGAAGAAATTAGTAATTTTATAGGCTTGGAGCAGTCTCCACTTCAATTCTATTTTGGGAAGCCTGCAAAGTGCAGCCTTCCCCTTTATGCAAGTCACTTGCTCTGCTGACCAGAGGGCTTTGATTTGGAAAGGTTTTTTTATTCAGCTTGATAACTAATGATATCCAGAAACCCTAAAGCATTTATTTTTTTTTTTACTTTTCTTGTCTCTTTTTAGGACATTACTTTAAAGATACAATTCTTGAGGCTTCTTCAGAGCTTCAGTGATCACCATGAGTGAGTATGAGAAGCTGTGGTGGGTTATGGCTCAGTGGTGTTTGCCTGGTTGCAATTCCAGGTGTCCTGAGCACAGGGCAGGCTCCATGTGAAGGGAATGTTGTCCTGTCCTTAATTCAGATTTCAGGTGCTTTTCGGCTCCTGCTGTGAGCAGCCTAAGGCTCTGCTCTCCAGTGGGCATGTCTTAATGTGCCTGTTGATACTTGAAACCAGCCCATTTTGCTTCATGTTGAAATGTGCTGGGACATGTCTGTGATGAGTTAACACTTTCTGGCTGAGGAAATAAGGAGGCAGCTTTCATGATGTTGTTTATCTGCCTTCTCCCCAAGTGCTGGTAGTGAGCCAGTGGGAATAGGGAGAAAGCTTCTGTCTGCCTTCCAAAGGCATCCTTAGGAAACTTGAGGCTTCTGGAGTATTTTGAGGGGTTTGCTTGGGGTTTTTTTAATGCTGTGCTGCTGGTACAGATGTAATTCTTGCTCTATTCTGACTCATGGAATTACATCTTTCATTCCATCAGTGTCCCGTTGCTCTAATTCAGTCCTGTGAGATGGTGTCCACTGCTTACAAACCTCTGTGTTTGAGGCATGTTGTACTTGAGGTGCTGGTCATATCCACAACCAGGATGATATTTTTGTGCAGGTTTTATCTAATACTGTTGGATATATTGGAAGGATCAGCCTTTTTGATTGTGGAGTTTTAGCTTTGAGAATGGGAAGCTGCTGGACAGACATAAGGGGAAGGCTGACCTATTGTAAATCCTCCAGGCAAGACATTGTTTGCCCAGGAATCACTCCAGGTTTTCCAATAAAATCTCTTTAGATGATATTCCTACTTAAGTGGCTGCTAGAAAGATCTCAGGCTTGTTTAAACAGAAAAGAGCTCCCAGCTGTAACATTAGAGCAGGTGGAATGTGTGGAATCTGGTTAAGGGTTTTAAACAAATGAACTTTCTATGAAATCACAGATTAGCTGAGGACAAGATGAGAGCAAGTACTTGTACACTAATATTAATTTCAGTAAAATTGTGTCTAAACCAGACTTGCAGAACTGTTTGTTGCAGGGAGAGAAGGGCTGTGTTCTCCTTGCAGAAACCTGTTAATCCACATCAAAGGAAGCTTTACATGAGAACCTCAGTGGGCACTAATCTGGCTGATGGTGTTTGAAACAAGGAGACACTCAGTCCCCTTGGGTCTAATAATTTTTCTTCCATGTAGTTGCTGGTTTGATGAGTAGTTTCTTTTTGCTCACTCATCACTGCATCCTGTGCTCCCTGAGGTTTCCTGAAAATAAATCTGTGCAGTCTGATTCTGAGCACTTTGAAGTAGGAAGATGCTGGCATTGGGCAGGGAGTGTGGCAAAGGGAGCCCCTGGACTACATTTCTACTCTTGTCAGACTTGTTCTGCATTTAATTTACTTTACAGATGAAATAATTCATTTTCGTTATGCAAAATTCAGTATTTGATAAAGAATTTCCTGCAAATTCCTGGGGTTTATATCCATTACTGTTCTGATCTTTACATTTCGTGATGTTTTTAAATATTGCCAGAGTGAAGTTTGCTGAGAGCAATAAAATACAAGGATGATTGAGTACTTTTTTGCAGCTTCTGCTTTCTGAGACTGATTACTGATAAAGAGCAGTATGATAAAGCAGAGAAAAACTGGGGGAAGGTGTGAAAAAGTTTGCTATTTAAGTCTTCTGAAATTCAGCAGAATGTTGTTGAGATTTTAAAAAACGTGAAGAAAATAATTACAAACCATAAGATTTTGAACAAGTCAGCAGAGAACCATCATCTTAAAGCTGGTCAGTGCTAAAACTGGAATTTGGTGAATTTTGGAGGAGGTTCAGCAAACAGCAGCTGTCTGGCCTGGGGGAGGGAGCAGGGTGGGAATGCTGTGAAGAGCAGCCAGGTGAGAGAGGATTACCCAGCCCTGCAGCCCTGTGGCTTTACTTCTCATGGAATTGCATGTTTGCCTCTGGAATTCATCCTGGTTTTCTCCCCCGCTGTCTTGCTTTAGGAACAAGTATCTCCTCCTAAACAGCCAAGAACTGAATGAGCTGAGTGCAATCTCCCACAAAGCCAACATCCCTGAGGTTGATGCAGTTGTCAACACTGACAGGTGAGAGGGGATAGAGGGCTTTGGGCAGCAATTTAGGAGTTTTTGAAGCATCTCTGTTGGAGGTTTGGTGTCACCTGTTCTGTTTGAGGTCCATCTGTCTACCACAGTTTAATTTCAGTGATGCATTTCAGCAGGAAGTGTCCAGGTTTGTGTGATATTGATGGTTATTAGCAAATCTAAAGTGTGCTCATGCTCAGAGTAAGGTGTTTTAAAAACAAAAGCAACCTTAAGGAAAGCCCAAAATGGGAGGTGGTTGAGTTTATGGCCCAGATTTTATTATGTTATTCTAGACTGTTTGTCTGGCCTTGTACAGCAGGCATTGCAGACAGAACTGGAAAGTAAACCCTGATCCCTCAAATCCATTAATTGCTCCTGCTAATAAATCTTAGGTTTGAGATTCAGGAGCAGTCTGTGCACACATAATGTCCATTTCCAGGCTGTTTGAACAGATCCAGGTGTCTGCTCAGAGTATTTTAAGAGCACCTAATAAACAGAATAAGCTAAATTAGATTAACACGTTAAACCACTTACAGAATCTCTGGTGTTACATTGGAGTATCTGTTAGATTGACTGTTTTGATTCAATAAGCTCTTTAACAGACAGTTCTGGTGTACAAACCTCACCAGGTGGAACACAGTTTGCAGAATTGAGTTGTCAGAATATTCCCAGAGTTTCAGCAGGGGCTTGGGCTGCACAGAGCAGATTTACCTCGCTCCGAAAGGGAATCCTCTAAGAGGATTTCCAGATTATATTTATTATCATAATACTGTGTCTAATTGGGAAGAACTTGAGGGTTTTTACAGCTTTAGCATTTAGTTTCCATGTTGCTTTTCTTGAAATGTGAGGTCAAGGCATTGCTTCTGCACAAGGTGGAATCTCCACTGAAGATGTTTAATACAATTAGTATTGCAGTTGTACAGCCTCTATACTTTTACTACACCATACAGAACAAGGTTATCTTGTGTAGCATCCAGGTTTCCATACTCTGCTCTGCCTCCTAAGTGGAATTTAGAGCTTCCTCGTTGAGCAAGGTGTGTGTTTTTCATTCCTAAGATCAAATGTGGTATTTTTTTTCCTAATATTTTCATTTCTGCAAGCTGTGAATTGCTATTTCTGAAAAATATTAACAATTTGAGAGAAAATGAATAATTTTTCTTTAGGATTTATTTGGAAGTTGTGTTGCAGACATTTACCAAAGGCAGTGAGGAGAACCCTTCTGGTAGAACTGGCACAGTAGTTGTACCATATACTTAATACTGAGATTTTGATCACCAGAAGCTCTGGAGCAGAGGCTGGATTCAGTATTTTGTAAGGTACAGCATTTGCCAGCCCTTCCACTCATGTTGTCATTCCTTCACCTGCTCCAGGAGTCTTGTCTGTGATGGGAAGAGAGGTTTGTTGACCAGACTGCTTCAGGTCATGAAGAAGGAACCGGCTGAGTCCTCCTTCAGGTGGGTTCACTCTGCACTCTGATGTGCTGTTTGAGATCCCTGGGATGTAGCTTTGGTTTCATGCAGCTTATTTCAGCTGGGAATGCTTGAGAATCAAAAGCCTGGCTTTGCTGTGTGTGGTGGCATTGCAGGTGAGGGAGAACACCAGAGCTTGCCCTGCACTCCTACCAGTGTGGCCAGGGACAGGTCTCACTCCACTGTCATGAGACAGATCAGGAAACTGGGTTGAAATTACAGATGTCATAAAGTACTCCCCTTGCTCCAAAATTCACACCTCATTTCTTCTACTTCTCAGGTTTTGGCAGGCAAGGGCGGTTGAAAGTTTCCTTCGAGGCACCACTTCCTATGCAGACCAGATGTTCCTGCTCAAGAGAGGACTCCTGGAGGTAAGGAACTCTATGTCAAGCATCCTCCATAGTGATCAACAGGGATTTATCTGCAGTGAATTCATAAGTGAGTTAAAATATTAAACATTCACTGGGAATACTTTTGGAAAGCACCTGTGAATTGTACTTGTGGTGGCCAGTTGTATAACCTGCATCAATGGGAAGTTATTTTAACAGGAGACTCATCTGGATTGTTGTCTTTAGTTCAGTCATCCAAGAACTGAACCTGCAGATGAGTGCTCTAAATAGTGGTTAAACCAGATCTGTGTTGTGCTGCTGGCTTGGCCTGAGCTGTGGCAGTAACATGTTTTCCTCCTCTGCCAGCATATTCTGTACTGCATCGTTGACAGTGAGTGCAAATCACG
The DNA here is from genome assembly GCF_003984885.1 of Neopelma chrysocephalum. Classification (NCBI taxonomy): domain Eukaryota; kingdom Metazoa; phylum Chordata; class Aves; order Passeriformes; family Pipridae; genus Neopelma; species Neopelma chrysocephalum. The sequence continues at coordinate 3,840,958 of NW_020897756.1, read as the reverse complement.
GGATGTGCTCCAGAGTTACTTTGACCTTCTGGGAGAACTGATGAAATTCAATATTGATGCATTCAAGAGGTTCAACAAGTACATCAACACAGATGAGAAGGTAAATATTTGTAAAAGCTGTCCCCCCGAGGGTCAAATTACAAACTTGTATAGCCAGAGGTAGCACTAAAACTCAGATTCATTTGGTTTTGGTGTGATTGATGAGCTTGGGGCACAATAAACATTTAGGGGTGAGCTGCCAAAGTCTCTCCACAGGCAGATGAGTTGCTGCAGACAGTTCTCAGCAGTGCTCCTGCTGTCCTGAGTCAGCAAGTGCTGAGCTGTTCAGAAAACGCTGCCCTGTTACATGATCAGGCAGGTCTAAGGTCAGGGCTCAAGGATGGCAGAGCATTTCCTGGGAAGCCGCTGAATTTTGAGTTAAGCTGATAGTTCTGGACATTGAGACAGCTCCAAAAAGTCTTTTACTGGAGCTTGCAGCTCTTATGGACGTGGATTCAAATATTAATATTTGATGCTGCAAAGAGATGTCATATCTTTGATGTTATTTGAACTTACAGCCATTTTAAGAAGTCGTGGCTGATGTAATTACCTATAAAACTGAGTTGCACATGTAAATCAAGGATGGGCAGCTCTGTGCAAAGTGGTTTCATGCTCTTGTGCACTTTGTACATATAACATTAGCTGTTGGGTAGGTTCTGAATGGCCTCATACTCTTGCTTTTGTTACTGTAATTTTTCCCTCATTGCTCTTAGGTCTGGCAGACCTTGGAGAATGGGAAGTATAAATGTATTTAAAAGAAAGTTATATTTAATTTGGGTTTTTTGTCTAGTAAATGAACTCCCACATTCTACAGAATGTCTTTAGACTTCATATGTGCTTCCTATTTATTGATCTATAACTGGGTTTAGTTCTCATTCTGTGTGACTCCCTCATTGTATTTATTCCTCCCTAGGACTGCCTGTGTAAAGTAAGTGTAGGAAAACATGGAGCTGGAGGAATTAGAGGCCAGCAACCAATGCTGTCCAGTCTCCCTCTTTCAAAACAAAGAGTGTATGAAATCTTGCTCTCGTTGGAGTAGGACTTCACAAAATATTTTAGGGTTGCCAGGACTCTGGCATTTTTCTGTTCCACAGTGATTTTAAGGCACTTGCTATAGGGATCCTTTGGTCAGCCAGTGTTGGGCTGGATGAGGCAGATATATTTTGTTAGAGATAACAAAAAGGTCATGGCCCTGAGTGTTAATATATTTAATTATTTTAATTTGACACTAAAAAGGGTTTCTCTTCAGTTCCAGATATTTTTAAACCAGATCAACAGTTCCTTGGTTGACTCAAACATGCTGGTTCGCTGCATCACGCTGTCCCTGGACCGGTTTGAGAACCAGTCTGATGCTAAAGGTGAACAGGGAGGAGTGGGGTGGGCTCTGTTTGGTGGTGATAACGTTGGGAATACCTGAAGTCTGGGCTTCTGAAAATTCGGGGTGCAGACAGAGGGAAATGCCACCCTGAAAGTTTGTTTCTGCAGTCTGAGCACCAGTTCTTGCTGCCCTGGTGCTTGGACCAGCGTGTCTGACCCTGCAGCACCTGCTGACTGTGTTTCTCCTCTCGCTGCAGTGGCAGAGGTCCTGTCCGAGTGCCGCCTCTTGTCCTACATGTCCCAGATGTCCATGAGAATGTCCTTCCTTTTCCGTCTCATCAATATTATCCATGTACAGACACTCACACAGGTAAAGAGCTGACAGTAACTTTAGTTACCTTGCTGGTACTGGAGTGATGAGCAGAGCTGGGAGCAGGGAGGAGCCTCTTGTGGAGATCCACGACCCTTCCTCCTTGCTGTGTGCAGGAGAACCTCCCGTGCCTGCTTTCCACAAGCATATTTTGTAAGGATGTGTTTACAACCAACATCTTGATATTTTTTTGTTTGCTGTGTCATTTTTACACTCAGGAAAACGTCAGTTGTTTGAACACAAGTTTAGTTATCCTAATGCTGGCCCGAAGGAAAGAAAAGCTCCCCTTTTACCTGCGCACCTTGCAACAGATGGAATACACGGAAAAGTACCCTGGATTCATCCTGAACAACTTCCACAGCCTCCTGCGATTCTGGCAGCAGCATTACCTCAACAAGGATAAAGACAGCACCTGCTTAGAAAATGTATGTGACCCTCTGACCACAGCAGGGCTCGACCACAGCAATACCTGCCTGCCAGTCACCACAGGAATGGGAAGTGGGAGGTTGTGAAGGGAAAGAAGGGAGGAAGTTCTGCCCCCAGTGTAACTCCTGCAGTGTTTTTAACACCATCTCACACAGTCAGGCTGCCACAAGGCAGCTGCTGGGTTTCCCTGCAAACAAAACCTGAGCTCTTGGCTCTGGCACACAGAGTTGCTGAGTGGGGTGAGAGACAGGGCTGGCAGGACGGGCAGGGATGTGGAGGCAGGACAAAATCCAGCTCCCAGACTAGTTAGCGCCTTAACCAGGCTGTTCCCTCTTCCTGGAGTGGCAAACAGTGCAGGAAATTCTCTGGTGCAGCTGCTGGAAGACAAGGAGCTGCCCTGTGGAAAGCAGCCTGCAGGCTTCTGCTCCAGAGCTGTTCTGTGTTGGGCACTGGGGTAGAAATGACCTGTGATGAGAAGGCAACTTCCTTGTATGCACTCTGCAAGGTGAAGTGAGGTTGTACAGGTTTCTTCAGTGATTTTTTCAGTGATTGGGTGGCAGCTTTAACAGATTTTTAATGAGTTCAAGGAAAAACCCCTTCAGTTCAGAAAGCTCCTATGGATGAGGTACCTGAGGTGGAGCAGTATTAGGGCTTTGGAAGTAGAGAAAATAAGGAGTTCCCAGACAGGAGGAGTGTGATGGAGGAGGATGATGGATGGGAATAACTAGTCCAGTGTGTAAAGGGTGTGGGTAACACATCATGTGTGTTGGGCTGCCAGGGAATGGTGCAGGAGGGATGTGAGCAGGGAGGGGGTGTTGCCTTTGTGTCTTCCCAGGGCTGGGAGGTATTGCCAGTACCTGCAGCATTGCAGGGACCCAGAGTGTGCTCAGACTGGACAGCAGAGGGGAAGTTTGGGGTGGTGTGGGTGTATTGGCCCAGGCAGAGGTGCTGGCAGTCCCTGTATGGAGGCACACGTGTCCATATCTGTATCTCTATATGTACTGGGTAGTGGGAGGCTGGTGGTGGAGGGTGTGGTTGGTTCATCCAGCCCTTCTGCTCCAGGCCCCAGGGAGGGAGGGCTGGGTGGTGAATCCAGAGCGTTGGTTACACGGTCGGGCTGGGGAGAGCTCGGGATGAGCAGGAAGCAGTTTCCAGTTCCCTCTGCTGAGTGCCTTTGGGATGAGTCTCGTGCTGCATGTTGGTTCTGTGGGCCACTCCAAGCATCCTTTTCTCTCTCCCCACAGAGCTCCTGTATTAGTTTTACCTACTGGAAAGAGACTGTATCTATACTGCTCAGTCCGGACCGGACGTCCCCCTGTGCCATAGTGAGCTACATCGACGAGGCGTACATGGACATTGACAGAGACTTTGTGGAGGAGTAACCCTGGGCTCCAGCTTCCGATGGACAGCGCTTGGAGGGTCCCTTGCAGCCCGTGGATTTTCAGGGATACGCTGCGTAGTGTGTGTGTGTGAGTGTGAGTGTGAGGAGCACTGTCAAACCCCAGCCCCTCCCGGTCCCCAGCTCTGATCTCTGACCGATGAGACTTTGGGCAGCTCTCTGGGCAACACATTCAGGGATGTATCTTCCAGTTGTTCTGGGATAAAAATAACCACCTGCAAAAACCAGCCTCTGTTAATTTTTTCTCTCTCTCTCTCTCCCGGTCCAGTGGGGTTGGTCAGAGATGGTTTTGCTGACAGTGAGGATACTCTGTATGTGCCAGTTGAGTTGTGGCTCTCTCATGGCAAGTCAAAAGCACAGCAATTGCCCTCCAAATGTGAGGTCCAAGGAGCCAGTCTGACCAGGACCCAACACCAGCCACGTGCAGAGCCCCCATGGGGACCCCCTTCAGGTGTAACCCTTCTGCTGGGGTTTGGAATCAGGGGTTTAGGGTTGGGTAGAGCATGAGTGTATGTGTGTGTGTGTGCTTTTAATTCCTGAGAGCCCTAGCTCCAGTCACCTCTTCACCATCTCCTTTTGGATCATTTGGTACTAAATCTGTGCATTAGGAGAGAACCTCTGCTCCTGCTGTCTTTCCTGCAGATCCTTTCCACCTGGAGGCGTTTTACAAAGCTGCAGAGAACAGAGACATTTGAGCAGTGGTGGAATTGCAACAGGGGTTGGCTTTTTCACGGAGCACTAGCATTAAAATGTACTAATTTTTTAAACTTGCGGCTTGTCCCTTCTCTTGGGTAACTAATCTGGTTTTAAAATCCTTTTCAGGACCATTGCTCTTGATGTTAACCTGCTATGCCTGGAAGTCTTATGTCAGTCTCTTGCTTTCAGTCCTTAATATCAACACACACATTAATCTTGAAGTGCAATATTTACTGGAGATGTCCGTATTTCCTGCATCTGTTTTAATCAGAATGTGTTAAATGCTGGGAATAAACACTCCTGTTCCTGAAAGTAACTTTGTAGGATATGTTGGGAAAGGGGGAATTGGGTTTTGGCAGTCTTCATTGCCAAACCTGCACGTGCCCTGCCTGCTCACCAACACTGTGTTATCCAAGACAGTCAGATTCCCAGGAATGAGATACAGCCACTACATTTAAGTCAAAAAAGTGTCTTACAGTTCCAACTAAAAGAAACCAGTTTTGAAACATGCATCTGATTATTTTTTTTTTACATTTTCTAATTTATTTTATGAGAGGACTTGACTTCAGCTCTGTCCAGGCTCCAGAGGGGTGAGGATGTCCCAGAGCCTGCAGCATTTTGTGTCTCATTGTTTCCAGCAGAATGAATCCCACTCTGAGGCTCCCAGTGCTGGGGGTGGAGGAGTGAACAAGGCTGCAGTCCCGAGGGCAGGACCTGTCTCTGAACATCTCCCTTCTCCTCTTGCTTCTCTCACCCCTCGGTGTCCTGCTATGGACGTGCAGGGTGGTCAGAGCTGCTGAGCTTGTGCATAAACCTGGAGCCTTGCAGGAGCTCCTGGGGATCCTGGTGGCCCTCCCTTGGGGCTGCTCCAGTGGGATCACCCTGGGGAGCTCCTCCCTACAGCAGCTGCAACTCTGTTCTTCACCAGGTCACCCCTGCCCTGCCCCTCCCTCCCCTCAGCTAATTTCTTTCTCATCTGTACTTTTTTGTTCTTGGGTATTTGTGTTTTTGGTGTATCTTTGCTTCTTCTTAACTGTAATAGATGTACACTTCAAATAAATGCTTCAAATTAAAAGGCTTTTAAGTTAAGGGATGCCTTTTCCATAGTGTAGTTGATTGGTGCATCCACTGAATGCTGCTCTGACCCTGCCCCCTCTCACCCCCTCTCTGTGTTTTAAGGTCCGTTTGGGGCTGAGCAGCCCCTGGGAGGCTGAGCTGAGCCCACACCACCCCATCTGCTCCCAGGCCTGGGAGCACAGGCATGTTTGGGTCTTCACCTGTTTGAGGTGTCTTGGCTTTGCTTTGGGGCTGAGGCAGGAGGGGCAGAGAAAGGCAGAGGGGAGAAACCCATGGCAGCTCCTCCAAGGACGGAGCTGGGCTCCAGGGAGAGGCTCTGCCCCAGTGCAGAGGGTCACAGATACATCCTGACTGGGGCTACATTCCTGTGGGCTCGTCTGTCTGTGCCAGATGCTTCAAGAATCTCATTTTGAGAGGGACCAGACCCCCTCTGTCCTTCATCCTTGTGTGTTATTTATGGAGAGCAGGGGCAGGTGGTGCTGGGACAGCCCACTGGCTCCACAGAGGTGGCAGCAGGTTGGGAGCTGGGACAGGGAGGAAGTGGGACCCCTGTCACTTAACAAATACCTCGGGAAGTCTGCACTGTCCCCGTGGTTTGCTGAGGTTCGTGCTGCCCTGATTAATGCCAATTTACTAACTGCAAATAAACATATTAAATGGAAACTATTAAAGAAATCTATTTTAAAGAAATGAGCGGAGGTGTCTTTCTTTGCAGTGACTTTGCCAAAGCTGTAACAACCCTCCATGTGCCCTGCAGGGCTGTAGTTGGGGGTTTTATGTTCTCAGGAGTAGTGGGTGAGGTCTGTTCTGCCCCCCTGTCCTGCCTCACCCCTCAGCTCTGGTCCCCTGAAGCTGAGAGACGTGTTTTGGTGGGGAGGGATGAGGATAGGGCTCTTTTCCCAAAACCCATCCCAAGCCAGGGCTGTAGAGCTGGAAGAACGAGGCCTGGACCTCTCCTCTGCCCCTACCTGGCTGTGAAAAGATGTCCCCAAAGACCCCAGCTGGCACCACATCCCAGCAGCAGAGGCCAAGGTTACCCTGTGACAGACACAACAGAGCAAGTCCTGGCAGAGCTACATTTATTCACACGGTGCAAAGCTGGCGGTGGCTGTTGCAGCCACTTGCCTCCAACCTACAGCAGCAGCTGGGACAGGGCAGGGTGGGCACCCAGGCTCCTAATGCTGGAAAAAACCCAAAAGGGCTTTGGTGAGAGCTGGGACCTGGGGGACAGAGCACTGTGCCACCCTTCAGGTCCCGGCAACAGTGGGAGGTGAGGGCAGCAGTGCCAGGGCAGGATGTGGCCGTGGGCTGTGTGGTCACTGTCCTGGCTCCAGGGCTGGCAGGAGCCCCTGCCCTCCTCCCCACTGCCCCAGTCCAGGTGTGCTCACCTTGGAGAGGACGACGTCCCTGGTGCGGGCGCGCAGCTTGTTCACCTGCGTCTCGGCGATGTCGGCGCGTTCCTCGGCGTCGTCCAGCTCGTGCTGCACCTTGCGGTACTTCACCAGGTTGGAGTTGGCCTGCTGCTCCTGGAGGGGGTGAGGGGAAGGGTGGGTGTGCGGGGCACAGCTCCCCACATCGCCCTCAAGCCCCCTTGCAGCCCTGCCAGGCGGTACCAGGGAGGGACAGCCCCGTCCCCCATCCCAGGAGAGCAGTGCTGGGCACTTACGGCCTCCTCGAACTGGCGCTTGTAGCTCTTGACCTTGCTCTGCAGCTTGTCAATCAGGTCCTGCATCCGAGCCAGGTTCTTCCGATCTTCCTCAGCCTGCAATGCCCCAGCTCTGTTAGCAGGACCCCAGCAGCCTCCCCACTTGGGGTCCACCTGCCCCCCACCTTTCTCAGAGAGTCCCAGTGGTGCCAGGGCCCTACACACACACACACAAAGGCCAACCCAGCCCCCTGTCACAGCATCTGCCCCCTGGTTCCCTCCCTGTGTCCCATCACCCAGCTCAGGAGCTGCTGGGAAATGGGCAGAAGGACACAGAGCAGGATGTGCATGTTGTGGCAGAGACAAACCTGTCCCACCCTGCACAGAGCCCAGAACGAGCCCAGGCTGGGCTGGGCTCGGTGGGTGGGTTATTGTTAAACACAAGAGGATGGGCAGAGGGAGTTGTGCCAAGCCCTGCTGTGCTGGGGCTGTGCCTGGTGCTGCTGTACCTGGTAGCTCATCTCCTTGATCCTCCTCTCGTACTTGCGGATGCCCTTCTGGGCTTCAGCCATCTTCTTCTGCTCCGTGTCCAGCTCTCCCTCCAGCTCCCGCACCTGCAGGTGGGCACAGCCCGGCTCAGCACCCTGCTCCTGGGCACCAGCGCCAGCCCAGCTGAGGCCAAGTCACCTTCCCAGCTCAGAGAAGCCTAAACCACCCTGAGCACAGGCTGGGAGCCGGGCCCAGGCTCGCAGGTCCTTGGGGACTGTCCCCTGGTCCCCCCAAGGCACCACCTGGCCCCCCAGGGATGGGGTGGGACAGGGGCCAGGGCAGCACCAGGAGCTGGCTTCTGGGGGACAAAAACAGGGATCTGCCCCTGCCTTCTCACCCTGGCCTCCAGCTTCTGGATCTGCTTCTTGCCCCCCTTGAGAGCGATCTGCTCCGCCTCATCCAGGCGCATCTGCAGGTCCTTGACAGTCTGCTCCATGTTCTTCTTCATCCGCTCCAGGTGCGCGCTCGTGTCCTGCTCCTTCTTCAGCTCCTCTGCCATCATGGCAGCCTGCCAGGCCAAGAGCAAGGGGGCATCACCACAAGGCCAGGCAGCCCTGCCAGACACAGGGGGAAGTTCTGAGACCCTCCCTTCTCCTCCCACCCCCCCTGAAAGCACCCAGTACAGTGCCCACCACGCTCTTACATCAGTGATGGCCTTCTTCGCCTTCTCCTCGGCGTTGCGACACTCCTGCACCGCGTCCTCCACCTCACCGCTCAGCTGGGAGACGTCTGCCTCCAGCTTCTTCTTCTGGTTGATCAGGCCCGTGTTCTGCACACAGAGCAGGTTCAGTGTGACCAGGGCTGGCCCTTCACCGTGGCCAGTGGAGAGGCTCCTGACTCTCCTCCCGGCAGAGATGTGGGACGTGGCAGTGCCTCACCTGGGAGTGGAGCAGGGTGACCCTCTCAGAGGCCTCCAGCAGCTCCTGCTCCGCCAGCTTCCTGCTCCTCTCTGCCTGCTCCAGCATGGCGCGCAGCTCCTCCACCTCTGCCAGCAGCAGGTTGTTGCGGCGCTCCAGGGCCCCCACCTGCTCCTTCAGGTCGTCGTTCTGGCGCTGGGTGTCATCCAGCTCGATCTGCAGGTCCTGTGGGGCAGCGCGGGGTCAGGAGGGGGCCGGGCAGGGACAGCACCCAACCTGTCCCACCGCGACCGCCCGACCTTGATCTGGGCCTGGAGCTGGCGGCCCAGCTTCTGGAACTCGGCAGCCTGGCGGTTGGCGTGGTTCAGCTGGATCTCCATCTCGTTCAGGTCTCCCTCCATCTTCTTCCTCAGCCGGACGGCCTCGTTCTTGGCCCGGGCCTCCGCGTCCAGCGAGGCCTGCATGGACTCCATGGCCCGCTGGTGGTTGCGCCTGCGGGGGAGACGGTGAGTCAGCCACGGCCCCCTGGGGACACCCAGCCTGGAGCAGCCCTGCCAGGGCCACGGTGCCAGCTCTGCCCCCACAGCCACTGCCCAGCCTTGTCCCCTCACCCCACACACCTCAGGTTCTCAAACTCCTCGTCCTTCTCCGCCAGCTTCCTGTCCATGTCAGCCTTGATCTGGTTCAGCTCCAGCTGGATGCGCAGAGTCTTGCTCTCCTCATGCTCCAGGGCTCCCTAGAAACACCTCAGCCATGGGAAAGTGGTTCCTGAGGGGAATGTCACCCACTCCAGTCTGGCCTTGCCCCCTGGCCCAGCATTATGGGGAACAAGGCAGGTGGAACCACCCCAGTGCCTGCAGTGGTTGCAGGATTTCCATGAATAACCTCCCAGGGGTTAGAGCCTGGCTCAGGACTGTCACCCTCCAGCAGCACCTGACCAGAGCTGCAGCGTGGGCCAGGGGCTTCTGGGGGCAGCAGGAACATGTGGAAAACAAGGACCCACCTCAGCCTCCTCCAGAGCTGCCTGGATATCGCTCTTCTCACTCTCCAGGGCTTTCTTCACCTTCTCCAGCTCATGGATGGTTTTGCCACCCAGACTGATCTGGTCAGTCAGATCAGCAATTTCCTCTGGCAGGGACAGAAGGCATTTTGTCAGGAAGGAGTTTATGGGACCAGTCCTGCAAAGGTGATGTCCCCATCCCACTGCCCCAGGCTCAGCTGATGTCCCCCCAGCCCCTTGGAGGGCAGCTGAGGTTGTGCTTGGGGACATTTCTGAAGTCTGGGTGAAGGAGAGGGAATGGGAGAGGCATTAAGTACCTGGGGAGACCTGTTTGTCCAAGAGCAACACCCCCAGGGCAGTGTCATGCCACAGCCGTGGCACTTGGCACCATGTCGAAAGAGGAGCCAAGTGGCTCTGCCTGACCTCCCAGAGGGTCCCAGCAAGAGGGCAGGACACATTTTAGCATCCTGCTGTATCCCTCCAAGGGATGGGCTGAGCAGCAAGGTCTTCTCTCTGCCAAGAAGGGACCCAATCCCCCCCTGGCCTGAGGACAGGGAGCAGGAGCCTGGGCAGAGCCCGAGGGGAGAGCTTGAGCCCAGTCCTACCCTGCAGGTTCTTGTTCTCCCTCTTGAGGGTCTCCAGGTGGTCCAGGGACTCCTCGTAGGCGTTCTTGAGCTTGAAGAGCTCCGTGCTCAGGCTGCGCGACTCCTTCTGCGACGCCTCCAGCTCCACCTGGGTCTCCTCGTACTTCTGCTTCCACTCGGCCAGGATCCTGTCGAAGTTGCGCTGCTTCTTGTCCAGGGCGGCACAGGCGGAGTTGGCGCGTTCCAGGTCCACCGAGAGGTCCTCGATCTCCGTCTGCAGCCGGTGCTTGGTCTTCTCCAGCGAGGAGCACTTGGCATGGGCGGCCTCCACGGCCTCCTCCGCCTCCTGCAGCCGGGTGGCCAGCTTCTTCCTGCCCATGGCAGCCAGGGTGAGCGTCCCCTGCCCGAGTGTCACCCCACCCCACTGCTCTGAGCAGCCTTAAATCCCTGTGGAAGGGTCGCCCTGGGGTTTAGGACAGCCCCGCTGGTGAACGGAAACTTGCCACCCGACTCATGCCATGGGACTTACTTGGCTTCCTCCAGCTCCTCAGTCCTCTGGATGGCATCAGTCTCGTACTTGGTTCTCCACTGGGCCACCTCGGCGTTGGCCTTGGACAGGTTCCTCTGGAGCTCGCTCTTGGCCTCCACCTCCTCCTCGTACTGCTCCCGCAGCAGGTCACAGTCGTGCCGGGAGGCTTGCAGGGCATGGGCCAGGGCGTTCTTGCTCTGAGGGAGGGAGAGCAGCCCTTGTGAGAGCAGCAGCTGGCCCCAAGCTCCAGGACATTGGCTGTGGCACTGGGAGCAGCAGGAGGCAACTTCTGTTCTTCCCAGGTTCTTCCCAGGTTCAGAGCTGCCCCATGTGCAGGGTGTGTCGCACCTCCCCAGTCCGAGAGCCTGAGCCACTGCCACAACATGACACATGCCCCATTCCCTGTGATCCTTGTCACTCCGAGATCAGCCATGCCCTAGAAGCCTCACCTTGGTCTCTTCCTCCAGCTGCCTCTTGAGCTCCTCGATGCTCTGTGTGAATGAGATCTTGCCACGGCTCAGCTGGTTGATGAAGGATTCCTTCTCCTCCAGCAGCCGACTAAGCTCCCCTGGGTTCAAACAGAGCAAAATCAGCTACTTTGGGGCTGAAGGGCTGCAATCTGCACTCCCCTGCACTCCCCAGGGTCTCTGCCTTCAGCAGGCCCAGCTGTATCCAGCATGGGCAAGCTGGGCCACGGGCAGAGGTGCAAGCAGCTAAAGGCAAAGGAACTCCTCCTAATGATGCACAACGAGGGTTTTTGGGGGAGGGAGGACAGCCTGTCTGGCTGTGCCCTGAGCAGCCCCGAGGCAGCCGTGTGCCCCTCACTCTGCCCCACACACCGTTCTCGGTCTGCAGCCTGCCCCGCTGCGCGCTCACGTCCGTCAGCTGCCGCTGCAGCTCATCCACTTTGGACTTGGCCTCGTTCAGCTGGTCCTCGTAGGTGCGGCACAGCTTCTCAGCGTTGGCCTGCGGGCACCAAGCACAGCCCCTGTGAGCCCAGCTCAGGCTTGGCAGCACCGTCCTCCCAGCCTGGGGCTCGCTGCCCTGCTCAGTGGATCCCACGGGCACACGGGGCAGGGAGCAGGAGCCTGCCAGGGATCTCCTGTCTCTGCTAAGGTGACAGTGGCTCTCTGAACTCTGGCTCTCAGGAAATGCCTTCCCAGAGCCTCCGGACTCAGCTAGGACTGCCATAGTGACAAGGGGGGAAAAACAGGCACTCAGCCATGGCAAACTGTGTCCAGTTCTGGGCCCCTCAGTTCAGGAAGAACATTGAGGGGCTGGAGCATGTCCAAAGAAGGGCAACGAGGCTGCTGAACAGACTGGAGCACAATTCCTATGAGGAGAGGCTGAGGGAGCTGGAGTTGTTCAGCCTGGAGAAGAGGAGGCTCAGGGGAGACCTCCTCACTCTCTGTGACTCCCTGACAGGAGGGTGTAGCCAGGTGGGGGTCGGGCTCTTCTACTGCTGGTAACCAGCAGTAGGACAAGAGGGCACGGTCTGAAGCTGTGCCAGGGGAGGTTTAGGTTGGACATTAGGAAGAAATTCTTTACAGAGAGAATGATCAGACATTGGAATGGGCTGCCCAGGGAGGGGGTGGATCCACTGTCCCTGGAGATGTTTAAGAAGAGACTGGATGTGGCATCAGTGCCATGGTTTAGTAGTCAAGGTGGTAATGGGTCAAAAGTTGGACTTGATGATCTCACAGGTCTTTTCCAACCTGGTTGATTCTGTGATTTAGTGAAAGAGCTCCCTGGGACACCCCCCCACGGACACGCCGCCGCCAGTTGCCCTCATGTTCGCAGGCAAGACAAACCAGCCCCCTGCAGGACCAGCACCCACCTTGTTCTTGGTGATGTACTCAACGTTGGAGGACAGGTCATCCACCTCCATCTTCATCTCGCTCTTCTCCTTCTCCAGCTTCTGCTTGACGCGCTGCAGGTTGTCGATCTGTTCGCTCAGCTCGGCCACGCTGTCCGCGTGCTTCTTGCGCAGTGCGGCCGCCGTGGCCTCGTGCTGCAGCGTGGCCTCCTCCAGGTCCCGCCTCAGCTTCAGGAATTCCGCCTCCCGCTTCTTGTTCAGCTCCAGCTGCGTGGCCGTGGTCCCGCCGGCCTCCTCCAGCCTCTCGCTGAGCTCCTCCAGCTCCCGGGACACCTCCGCCCGCTGCTTCTCCACCTTGGCTCTGGCCGCACGCTCGGCCTCCAGCTCCTCCTCCAGCTCCTCCACACGGGCCTGCAGGGACAGAACGAGGCAGATGCTCCAAGCTCTGGGTGGAGCTCTGGCATCTTTGCTCTCATCAATGGAGCAAGGTGTCTCCAGAGATGACGGGGAGCAACAAGACACAAGTCTGGAGCAGATGCTCGGGCTGTTTTGGGAGACAGGCATTCCTGGTGCTCCTTGGAAGTGTGTTTTGTGCACCTCCTGTTCTCCTCTGTGCCCTGCCATCAGGATCCAGGCTGGTATTAGCTGCTTGTCATGGGAACTTCCATGAATGCGGGGACCTGTCTCCAATAGGAAGAAGCCCAGCACACCAGGCTTGGATTTTCAGAGTTTGGACGCTGGATCAAAGCCTTTATTTTGGACAGAGAGCTACATTCTAGAAGCTGTCCCTCAGGCTGGTGCTAGAGCTCACCTCAACAGTTCATTCTTTAATTTTCAGCCCACCACGTTTTGGCAGAGGGCTTTGCTTCTGCTAACCAGGCCAGCTTTGTCCATCACTGCTTTTCCAAGGAGATGGCTCTGTGCTCAGAGAGGGACTGGCCCATGCAGATTCCCCAGAACATTACATCTGATGGGAATTTCCGACTCCTGGGCTGCAAGAACAGCTCTTCCCACCGTACCTGGACCTCCTTGATCTTCTTCTGCAGCTGGCCCTCAGTCACTTGCCCATCTTCAATCCTTGAATTCAGCTGACTGAGTTCAAAGTCTTTCCTGCACAGAAAGAAGACAAACACTGTCCTGACACATCCTTCTGGCTCCTGAAGTTCCCTGTAACACCCAGGCTTAGAGGACAAACAAACCCACACAGGAAAGGGACTGCAGGGGTAAGAAGCAGCTCATGGAAGGCTCTCAGGGAGGGCTGGAGTGGCCAAACTTGCAGACAACTGGCTCTGAAGGTTTCCCTCTGAGGTTCCAAGGTATTCTTCATCTCCCCAGCATAAATGGGACATGACTGATGAAGTCTGTACTTGTAGCTGAGGTCCCAGCTCTGTTTGGGTCCTGCCAGGCAGGTCCCTCCTCTCCAACCCAATGTACCCCAAGGTCTGTAGTGCCCATCTATGAGTCTGTGTAGCTCACAAGCTCCTCGGCAACCCTGCAAAGTGCCCAGGATAACTCGGCCCTCATTTTGTCTGGACTGGTCACACCAGCAGTGCCCAGAAGCCACATCCCTGCAGAGGCCACACAGAGGCTCCATTTAGAGGAGCACAGCAAACCCAGAGCCCAGGCACATGTCACACACTCACTTCTTGAGCCTCTCCTCCAGCTGCTGTTTGTCATTCTCCAGATCCATTATAGACTCCTGTGTCAGCTTCAGGTCTCCCTCAAGCTTCCTCTTAGCTCTTTCCAGGTCCATGCGGATCTTCTTTTCTTGTTCAAGAGAGCTTTCCAGCTGGAGAATGAAGGGAGATGGGATAGGGAGGGAAAGGACCCTCTGCAGCCCCACCCTTCCTGTGTCCATTGTTGTGGGAAGTTCACCCATCCCCAAGAGACAGCAGAGGTGTTTCCCAGCTGGTCTCCAGTCCCATTCCCTCAGGCCAGGACTGCTTTCCCTGAAGTGCTCTAGAACACCTCTTGGTTCAGGGGCAGTTTGCTAATGGGGTTATTACTCAACTGGCCATATTAAATGGGAATCTGCTCATGTCCCCACTCTCCAGATCCCACTGAGGGACAATCTTTGGGCTCTCCTGGAGGTGTGACTCAAACCTCTCTCGCTTCACTGCCACTGGTCTATACTCACATCATCCACTTGCTGCTCCAGTTTGACCTTGGCTTTAGTCAGCGTGTTGACCTTGTCTTCCTCAGCCTGCAGGTCATCCAGGGCCTGCTGATGGGCCTCCTGCAGGGCTTTCTTCTCCTTTGTCAGCTTGGCAATGATCTCATCCAGAGAAGCCATCTCCTCAATCAGGTTTTTAACCTAAACAAGTGCAGTCAAAAACTGAGTCCATGTTCTCAGAGAGAGGGGGTGCAGAGCTGCTTCAGCAGCCTGACCCTTGAAAGGCAGAAGGTCCATGGCCAACAGCAGCTCAGCACACCAACAGCAGCCAGCCCTTCTCCCTTGGCCATGCTGGTCCCACCAGGGGGTTTGTCAGTGCCCCAAATCACTTGCCCACAGCACAGAACCATTTGCCCACACCCCCCTGGGCAAGGAGACAGGACCCTGGGAGGGGTTCCCTCTCCCACATCCCTTTTCACTCTGCCCTACCCCAGCTCCCCCACACAATGTGCCTCTGGTGTCCCCACAAGCACTGAGGCTCCAGGGAGGTCTCTTACCTTGTTCTCTGTGGCATGTTTCTCCTTCTCCACCTTGGCCAGAGTGATCTCTAGGTCATCGATGTCCTTCTTCAGCTCTGCACACTCATCCTCCAGCTTGCGTTTCTTGGCGGTGAGCTCCGAGTTCATCTCCTCCTCGTCCTCCACACGCTCCATCAGCTCCTTCACCTTGGCCTCCAGCTGGATCTTGGACTTGATCAGCAGGTCACAGCGTTCCTCGGCATCTGCCAGGTTGTCTTGCTCCTGGGAGAGGAACAGGAGAGCCAGAGCTCATCCACTGTCCCAGAGCACACCAGCTCTGAGTCCTGGTGTCCTGGCCCGGAGCTGAAGTTCTCCGTGTGCAATGGGCAGAGCAAGCCCAAGGTGCTCAGGTGTACAAAAAATACAGCCACTGCCCATTTTCAAGGTTCAAGGGACAACCACTAACATTAAACCCTGGGCCAAAAAGCAACTAAATCTTTCCAGAGGAAGGAAACACTGGATTGACAATTCTTGGCACAGAAATGGCACAGATGAGCCACAGTTTGGTGGGCAAACCTTGCCATTCCTCCCTTTCCAGAGCCAGGGGACATCCCTGAGGTGAGAGGTTGCTTCCAGTCTGCACACTCTTACATTTCATTCCCAACAGATTGTGGCCACGAGGGAGCCTCAGAACTGCAAGAGGCTGGAGGAGGGATCTACCACACTCTGCTCCTTCCTCTACCTGTGGACCCTGCACTGTCTTTGCACTTCCAGAGAGAGGGCGAGGCACTCACTGCCTGAAGCTGGAGAGTCAGGTCGTTCTTCTCCTGGATCATGGAGACCTGCTTCTCTTCCAGCTCCTTCCTCTTAGCCTCAGACTTTTCCAGAGCCTCCTTCAGCTTCTGGAACTCCTCCTTCAGGTTGGACATTTCCTTCTCAGTCTGAGCAGACTTGAGTAAAGGCTTGATTTTGAAGAACAGCTTCATCCAGGACCAGTTCTTGACAGCGTTGAAGGCCCGGATGTTCCACTGGATGGTATAGAGGGCTTCCCTGGGGGAATACAAGTACAGCATCATCGGGGTGTAGATTTCCCATGTCCCATCCTGGCCTCTGCAGGCCCAGACACGGCTCCATTCTCCACCAGCTGGATAAATGGCAGAATGGTGGATGAATCATTGTCTGCACACTGGACTGGCCCTGGTGGGATGGGTGGTGTGGCCTGGCTTTCAGGTCCCTTCACTGTGCCTCCCTCTGAATCTTCCAGTGGAAACCAGAGGCCCCCCACCCCAGATCCTCCCTACCAGAGCCATGCCAGACCTCTCCCAGGTCTGCCTCCATCCCTCAGGACAGGAGCTTCACCAACCACTGCCAGACACAGGGAAGCCCCACAGGGCAAACCCACTGACACGTGCAGAAGGAACAAGGAGACACACAAAGCTCTGTCTCTTCCCCCCTCCAACTCTACCTCCTGCTGATGATCTTCTGGTACTCCAGGCGCATGAGGAACCCGCGGATCCTGGCCTGCAGCATGGTCAGGATCTTGGCCAGACGCTCATCTCGCATCTCCTCCAGCAAGCCCAGCAAACCAGCCTTGAAAAACACCTGTGGGGAAGAGAGTGGGAATGGAGTCCCCAGCAGAGAGGGCTCAGGGGGAACACGACCTGGGCTGTGTGCAGACACATGGAGCAGGGACTGAGTGCCTGCATGGGCACACACACCATATCCTGCCCTGGCTGGAGGTGCACCCACATGTGGCACAGGCACCTGATCTCCTGCCTGGAGTATGTGGGCAATGGGAACAGAGAGAGACAGGAGGGGCGATGTCTCCCTCCCAAGGACCAGCTGCCAGGTCTCACCTTGGTGTGACCAAACTTGTACTGTGCATGGTCCAGTTCCAGGGAGCTCAGCAGCTTCTCCGTGGCCTTCCTGCTGTCCACAAACTTGTCTTCTGGAATGGCTGTTGGATTCAGGATACGGTAACTGCAGGGACAGAGCAGAGGGAGGACATGTAGGAGAACTGCAGCACAGCTCCATCATCATCCCTGAATCCCGGTCATGCCAGTTCCCACCAGAGTCATGTTGCTGCAGCACAGGCTGGAGCAATATATGAACCAGCTGCTCCAATCCTGGCTCTTCTACAGAACAGGCACCAGGGAACCTTGACAGATCCCAGTCCCTCAACATCGGGGAGACTGTGCATGGAGGAGTCACTGGCCTTACCACGCCTGGTCAGGCCCAGGCCAAGCAGCGTGGATGGGGCCAGCTGGAGAATGGTAAGGATCCATCCCAAGGGCAGAGAGAAACCTGAGCCAGGATCAGAGGACCTAAGCCTTGCCACCATCCCCCTGCACCAGCCCTGCACTCAGCATCTCAGACATTCACCAGATCTCATCCCGTTTGGCACCAGCCTATCCAGGTCTGGCACCCCAGAGCCAGCAGCAGAGCTATCCCAAACTGTACACACACTGGGGGTATGTGGGGGTTCAGACCAGCCCTGCACAAGCTGGGGAGCAGATCAGAGCCAGGACAAGTCTTGTCTCCCCCCAGAACATGTGTGGGTTGCTGGGTGAGGAAGAAGAGGGAGTTACCGCTGCTTGAAGTCTGCGTAGAGGATCCTGTTGGGGAATCCCTTCCGGCAGATGCGGATGCCCTCGAGGACACCGTTACACCGCAGCTGGTGCAGCACCAGGAAGGAATCCATGGCTCCTGTGGGTGAGAACAGAGCTGGAGCAGGTGCTCAGCCCAAGAAGACAAAGCAAACAGAGCTGCAGCCTGGGCCTGAACTCTGGAAACATCCCATGGTTTCAACATGGGTGTTGACCCATCCTGCAGGTCCATGCTGAGCACCAGGGCTGCAGCCTGGGCCTCACATGGAGGGAATCACTCTCACAGACTCATCTGTGCCTGCTGTTATATACAAGTGCAAAGCAGCCCAACCATCAAGGCACAGCCAAAACAGGAGCCTGTCAAAGTTCCTTCTCCCCAGCAGAGGAGACTGACTTGGGTCACAGAGAGTCAACACTGAGATGAGATCAGGGCTCAGTGGCAGCATTAAAAGGGTTGGGGAGAAGGTGGGTGCAAGAATCCCTGCCAGCTCCCACATGTGGGTGTCCCCAGGGGCACTGCCAGGCTGCTCCCTCAGCCCACCCATACCTGGGGTCTTTGTCTCGTTGGGGATGATGCAGCGGACGAAGTGGGGCTGGGTGGAGCGCAGGTTGGTCATCAGCTTGTTCAGATTCTCCTGCAGGGCAAACACGGGGTGAGGTGACAGCTCTGCTCCCCTACAACACTTCTCTCCAGCCCCTTCCCCTCACAGGCAGGAAGAGAGCAGACCCTGAGAGCCCCTTTTGCCATGAGAAATGGGGAATTCCCTCCTGCTATCCTGTCAGTGGGACATCCCACGCCGGGGCAGAACCACTGCTTCCTGCCAGGATGGGAGCCAGGCAGAGGGGACTGGGCTGGCAGACAAGCCAAGTGGCACCTGCAGGTTTTGCTGTGCCAGAGAGGAACCAGATGCTTCCCAAGTATTTGTAGGTAAAGTTTTGCTGCGGGGGAGAGCCAGGAAGACAGGACTGAGCATATTCCTGGTACAGATCTCTGCTGGTGCCCATCAGCCCTGAGCTCAGCACTCTGCAGTTCCAGTGCTGGGGTCCACAATGGTTGTAATCCTTTGCTCATCAGGAGTTCCCTGCACCTCCACAGTGCTTCACCCCCTACAGCTGTGACAGAGGGTCCTGCCAATCCAGACTGCACCTCCTTTCTCTCCCAGGCAGGGCTCAAGGCAAGACATAGCCCTGACTTTGCTTGTGGGAAAAGCATCTGCACCCTTAATCTTTCCTTCCCCTGCTCATAGAGGCTCAGCCTGTTCAGGACCAGCTCAGGGAAGGGAACACCTTCCCACAGCTCCACGTCACCATGGGGCAACTTCTCACCACAGACACCTTTCCCCAAGGTCTGTGACTTGTCCAGGAGAAAAAAAGTGACACTTCTCCCTGAACAGGGGCTCTGCCTCTTTGAGCACCCTGTCACAGAATCATGGAATATTTCTAGTTGGAAGGGACCCACAAGGATCATCCAAGTCCAACTCTTGGTCCTGCACAGGACACCCAACAATCCCATGATGTGCCTGAGAGTGTTGTTCAAACACTCCTTGAGCTCTGTCAGCCTTGGTGCTGTGACCACTGCCCTGTCACCACGAGGCTGTCATGGCAGGACATGGGTCCACAAACCCCTCTGGTCTGTTTTCCAGTTTGTTAAGCTCTGGCTTGGACTAGTAACTCCTATGGTGAGCATGGAATGGGGATGTGTGTTATCCTGAGCTGTAAAATAGCCCAGGCCACCTCCCAGGACAGAGACCTGCAAGATCCTCCTCCATTTTCTTCTGCCCAGAGGTTGTCCTTCCCGCTGGTAAGAGTGAGGAGAGAAGTAGCACAGACTTAAAGTGATGTTCATGTAATACATTATCTAAACATCACTACAAGTCTTAACTGCCGCTCTCTCAAAGGCGAAGGAGCTGCCGAGCAGCACAAGCATCACGTGGGCAGAGGCAGCACAAGCCCCAGCTCCAAGGGAGCCACCACCTCATGTCCTGCCCTAGGAGCACGGGGACAGGGCTGGGACTCTGCCAGGCACAGACCCTTTGCTCAGGGATGAGAGGGTGTTGGGAGTTTTTGCCTAGAGGTGGTCCTTGAGGAGTTCTGGGGGTCCTTGAGGAGCTCTGGGGGTCCTTCAGGCCACAGAAGCTCATGTGCAAGATGTCAAGAGTCTTGGCAGGGAAGTGGGACTGCCATGGGACCCTCTGAGCACGTTTCCCTCAACGCCTTGGATGAGGGGCTGGCTCTTACCTTGTGCAGCTGTGACACTGTCTGGAAAGAAGCTGCCTTTTTACGTTTCTCCTTGGTCCCCGGCTTGTGAGGCTCCTCTGTTGGGTTGAAACATTGATTACATCAGCAAAACATCTCCTCAGCTTGGAGGACTCAGGAGCACCCCCAAACACCCCTGAAATGCCCACAGCCCCCACTCTCTGTAAAGCAGAGGTGGTTGTGCCCTGCTGCAGAACAAAGCCAAAGACACCAAAAACATCTTCCACAGAGCCCAATTCTGGGTGTTGCTCCTCAGCTCCTGCTAACAAGAGACCCCTTCACACACCCCAAAGTCACAGGGCCACCAGGACAGCCCTACAGCCCCACACCAGCTCAGCCTGGTCCTGACCACACACCTACAGCCCTTAGGCCAGCACCCACCTATCCAGGCCAGGGAGGATTTTAGGGACCAATGTGGGTCTTCCCTTTGCCCAGGCTGCACCAACAGCAGGGCATGGGGGTGAGAAGGTTTTGCTGCAAAGGGAGGGAGAGACCAAGGTCAAAAAAGGGGTGGGGGTGCTCCTCACCTGAAGCAGAGCCCACGTAGTTCTCATAGAGACAAGCCAGGAGCTTGTTTTGGGATTTCTGGAAGATGGACACCACTGTCTCATTCAGGGGGTCCTTGTTCTTGTCCAGCCACCCAATGATGTTGTAGGGCACCTGTCACAGGAGAGGCACAGGTGAGGACATCCCTGTCCCTGCCAGGGGAAGGTGGGAATGCTGTGGAAGAGCTGACAGGGACGTACCACACCCGCATAGTGCACCACCTCAAAGTGGGCCTCGTATTTCCGCTTCTTATCCGGACGGGGCTTCTGGAAGTTGGGAGACTTCCCAATGTGGTTGTCGTAGAGCTTAGATTTGAAGGTCATGTCAGAAGCTTTTGGGAACATGCACTCCTCTTCGAGGATGGACAGGATTCCCATTGGCTGCAGGGAGAAGGGGGTATGAACAAGACTGAGCCCAGCGCTGCCAAGTCCCATCCCAGAACAGGGATGTGCCACTGAGCAAGGTGAGGCAAGGCTGGAGTTGGGAGACCTGAACAAGGGTTCAGGTGAAAGACATTGGCCAGGGGCCAAGTTATCACTGGCATATTCCAGGCTGCATCTGACCTCCAGCCAGTCTGAGTGGGACTGGCCAGGCCTGCAAGACATGGGAGCTTGTCCAGTTCCTTTAGATTGTTGGGAAGGGGAGATCCTCCCTAGTATCCTGACAGATTTTCTCCTTTCCCAGTCAAAAATCTGAGTTTCCTCCATGCATGGAGATCTTTTCTACAAGATGCTCTGAATCAAGTAAGAGGCACCAAGAGGCAGCAAATGGGGAGGAAAAAAGGGCAGTTCTCTGGAGGAAAAGGCTGCACCAGGTTTTGTGGCTCACCAGTGCATAGGAACATAATTTCCACGGGTTCATAAAGTCAGAATTTCTGCCAAAAAGGTCTCTGTGGGCTGGAGACTCTGAGCTGTAAGTGTGGGGAAAATAAAATTGGGCACTTGCCACTGACTGGGGAAGGAATAATTTAATTTTGGTAGCAGAGAACCTCTCACTGTTCCAGTGTTTGCAAACAAAACATCTACCAGCAGTACAATTCCTGTGCCCTGAGTCATGTTTTACCTTCTCAATCAGGTCGATGCAGGCCTGCAGGTCCAGGCCAAAGTCAATGAAGACCCATTCGATGCCCTCCTTCTTGTATTCTTCCTGCTCCAGGACAAACATGTGGTGGTTGAAGAACTGTTGCAGTTTCTCATTGGTGAAGTTGATGCACAGCTGCTCAAAGCTGTTGAACTGCAAGAACAAAACAGATTTGAGTCAGAAGGAGGAGCTCCGGCAGTGAAGGGCTTCACCCTTCTGCTCTGTCTGGGTGGGGGGGGGGGTGATCTCTGGCACGCCCAGCTGCATTGTTTCAAGAGTAGGTAGCCAGGAATCCTTGGAGATGTGCCCACAGCAGTGTTAAATCAGCCCTTGTGAGCTGCCTGTTTGCTCCAGAGCTGTTCCCCATCAAGGCCAGGAGTTCCCTGGAGGAGACAGAGCCACCCTCACAACTTCCCCCCAAATCCTTTGCAGGGGCCTGCAGAACTCACATCAAAGATCTCGAAGCCTGCAATGTCCAGCACTCCGATGAAGAACTGCCTGGCCAGCTTGGTGTCCAGGGTCTTGTTGATCCTTGTCACCAGCCACTTGAACATGCGGTCGTAGGTGGCTTTGGCCAGAGCTCCCACAGCATAGAGCACCTGCAAGGCAAGGCACAGGGCAGGCCATGAGCTGCTCCCTGCTTTTGCAGGAGCCAGAGGGGGATGAAGAGAGCTCCTCTCAGCCCACAGAGGATGGACAGGCTGATCCAGGGAGTTTGTGGGTACAGTATATGCTCCAAAATTAGGTTTCACTTTGCTCACAGGTGTGTTCTCATGTCCCTGGTCTAGTCTTGCTCCCAAGGTCTAAAGTGATATTTTCAGAAGCCTTGTGCCCTGTCAAGAGCCTGCAGCTCACTTTGGATAAGACACCAGCTCCTAAGATCCTCTCAAAGTGTATTTAAGGAGTGGCTTGCACTATTCAGGCCAGGTTTGGGTTCTGAACTGAGATGTGGCCAGAATCTGACAAGACACATTTTTGCTGCATTTGAATCTCCCACAAGATCAGTTTGGATGAGTGTTTAGATGAGTTTTCTACTTTTCAGGGCTGGACTCTCCACAGGAGTGTGACTGTCTCTGAAGCAGATCCATAGAACCTGGACCTCCTCTGGCTGTGATCCAACCCACATTTCAAAGACAGTGCATTGAACCTCCAGCCATGGTTCATGTGCAAAGCTCTCTGCCAGCTCTGCCACCAACTTTCCCAGCTGCTAAAAGCCACTAACTGTGGATACATCTTCTCCTTCTTCTCTGGAGTCTCCTCCTAAACCCGAGGGAGTGAACTGAAGCCCCACTCCCCCTGTGCAGAGCACATCAGGCCTGGCTGCAAGAGGAGTCACTCAGCAGCATGAGCAGGGAGCCCCTGTCCTGTCCCACTCACCTGCTCCACATTCTGACCTTTGGTCACGTACTCATTGCCCACTTTGACACGAGGATGGAGCAGCCCCTTGATGAGGTCAGCTGAGCTGATTCCCATCAGGTAGGCAGCCTTGTCAGCACCTGGAAAGCAGGACAAAGGCATGAGGAGCCAGCAAGGAAGCTCTGGGAAGGGAAAAAAGGAAGCAAAAAAAATGACCAGCTCTTATGATGATCAGTGCTAACTATCTGCTCCAGAGTGTCCTCCAGTGTCTCATGTGATTTCCCATCTCGGATATTGTGTGATGCTTTTAAAATCTGGCCCTCCTTCCTGAGGAGTTGGTGTTTGGATACAATAGCTATAGCATCTTATCAGGTGCTTATCACATTTTATCTGGGAACTTCTATGCATTTTCCAGTGGAAGTTTAGATTTCCATGCAGAGAATTCGAAGTGACCAGAAGAGAGGTGATTTTCTTGTTTATCATTCAAAGACTCCTAGTAGCAGATTGTAGCCAGAAAATCACCTCTGTAGGGAAATTGCTGCCAGATCAAAATCTTCATTAATTACCAGCTAAAGCCTGTGTTGACATTCCTCAGGCAAGGAGAACTCTTCCCTCATGAATGATAGCATGACAAAGTCTGATCCAGGTAGTCATTTCTGCTGGATCCCTGATTAAACCTTCTAGGGAAGTGCTGGGGCTCCCCCTTCCCATCCTTCCACACGCTGGAAAGTCACCCTCTCCCTCCAGGTTTGCTCTGCAGCCTGACTATTCCTAGATCTATGATTTGCATTGGATTTTCCTAAGCCATAAACCAGGAAAAGTGACAGACAGTGACTGTACCCTGCTCTAACTGCTCTCTGGGAGGCTGTGACCTGAGCAGGTCCTTGCAGTGCTGATCCTGGCCCGGCTCACCCTCTGGATGCCCTGCTCTGGAATGCTGTCTAATGAAGTGCAAGAGATGAGAAGCAGGGGAAGACTGAACGAGATGAAGCACAGCTGGGGTGTGACACCCTGTGGTGCTGCTGAGGCAAGTCTGATGCAGATGAGACCACCTAGAGCTTGCAGAAAGACTGCCCTCAATACTCCTGCCCCTTTGTGCATCTATAGCAGGGCCTGGTGTGGGTGCTTGGGATCACAGTTTCTGACCTTCACAGGCCAGGCATGGGGAGTTATCCCAGCCTGCCCTTGGGGGAACTTTGCCCAGACCAGGCTGGACAGGTCTGGAGCACA
Organism: Neopelma chrysocephalum; assembly: GCF_003984885.1. NCBI lineage: Eukaryota > Metazoa > Chordata > Aves > Passeriformes > Pipridae > Neopelma > Neopelma chrysocephalum. The sequence continues at coordinate 3,816,949 of NW_020897756.1, read as the reverse complement.
GAGCCCAACTCACTTTCAGTGCCATCAGCCTCTGCCTGCTCTTCTCGCTGCTTCTGCTTGAACTTCATGTTGCCAAAGTGCATGATGGCCCCCACTATTTTATAGGAGCCGTATTTCTCATCGTTGCTGAAGCCCAGGATGTCCATGGCATGCTGAGGAGAGACAAAGCAGCACAGAGAGAACAAAATCACTCTGAGGTGAGGGTTGGTCCATCCTCCCACCATCTCCTAAGGTGCTCTCCCTGTCCTGGGGCTCTGGGCAGAGTGGGCACCTAACCAAGGAAACCTGTCCATGGGACTTTGAAAGTGAGCCCAGCTCCCACAAGACCCATTCAAAACCAAAAGGATTAGCTTAGCATCCACAAGAAGGAGGTTTTCCAAGCTGAAGTCTCAGGAGACCTTCTCACTCTCTACAACTCCCTGACAGGAGGGGGGAGGCAGGTGGGAGCTCTGCTTCCAGGGAACAAGGGATAGGACAAGAGGAAATGGCCTCAAGCTGTGCCAGGGGAGGTTTAGGTTGGACATAAGGAAGAATTTCTTCCTGGAAAGGGTGGTCAGGCACTGGAAGGAGCTGCCTAGGGAGATGCTGGAGTCCCCATCCCTGGAGGTGTCCAAGGAAGGACTGGATGTGGCACTCAGTGCTCTGGGCTGGGGGACAAGGTGGGGATTGGGCACAGGTTGGACTCAGTGACCTTTGAGGTCTTTTCCAACCTCAATGATTCAATGATTCTATGATTTTACAACCTTCCTTCTCATGGGCATTATGGAAAGTGCTACAAGCCCTTCCTAATGCAGGGAATTACTCTCCCTTCCCTGTCTGGATGAGGCAGTTGATGGAGATCAGTCACTCTGGTCTCCCTTGTAGGCTCACAGCAAGTGCAGAGAAACTGCCAATAAACCAGAGGGAACTCCCAGCTAATTTAGAGGGGGGGGGACACACGAGAAGGCAGGACAGGACCCCAGAGCTGCCCAGAAGGAGGCTGTGCCCTCCCTGGCTCGGGTTGTACACGTACATCTGTCGCCATGAGCTCCTCGCCGTCATCCAGGTTGTCCACAGTTGTGACACCCTGGGAGCAGAAGTGGTAGTCATAGGGGTTGAGGGAGAGCAGCAGCATATCTGTTGGGGGAAGACATGCAGAGGGTGAGGTCAATCTGACAGAGAGAGCTGGGCAGAGAGGCAGCATTGGCCGTGGATGCAGAGGGAAGACTTCACCAGCCTCAACTAGAGGGCACCAGCTGGTGGAGGAACAGCCTCTTCCAGCCCAGGCAGGTCCACACACGGGTCCACCTCTCCTCTGATCGCCTCCAGCTTGCTATCTTGGGATATGGCTTGGCTGCAGACTGATTTAGAAGTGGCCACCATGCCCTTGTGACACCAGATAAGATTACTGCTCTGTGCCACTCTCCAGAGCTGCCTAATAAGGTGCTGCTCAGCACCAAGCTCAGGAACCCACAGCTAAAAGCTGACCACCCCAGGGGCCTGTGCCAGCCTTCCTTCTGCGTGGGGAAAGGTTTCCTGAGCACTCTGTGGGATGTGGCCCCTGGAGGGCAGAGCTGCTTGGAGGACACATCCAGGATGGGTTTTCACCAGGGCCCTCAGTGAGCTGTTGCAGCTGTTTCCACACTCACCTGAAACAGGTCATCTCACCAGGGAGGCTGAAGGAGCTCAGAGTAGGCTGCAGAACACTTCCCCCACCCCAAAATGAGTAAATCTCCAACCTGCACATGCTGGTTGAGGTCAGTGCTGTACCCACCACACAACAAGGCCTTTGTGCAAGGCAGCTTTGCCAAGTGCACTCCCACCCTGCAGATAGACCCTGAGTGACCTCTGCTCCTAGACAGTGGCAGAAAGGGCTTTAGTCTGGCTCCTCAGCCTGTGGGGATAAAGGAAACTGGACTGGATGACCTCTTGAAATCCCTTCCACCCTGAATTATCCACCAATCCTATGATCCTGCACAGCTACAAAGCATTGGAGGGCAGTACCTGCATGGTGAGCTGGATTTGCTCATTCCTGTGAACCTCAAAGCTGACAGCAGAGCTGTCTGTGGCTATTTTCAGGCCATCATGCTGTAAGGGCTGTGCTGCATCTTTGGCTGCCTTACCTTGCAGCTCTGGTTTCTTCCCAGAGAGGATCTGGTAGTAGATGTGGTAGCTTCGCTCTTTGGGCTGCTGGAAAATCACTCTGGATTTTTCCAGAAGATCTACAATGAAATAGGGCAGAGGGGTTAGAGGAAGGCTGCTTCTTTCCCAGAGCTGTCCCAGCATCAGCACAAAGAGTGGGATGGATTCCCTCCCCCCTGCAGCTGGCACATGTCTACTCACAGATGTCAATGTCTGCCGAGGCCAACTTCCCGGAGGGACCAAAGTGGATCCGGATGAACTTGCCCTGAAAACACGTGCAGGAGGTAAGTTCTGGGCTTGGCTGCACAGATATGATTCTGAACACCCCCTAGAAACTGAATTAACATCCCACTTCTTGGGCTTCCGCTGACCAGGCAAGTTTCTGGGCTCTGTGAGCCGTAGAGGGGTGAAGTTCCCTGGTTTGTAACGTGCAGAGGCTCAGACAGCATTGCCCAGGGCTTTAAATACCAGGCTGGCAGAAATTTCACTGAGAGCAGATAAATCCCTGTGCTTAGGCCTGTTCTTAACTCTAAGCACTCCTGTGGGGTGGTGTGATACTGAGCCTGCCCACAGCCCCCTGCTCTGTGCTGTGCTGAGGGTCTCCCCCAGCAGTGCCTCCTTCCCCTGCAGGGCACGGCAGCTCTGCAGCCCAGAGCAGAGCCAGGCTGGGCTTAGCAAGAACAGGGGTGCTTCCTGGAAGGGACACACTTGTCTGTCCCAGCCCCAGCACTCCAGGCTGTGCTTAGTGTCCCTCAACTCTGATCCTGGAAGGGACATCTCTCCAGGATCTACCACTGACTACCACTCCCACAGGCTGTGGCACCAGGGCCATTCGTGCTGGCCGCTATTTGCTGCGCTGATGTAACCAGGAAAACTTGGCCCTGGCAGTCCAATCCCACCAGGAAGCAGGTCCAGCTCCCTGCTGAGTGCCTTGAGCTCACACTGTACAAACCCACAATACCATGCATCCAGCCTGCAGAGACATTCCCAGCTCCCTGTCCTGCTAAGGCACTCACAAAACGCGAGGAGTTGTCATTCCTTATGGTTTTGGCGTTGCCAAAAGCTTCCATAGCTGGGTTAGCCTCGATGATTTGATCCTCGAGGGTGCCCTGTAAAAAAAAACAAAAACAAAAGGTGTGTCAGCTCCACCGAGCCAGAGCGGATCAGTAACCAACAACACAGAGCAGAGGGAGTGGCTCCTTGCTACCCTCATTAGGCGTTTTTGAGAACTTGCTGCTCCTGAGGCACCTCCTTGTCTCAGGAGGCAATGGGGCTGTTCTGGGGATCACATCCAGGATAGGTCTACACCAGGGCCCTCAGTGAGCTGTTGCAGCTGTTTCCATGCTCACCTGAAACAGGTCATCTCACCAGGGAGGCTGAAGGAGCTCAGAGCAGGCTGCAGGACACTTCCCCTACCCCAAAGTGAGTAAATCTCCAGCCTGCACATGCTGAGTTTAGGGGTCAGCAGAGCTGGGGTTTGCAGCAGTGCTCTCTGTGGGCTTCTCCTTGCCTGAACTGGTCCCCCTGGAGACCCAGGCTTCTGTGCCCTCTGCACACAGCAGCCCTCAGCCCCTTTCTTTGGAGCTTCATTATGCAAACCAGGAGCAAGCACACGATGTCACCAAAACAGTCTGAGTCATTTCAGGGACTCTGACTCTGCCAGGCAATTCCTCTTCCAGCAAAGCAAAGTTTTGGACAATTCACATCACAGCACATTGCAAAAGAAGAGATCTATAAAACAGGCTGAATCAACAACTCTTTATATCTACAACTTGCACAGCAGGGTCCTGGTGTGGTGGGAACACACCACAGGTCCCAGCTGGCGTGACCTGCTGGACACACTGGAGCTTTCCTGAGCAAACCCAGAGATTAATCTTCCCCTAACCTTGTTTTTCCATTCGTGTTTCACGTGCCCAGTTCAAAGGTAAAGAGGCAGCAAATGCCTAATGCAGGTAAAGCAGGAATTTGAGGAGAGAAGCAAGAGGCTGGTGCCAATCCACAGGAAGGACAGTGGGGTTTGACAACAGCAAGAGCTTGGTGGCACAGGGACCTGCAGGATTTTTCATGAGAGCTTTTGCCCATTCTCTGACAAATTACAGTTCACAGGGCTTTCCTTAGGAGAGGAGCACCAGCTCTGGGCTCTGTTCACCCTCTCTTTCCAATGCTGGACCCAGCACTGCTCCACCTCTGCAGCTCCAGGCATGGGAGGGGCAAAAGGCAGAGGGAGTAGCTCTGAATCACTTTTATTAACAAACTGTATCTTGTTACCTGGATATCCTGGGATCTGCTATCTTTAAATTCAGCCTGACCTAAAATTGCCTGGACTGTGAGATTCAATGGGGGCACCCTGGGACCCACAGATTCAGCCCCCCATTCAGATGTCTCACCCTAAGTTTGCCCAAGTGCTCTGAGACCCATGTGGTAACGAACATCCCCCAACACAGGGTGTGTATCAGCTAAAGGCTCAGAGAAAACAAGGCCTGAGGATGTTTGACTGAGCTGCTGGAAGGGCTGAGCCCTTGGGGTGCTGGGAGCACCAGGGACTGAGCCTTTGCTGGGTTTCCTTGGAGCTCAGCAAGCACCTCAACAATGTACCCCAGAGAAGGACATCAGCTGCAGTGTGGTGGGCTGGGCCAGTTCAGGGCTTTGCAGGAGGTGGCATGTCCAGGCATCAGCAGGGCACTGCTCTGCAGCCAGAGCAAAGTGGGTCTTCCCCTGCCCCTCAGCACCACCAACCTCAGCTGGACTTCGAGGCTGGGAGACACACTAATGTCTGCAGAGAGTGGAGGCTTCATCTCATTTTTAGAGGAGCCCACGTCATTCACCCCCAGACAAACACTGTGCTGGTTAGAAACCACTGTTCCAAGAGTAACGGTGCCTTGGAGGAGAGGCTGGAGTCAGGAAGACAGAAAGTCACTGAGAGATGAAACACCAAAGCTTCCAGCTGTGGGAAGGTGGGTGATACAAAGCCAAGTGGAGAACTAAACACTGCCCTGCTGCTGGGGCAGCCCTTGGACCCAGACCTAAGGCAGAGGCCCCACACATCACCCCATGATAGATCTGTGGTGCAGCAGAACTCTGTCCTCAGCATTAAAGAGTCCACAACACTTACCCCAGTTTTAGTGGCAAGAGCTGCCTAGAGAAAGGAAAGAAAATTGTCTTTAGAAATCCAAGAAAGCCAGGCAAGAGCCACAAGAAGCATGGTCAGAAAAGCAGGGCATGACCATTTAGTGCCAAAAGAAGTCCAAGAAAAAAACCCAAAAAACAGGAGGATTAAACTTTGTAAGAAATGCCAAAAAGTTGTTAAATAGATTAGCTCAAGAAAATAAAGAAATGCGTCAAAAAGCAAGAACAGTTAAATCCAAACCCAAAGAAGAGGAAATAAAACAATGCTGAAGTATTGCTTGTTTGATACCTAAAGCAGCCAGTTTGCTTCCAAGAGGGAAAAGCAGGCTGGAGCCTCAATGTATCCAGAAGAAATAAGCAATTGCAAGGGCAGCTCAAAAATAACCAGCACCAAAGAAATGCAAGAATCAAAACAAGAGCAAGAAAAGCACAAGGTAGAAAAGGGTCAAAATGAACAAGAGGAGGGAAAAAAAAGGAGAAAAGGCTGAAAAGCAAGGCTTAAAAGAGGCAAGGTGGGAAATGGAAGGTTTATTCCATCCTGTTAATTCTCCTTAAGAAGATTGGTGGGTTGTTGAAGGAGGAAGAGAAAAGAATGTCTAAAGTCCCTCTTCCAGACTGCACAGATTGAGCAGCCACATAAAAAAAAAAAAATCCATTTCCCCTTGAGCAGAATAATTTCAAGCCTTGCTTGTTCAAAAGTCAGGGAAAAGCCAAGCCCTGGGTGGGTCAGACCAAAACACACTTCCAACTGCAAAAAGTCAAGGGAAGAAACAGTAAAAAGAAGAAAGGAGGAGGGAAGGGAAAAAAAAAATAAAGAAAAAAAATAAAAAACAAGGAAGAAAACAGCAAGAACTTGTTTCAAAAGAGGGTCTTACTAATTTCTTGCCCGGTGTGTCGCCCAAGGCTGCGACAATGGCAAAGTACTGAATGACCCGCTTGGTGTTTACAGTCTTACCAGCACCAGATTCTCCGCTTAGAGCAACAGAAATACACAGATCAAGGGCATGAGGCAAAGAACAGGCACAACTCACACAGAGACCCTGCCACCTGCACCCACGCACCGAGGAGGGACAAGCCAAGGGTCGGAGGGATGGGGAGGCTGGAGCTGTGGATCCCTCCAGCCTGGGAGTGTGCTTGTCTTTGGGAATTGCCTTTGGAGAGGAACTCAGCTCCATCCTCCCCGTGTCCTCTTGGCTGTGTCCGACTCCTCGGAGGTGCCGCGGGGGCTCAGCTGCCCTCCGCAGACATGGCAGGAGGTGCCGGCGCCCACCAAGGCTGGACAGCCCTGGCCCCGGGGCTTCAGCTGTCTGGGATCAGCCGGGAACCGGCCTCGCTGGTGGTTTCAGCACGCCCTGCTTTGTTGGGGTGTCTTGGAGATGGCAGGGCCATGGTGCCGGGTGGCTCCTGCCCGGGCGAGCGTGGGCGCCGCCGTGCCCGGTGTGGGGTGTGGGTGGCCAGCAGGCCCTGCTGAGCTCATCCCTATAGTTAGCTGCTCTCCCATTGTAATCCCAGATCACAAAGAGCCGGGGGGAGCGGGCAGCGGAGCCGCCACCGGACACGCGCCAAGCATCTCTCCACAGCCCCTGCCTTTCCTAATTAGGCCATGGCCGAGGCTAAAAATGTCCGTGGCTCCTGGCAGCGGCGAAGGGTCCTTTAGAGTCCTTTATATAGCCCTTATCTATATGTCACTTGAAATCAACCTGGCCTACACCCTCCCACGTCACCCTCCTCCCCCGCTGCTGCCCCTCTGGCCGCCATCTCCCTGCGGCCTTGGCCTCCATCTCTCCTTTCCCGTGGCTCCCGGGAGGATGTTGGCAGCCCCACGGCAGCTCCCGCAGCTGTCGGGGTGCGGGGGAGCCTTCCCGCCCGGCTTTGTCACCTGGCACGGCGGCAGCCTGGGCGGGAAGGGTGACAGCTGCCAGGGTGGGTGGGGGGGACATGGCCTGGGGGGGCCCTACCGGGCACAGGGTGCCCATGCAGGGCTCCCCTGGCAGCGCAGCGCAGCACAGGGGGTCTCACTGCTCACACTGGGCACTTACGTGATGAGCATGGACTGGTTCTCGCGGTCTGGAAGAGAGGAGCCGGCGTTAGGGCAGCGCTGCCCGCCTCACCCCTGCCCCGGGGGGCACAGCATCCCCTGGGATGGGGGTCCCCAGGGCAGGGCTTACTGCGCAGCATGTCGTTGTAGGCGTTGTCAGCGATGGAGTAGATGTGCGGGGGGGCCTCCGTGCGCCGCTTGCCCTTGTAGGCGGCCACCACGGGCGCTGTGTAGACGGGCAGCCACTTGTAGGGGTTGATGGTGACACAGAAGAGCCCCGAGTAGGTCTGCAGGGGGGAAAAGGGGCGGGTGAGGGATGGGGGTGTCCCAGCACCCTTTCACCTCCCCAGCCCACGGGGTGACCCCCCGGGTGCTGTGGCCTTACGTAGATCATCCAGTGGGAGTAGCGGCGCTTCAGGTTGTGGAGGACGGAAGCCTCGTTGAGGTGTGTCAGCATGGCCATGTCCTCAATCATGTCGAACTTGGGGGGGTTCATGGGCTGCACGTCGTCCTCCTTCACCACCCGCGTCTGCCAGAGGAGGGGGGACACATCAGATGGACTCCAGACCCCCCCCAAACACCCCCTACCCCAAAGTCTGACGAGTTGGTGGACATCCCGATAGTCCCATGTTGGGTACAGCCCTGGCCCTATGTCTGCTGTCACCCTCATTTTGGGGTGACAGGGCTAGGGGAGCCCCACCAGCACCCAGACACAAAGCCCAGCTGGGATAAGCGAGCCCCAGACTTGCTGCCTGCTCAGGTAGATGGGCTGTGGCGGAGCCTGACAGAAGGGGTCCAAGCCAGGGAGTACCAGTATGTCCCCCCACAATGTGTTTGACACCCCCATCCTGTGCTCTTCTTCACAGCCTAAAAGCCTGTGGCAGCACAATCCCTGTGCAAACAGCTGAAGCCTGTACCCCTTCACTTAAAACTGGATTTATTTAATCCCATGAAGCCAAGCACGGGGAAACTATCGCGTTACGTATCTGGCCTGGATGGGACAAGCTGGATTTAGCAATTGGTCTTGTTAATAAAGATGAAATGAAACCTTTCAGAGGTTTTTTTTATGGGTGAAGATGAAGTGTGTGGTGTTAAAAGGTGTTTGGTGTTAAAAGCAGGAGGGTAGACAGAAGGATAAGGGTGGGCTTATGCCTTTCTTGAATCTGTTTCTGCTGGAAACCCTGACCCAGGGAAAGCTGATATAGTTTCTGATTTTGTAAATCCATGACAAATTGTTTAAAAAGGCAGTTTCAAGACGGAACAGCTAAAAAGATTTGGAAATTACTTTGCTCTCAGAAGCTGAAGGCGTTCTCGACAGCAGAATAAACTTTTAAAATTTATACCCCCTCCTCAATAATTTGGGACAAATCTCTTTACTTGTTTTCCCAGTGTCAGACAAAAATATTTCCAAGCCTTAACACTTTTCAAAGATGATTGTATATATTTCTTTTAAATTTGGCAGACATGAGCACTTCTCAGTGCCATTCTGTCTAGCAGAGAGATAGAAATACTAAAATCTATTTGCTGCCTGGTCAGGTCCTTGTTCTTTTTCCCAGTTTCACACCAGGGTGAGTCTCTGCTCTGCAATGAAGTTGCGAGGCCATGACACTCCCACAGCCAAGAAAGGAATATTAATTAAGCTCTTTTGCAGCTAATTGTGCTGGATATTATCTTGACAAATACCAGCTGGTCCTTGTTTGCTTTGCCTCCCTACCGCTGCTGGAAAGCTGAAGCCTCACCACCAGACAGCCTGTCCAACCCCTGTGCCCAGCGCCTGTTCTCCTGCTGCAAATCCAGGCTAAAACGAGCAGGAATTGGCCAATCGGCCCCTTACCTCTTGTTTCAGCCTTCGGGATGAGCCGGGCAGCGGTTCAGCATCACACGGGGCTGTGATGGAGCCGGCGCTGCCTCTGGGCATCCAGAGGCTGCGCGGGGCCAGCCCGACTGTCCCCTCGCTCTGCCTGTCACGATAACCCGCGTTTGACAGCAAACACTCGATGGGGGGATGCTGAACCGCGGCCACTCTTGGCAACTAAGTGGCCTACGTGTCCTGACAGTGCTGTGTGTGTCCCCCCGGGGCATGACCGATCAGCGAGCGGGGCAGGGTTATCAGCCAGAGCTCCTCATTTCAGACGTGATCTTGTCACACGTATCCCCCCTCCGCACACACTTGCTCTCCCTTGGAAAAGGAAAGGTATTTTGCTTACTTCCTTATCTTTGGTTTCCACAGTGACTTTGCCACCAGAGCTTTCTTTGATTTCCACTTCTATGTAGGCTTCTTTCTCATCTGGGATCCAAGCTCGCTTCTTTCCTGGAGGAGGGGAAGGAAAGGAAAGGAAAGGGAAAAGGAAAGGAAAAAGGAAAGAAAAGGAGACATAATACAGGTTGAAATGTAGGAAACCATTCAAAATTGTCAACTGAAAGCCACATAAATGCAGTCTGATAACATGGAAGGAGAGTGATTATTCCTTTCTATGTTTTTGGTCATAGGAGCCAGGATTATTTCACCTTCTTTGTATTTGGAAGCTGTTTACTCAGCTGGGGTTGAATTCTATCCTGAAATCTTCTCCTTCATGTGTGCCTGCACTTGAACCATCATAAGAAAGGACAATGTGAGCAAGCAACACACTCCTGGTTTGCCCAGCTGAGAGGAGCAAAGTTGGGCCCTGGAACCCAAGCACGGCAAACCAAGGAAAAGCAGAGTGGCTGGGACAGAGAGGACACCTCCCAAATGAAATGGAGCTGGAGAAGGCTTTGACACAAATCCCTCAGCCCTCCTGCCCCTCAGTGTCAGCGGAGATGAAGGGCCACCTCCACCCACACCTCAGCAAACAAGGGGAAAGTCAAAAACCCGCTTTTCCCACTTTTGAGGGAATTCTCCTTCCCAGGTGCTGGGGGGAAGCCTGGAGTCCCTGCTTGAAGAGCAGCACTGGGAAAGGGACAGGGATGGACTCCCAGGAGAGCTCCAAGGTGCTGCCTCGGGGCACTCACATAGGCTGTGCTGAGCTGCTTTGGGCTCTTACCATCGAAGGGGATTGTCTGGAGCTTCAGCTGCTCCGTGTAGCTTTTCCGGAGGTACGGAGCAGCCTCCCCAAACTCACTCATGTCCAGCATAGACATCTTGTCCGGCTGGAGAAACACTTGGCAGCACTGAAGGAAGAGTGAAAGACACCTGAATACTGAAAGGAGGGAAGGGACAAAGAGTCAGTGCATGGTCAAGCACCCACTGATGGGTTGAGAACCAAGAGCAACACAGCCAAACATGCTTTTAATTTTAGAGAGTGAGAGAAGACAGCAACCACAATACTAGCTAATAAAAATTATAACAACCAGGCAATTCCAGAACACTTTCCCTTCTGCTGCTATCAACCCTGCACTGGAAGCCCCAGCTGGGTGAGCTGGCATTGCTTTGGTGTCAAAATCCACATTTGCACTTTAGGTGAGATTGTCAACGACACCCATTTTCTTGATAAACTCAGCTAAAATCCATCCCAGCTCCTGTTGGAGCCCTGGTGTCCTGCACAAACCCTCTGCAACGACCCATGTCTGTTCTGCAGAGTGATATTGCAGAAGGATAAAAGCAAGGCTGGATGTATTATCCCTGGGAAGACCCTTCTAGAAGGCCACTGTGGCAGCTGCTTGGAAAAAGCACTTGTATGATTGTGCTTTCTAATATCCATCTAATGTGGTAGCACACGGCAGAGCTCTGCAATGCCACAGCCACCACGAATGGAGCCACAGCGTGGCAAAACACACAGTCCTCAGCAAAAATGCTCTTGGTCCAGGTCTGTCCCACCCTCCCCTGTCCTCTGGGAACATCCACCCTGTAGAGGTGAAGCGGGTTAGTAGCAGGGACACACGTGCACACAGACATGCTCTGTATTACTAACCTTGGTGCTAGGACTGAGTGGCTGTGTGAGTGCTGCAAAGCCCCTTTTTATTGTGTCTCTCAAGGTCAGAGTGGGAAAAGATATGTCAGAAATTCCCATGTGTCATGTCCACACAGCTCCATTGGTGCTGCTGTCCCACTGCCCGGACAGACACAAAAGGCAAACTTCACTTTTATCTCTCTGCAAATGCAGCCTGGTTATTTTTATTCCTGTATTGTCAGGCGACTACAAAGGCAGGGTGAGAGACTCCAGCCTGGGAAGGCAGAGCAGCTCTCCCAGCCTGCCTGCACTGCTGGTTCCAGTGGGGAGCTGAGGAATGAGAGCTCAGCTGGTTCCTTCTGCACCTGAGCTCTCGGTCCTCCTGCTCCTTCCCTGCACCCTGCCAGGAGAGCTGCTGCTTGGTGGGATCTGTGTGGTCCCTGCTTTCCCAGCTGGAGCATCCCAAACAATCACTGAGCTCTGGTTAAGCCTCTCCTGGACAGTCTGCTCAGAAGGGGAAGGACTTTGGGGCTTGGAACGCCAGGTTGTGCTCCCAGAGCTCCTCACCTTGGCATGGGAGCTTGGTTTGTGACTAGGCCAGGTTCATAATCTCTCATCAGATAAGTTTCTGGGTTTCCTGCACACCATTTTACCAGGCAGCACCCAAAGGCTCTGTGAAGAACACAGTGATTGCAGCCTGGAGCACATCTCCATCCTGGCACAACCACCATGGGCTGCCCAAGATGGGAACAGGACACAGTGGGGGCCAGCCAGACCCACAGCTGTGCCACAGGGATTTCTGTGCCGGGCTCAAGGAAAAGCCACTTATCTGCTGGCATCCAAAGTGCAGTGAGGTTTCTACCCCAGAGAACCAGGGCATGGGTTTGATATTCCCCACTCAGTACCCCTCACACCCCAAAGTAACTTGGCGTTGTTGTATTCTCCTGAGAGGGGGGGAAACTGAGGCAGGGAGTGGTTAAGGATTATCTGTGCAGTGCTGTGCCCAGGCTGGATGTGGTGTGGCCTCTGCCACGGCCAGAATAGCAGCACCGGAGGCTGCTTTGGGCATGTGGCTTCAGCCTGGGCACACAGCCCAGGTTGCAGAGATTTTTGCAGCCCCAGCACCTGCCCTGAATCCCAGCCAGGCACTGGAGGGGCTTTCTGCTGAAGGCCCAGGCGTGGTCAGTCCTTCCAGCACACACACATGGTTTGCTGCTGCACTATCTGGGTGCCCAATGCCATCTCCTCTGCACCCCCCTGACAGATGGGTCCCTGCCCTCCCACCCTGCTTTGGAGTGAACTCTGGGGGATTCATGGGATGGAGGAGGATTCCAGACATGTCCCCTGTGGCTTGAGCCCCAGCAGGGAGGATGCTGGGCTGAGGGGCAGGTTGATGTTGCCTTCACTGGCTGCACAGTGCAATGTCAGGGCCTTGCACGGTGCCAGACTTCCCCATTAATTCAAATACTCCCATGGAGCAGAGTCTGTAGCATGAACAAGGACTTTGAGCACATCAGGATGAAGTGGGCTGCAGGTCCCCATTTCCCATGTAGGCTCTCCTCACCAGGCTGGTGTTCAGAAGCACAGATCAGGATTTGGCAGCAGCTGGTGCAGCGCTGGACTCCACTGATGTGCCTGCTGCAAATCCCCTGGGGGGACCATGGGGATACCATTCCTGAGGTCCCTCTTGACCATGGCATGAGAGGTGCTCCATCTTGCCAAGATGGCAGAGTTCCAACATCCTAAAAAGCCACGGGCTCTGGTGGACCACAGGTCCCTCTGAGGTTACTCTGGTGGTCTTCTGCCTCTCTGTCCTGGGCTCAGAGTCAGGTTTCCACCCACTCCCTGGAAGGACCCGAGGCCTTTGGTGGGTCTGGTGCCAAGTACCTTTGCCACAAGAGCCCCAGCAGTGGGACGAGGTGTTGGCCCAGACCCACCAGCTGGTCCAGCCTCACACATTCTTCTCAGGGCATGTACCCGCCCCGCTCTCTGCTCACCCCCTCCCCTGCCTTATCTTTAAAGGGATTTTATTTTCGGAGATTCTTCCTGCAGTTCCTTCTGTTCACCCTGGTTTCTCTCCCTCTTTGAAGAGGTTCCAGCAGGGTCCATCAAAGGCCGAGCAGATCTGTAGAAGGGGGGATGTGGAGCGGTGGCTCCAGCAGCTGCTGAAGGGCACTTCCGATGGGTTTGGGCTTTTTTGGTGTTTGTGATGTGGTTTTCAGGGTGGTGGGAAGCTCATCCTTGTATTGCTGGCAAGGCCTGAGCTGGCAGGGCATTCCCAGTGGGGTAATGGTCACAGAGGCCTCCTGTGGACCTCCCACAAAATGCCATAGGCACAGTGAGAAGCCCATGGCTTTGGCCTGAGCAGAGGGGACTTTGCTTTCGGTGTGTCTTACCCAAAGCAGCCTTCCTGAATGTCCCACCAGCCCTGCACAACCATCCTCAGCAGTGGGACCATGTCCCCTGACCATTGAGACTCCTATTCTTCCCTCCATAGCTCTGTGCTTGTGTTGGTGTCCCACGATACAATGGAAAAGGATGGGGCTCCTCAGCTGAGCCCCAAGGGCTGGACAAGCCTCTCCCCATGGGACAGGACACCACCAGCACCAGGCTGCAGAGCTGCCCCTCCAGTGAGTTTTTGGTGGTCAGATCAGCTACTACCCAGCCCTGGAGAGCCAGGAGGGTGCCAGAGGCTCAGCCATCCTCTCCAGAGAAATCCTCCGGCTGCTCCCCGACCCCCAGGAGGAATGTTTCCCATTAGCAGGCTCTGATAAGTGGCAGGAAGGAGAATTACTCTACGTGTTGGGCAGTTTGCTAGAGGTTTCCACACTTAACATATCACTGCTATCAGCTCCCTGAAATGCACTGGAGGGGGGTGCAAAGGAGGCTGATTAGATAAAGACAATCTGCAGAGGGGCTATTTCAGGCATATTTCCATCCAGTGGGAATGTCTGCTTGCAGCGGGACAGGAGGTGACAGGCCAGCACTGCCAGCCTGGCCACGTCCCTCTGGCTCAGCCTGGCCATGCAAGGCCCCCTTCAAAGCAAAGCCCCAAGCCCCCCCAGCCCTGTCCCACCAGGGTGACAGGGACAGCACCCCAGCACAGCTTTCCATGCCCCTTCCATGTGAGCAGAAGATGCTGCTGCAGGGACCCCAAAGGGAAGGTGCTCCTGTGGGATTCAGGATGGGGTTAGCACTGGATGCCCTCATCTCATATCTCCCTGGGCACTTCCCAGCATGTCCCACCCTGGGGACAGTGCTGGACCCCTGTCCAGAGCTCGCTGTCCTTTGGCTGGGGGTGAAGTGCTGCCTCTAAAACCCTTCATGAACACACACAAAGCTGCTTCTGCCACGAGCACCTTCGTGCAGTGGTTCACACCTTGCTTGGGGAGCACGAGGACACTGGTGGATGACCCTCCACGTAGGAAGCCTCCAAAGTCAGTATCAGGAATGAGAAAGTGCCTGGAAGAGACATGGCATGAGAAATTAGTGTCCAGAGTCAGCAAGCAAGGTCACATGCAGGTTGGAGACAGCGAGGTCACCTGGAGACTGGGAAAATCAGAGAGCTTTTAATTGTTTGCTTTGAATTTACCAGCTGTGAGCTTCAAGGAGTTTTCTTCTGGGTATTACAATCATAAAGCATCTGTTTGGGAATGAAGGTTGCACTGAACACTGCAAAAATTGCAGGAATGTGTAAGCCTTTGCTGAAGATGCTTGAGGTTTTGGCAATGCATTTCAAAACAATGAGAGAAAACAGAATTTTGCCCTGTTCATTCATATACTTAATAGCACCTTAATTACACCTTGCCTGCCAGGACAGACCTTGGAACATTGCAGCTGTATGAAGTCATGACCAGGAGCTGCCTTGGAGGCTGCAAGGGAGGTGCAGAGCCTGAGCAGAACCAGAGCTGGGCTGTGGTTCTGACACTCTGTGAGCAGGATCTGCCCTGCAGCGCCCCAGCTGCTCTGCTTTCACATCAGTTTTCATCTACTGTGAGATTTGGGAGCAGGAGGTTGGGTGGGTGTTGTCCTGCACATGTGCACCAAGCCCACACAATCAGCTGCCCAGAGAGCATCAGTCCCTGGGATGATCTCATCACAGCCCCCTGCTCTCTCCAGCCCTCATGCACCTTCTCCTTTGCTCCATGGGAAACTAGATTAAGGTGGTATTGAGGTCATAACCCAATGGAAGTGGCTGCACTAGGCTGGGACCTGCTTGGCTTTAACTGTTTCCTTGGCCTGATGAAGGCCATGGCTCTGCTCTCCTGGCCCACTGACCCAGCATTCTGCTCACCACGGGCTCAGACACTGCTGGGCTTGTCCTCTCACTGCTCTGGGTCATCAAGGGATCGAGCTCAGCCCATCTTATGGCAGAGGACAACTGTTCAAGATGGAGAGGCAACAGACATGGGAGCTCTCCATGGGGTGCAATAGGCTTGGACCTTTCTCAATACTGGCTGTCAGCTTGAGGGAGCAACATTCCTGCATGTCCTCACATCAGGACATGAGACCTCACCTCCCAGCAGACAAGATGGGCTTTTCTGTCTCAAAACTGCAGCGAATGCCTGACTCCAGGTATCTGGTCTCTAGTCTGGATATGCCCTGGTGGGATGACGTCTTGCAGAGAGCAGCTGTCCCCTGTCCCTAAACAAGGCTCTGTCCCATGGTGTTTGGGCTCAAGGGTTTCCTGAGCATCCCAGCACAGCAGGTGAGCTGGACACACACACACAGCCCATGCTCCCACCTGCTTGTTGGCTGGTAGGTAAAATAAACCTATAAAAGTCTGTAACTTCCAAAGAAGGGGCAGTGGAGGAGCAGCACCAATCTCTGCTCTCTGTGACCAGTGACAGGATTCAAGGGAATGGCTGGAGCGGTGTCAGAGGAAGTTTTAAGCCGGATCTCAGGAAAAGGTTCTTCCCCCAGAGGGTGGTTGGCACTGACCAGGCTCCCCAGGGCAGTGGGCACAGCCCCAAGGCTGCCAGAGCTCAAGGAGCATGTGGGCAACGCTCTCAGGGACAGGGTGGGATTGTCGGGGTGCCTGTGCAGGGCCAGGAGTTTGATGATCCTTGTGTGTCCCTTCCAACTTGGGATATTCTGTGATTCTGGGATTCTAAAAGCTCCCCCAGGAAGCAGGTCCTGGTGCTGGTGGGCTCTGGCCCTGGAGGAGCAGCTGCTGTGTTCCTGCACATCCAGTGCAGGGGCTGTGCCTGCAGGGATCTGCTCCCTGCCAGCAGAAGGGGATCAGCATCTGTGGCTGGTGCTGCAGAGGTTCGGGCACAGCTCAGGGACACAGAGGTGCAGCCCAGCTCAGGTTCAGTGCAGCAGCTCCGTTTTCCACCAGCAGGTCCTGCTGCCCCTCTCACATCCAGGCTCAGTGCTATTTATACCTCACTCCACGGCCACTTCACGGTGCAGAAAGGTCTGGTGGAAAAGCTAAGGAAGTGAAATTACTTTGGGGAAGAAATGACACTACCCGTTTATAAATAACCCCGGGTTTCATTGATCTTTTAGATGCTCTCTTGGCAGAGAGTCCAATGTCATCGCTCCAGCAATGCAGACAATACTCGGGCATTGTTTTATTCTCAGTTACAGGGAAAAGGACAGCACCAGCTGCCGTGCTATCTTTAGCCCATGAGAGCACCCTTCAATTGTTCTGCACTTCAAACAATAGGCACACGTTAGGGGGGGAGGGTTTCTGGCCTTACCAGAGCATTTTACATCGAAGTACAGCTTTAGAGACAATAGATTTCTTTCACGCTCTGGCTGAAGCTGATGTTTAAACTATAGGAAAGCCAGGGTTCCAGAGCCCTGTCTTGTTTTTCTTGTGGATGATGGGCCAGCAAGAGGTTTGACTCCCCCAAGGAGCCCTCTGAACTCTCTTCCATGCAAATAGCCCTATTGTTCTCTCTGTGTTTGGCTGGTGCTGCACATCACATCATCCCCTCCTCTTGTGGTCAAGTATGGCTTTGGTCCTGCCCTATTGCAAACACCAGTTTCTTCATTAGTGCCCAAATATCCTGAGCTACAACAGAGCTGGCCAAAACCTCAGACTGGGCTAAGCTGGTTTCTTTGCAGATGGAGAAGCAAAGGAGAACTGGAGATTTGGGGGTTTTAGCCCCACTTTAGGGTGCCAGGGCAGCGAGCACGAGTGATGAGCAGCTCTTTGGAGGTGAGGAGGGGCAGGCAGCACCCAGCTCTGCACCCACCCATCAGCTGCAGGGTATCGGATGACTGTGCGAAGCTCAGCAGCGCTGTGGGCAAACCGAGCTGCTGCCTGTCGGTGGCTCTGCAGTGCCCTCGGTGCCTGCAGGGCTGGGGCACCTGGGCTGTGCCGTGGGCTGTGCCGTGAGTGGATGGGGCTGCGTGGGGGCCGTACCCGCTGCACAGCTCCCATTCACGTGTCTTCTCTGACGAGTGAGGAGAGCAGGGTCATGTCAGAACTATTTATTCCTCCACCCCACTGTGGCTGATGTTGTATTGAGTTTCAATTGTCTGAGCGCTGGGCAGCCTTTGAAAGGGGATGCGACAGCCCAAAGCCACAAAGCCCATCTTTGAAGGCTCTTTAGCAGCCAGGGGAGAGGTTTACAAATATGAAGCGCTTTTCTTTAAACTTTGTGGGACTCTATTTTTAGCAAATAAAGATAATGGCCCAGTTGCTGTTGTTCATCTTTTGTTGCATGTAACATGCCAAATACTTACCATGTCTGCCATATTTTTTTGTGATTTAACCTCCTCTGAGCTTCACTGCAGCTCTCTTACCCTGTACCAGAGATTATGGGCTATGTGCATGTACAAATCCTCCCCAGGCTACTGGATTACTTTGAAGAAACCTCATTCTCCAGACTGAATTTGTGAAAGATAGAAAAGGCAAGTCACAGCCTTCTCTCAGTCTGAGCAAGGTACATTCCTTCTAGGAACTCACAAGGACAGGGCAGTTTTTTTTCCAGCTTTTTGCAACGAACCTGGACCATTTTTGCAATGTTTTGCTTAGAAACTGAAGTTTCTTATGCCTTTTCTCAGACTAAGAGAGCAGACAGCAAGGAGAGGGGACTCAGGACCCTGCCAGGATTGAGGGTTGTGAAGGGAGATGCTTCTGCTTGAGTAAACTCTGTCCTTCTGCATCACTGTTAAAACTCTAAGACTTTGTTGCTCCTTTCCATCCCTTGACCAGCACGTGGGCAAACAGCCCTTGCCCCATGGTGGAGTCTGAGCTGGCTCCTGGCACAGGGCATTTTTCCAGTAACATAAGACTGGATCACCAGTCCACTTCCAAATTCACAGCCTGGATATGTATTAAGGTGTGAATCCACAGTTACTGACCAAAGCAGTGGCAGAGAAGAAAAAGAAAGAGCAGGACTCCTGAGTCCAGAAAAGAAACAAGATGGGTATATTACAGAATCACAGGATGGTTTGGGTTGGAAGCTCATCCAGTTCCACCCTCTGCCATGGGCAGAGTCACCTTCCACTATCCTGGGTTGCTCCAAGCCCCATTCAACCTGGAACACTTCCAGGAATGGGGCAGCCACAGCTTCTCTGGGGAAGTGCCAGGGCCTCACTACCCTCACAAGGAAGAATTCCTTCCCAATATCCCATCTAATCCTATCCTCTGCCAGTGTGAAGCTATTCCCCCCTGTCCTGTCACTCCAGGCCCTTGTCCCAAGTCCCTCTCCAACTCTCTCGGAGTCCCTTTAGGCACTGGAAGGTCTCGCTGGAGCCTTCTTTTCTCCAGGTGAACACCCCCAGCTCTCCCAGCCCGGCTCCAGAGCAGAGGGGTTTTGCCTCGCTCCAACAGGTCCATGAGAGCTGTAACTTCAGAGCTTCATTTTGGTGATAGATCCCTAAGAGCAGAGCTAAGAGCCTCGCAAAGACCTGGACAACTCCTGGCACTGGTAACAGGATAAAGAACCAGTCATGTCCCAGCCTGTCCAAGCCACTACTGATGAACTCTCTAAGGAGTGTGACCAAGTGTGACAACAGGTATTGCCCAACTTGCTGGAGAAACTTCTCCACCGTGAACAGGCACATTCCAGGGGCAGAGCTGCCTTTGCAGCCTCCTCTGTGTGTGTCCCACTGCAAGGTGCCCTCCTGGGGCTTTCCCTTGCTGCCCCAGGGTGTTGGTGTGGGTGAGGGCATGAGCAGCCCACATGTGAGCACAGCATGGATGGGTGAGCCTGGCACCCTC